>NC_048281.1:8785209-9103423 GCF_009762535.1 Notolabrus celidotus | reverse complement strand
AGCTTTGAGGTGCCCCTTCAGAATAAACAGCACACATGTTTGAGAAAGCACTCCAGCTTGTTATTCACTGTGCAGCATGTCCCAGAAACCTTAAAGCACCACTTTAACAAATAAAAGGTACCGCTTGCTATGAGACACAAATTAAATCGGGTCTGTGAAGCATGGCAGTGTAACCTGTATTCCTCCTGTGGCTGTCTCGGTCCTTCAGTACAATTTAACTTGTATGTATGTATCTTTGTGCTCTCAATCACAAATGTAATAATGTCTCACTGCATGAAATAGCAGAGAAATGTGCCGCACAGATATCTTGCAGTTATACGTGTTGAGCTTCTTTTACATATTGTTCGGTTCAGTCGGGACTAACTCTTATCTCAGCAGGACGAATCAGTGTTTTAATAATGAGGACAATACCACATGCTGACCGACTAATTAAAGACACAAACAATAAAGACAGCTGGGTCTAAAGGGATAGGATTTGAGTTATTTTAATAGATGTAGAAAGTTACAATACTACCGTTCTTTCGACAGTCTAACTTCATGCAAAGATTTTAAACTGCAGGTGAAAGCTCGTTAAGACATATTTGGCATCTTATGATAGATACTGAAAATTTCTAACATCACTCCACCATCTATTCTCTTTTCTCGTTATCTCTTCTCTCTGACCTCATGAAAGGTGGTAGAAGGGGGAGGTAGAGCGTACAGCCTTGCTATAGGCAGGGTTGAGCTGTAGCCTGAACACACTTCTTGCCCTCCCTGTCCTCTTCCTAACACCTCTCCTCTCTTAGTTTTTCTCCTTCCTTTTTTCTTTTACCACTTGGTTGTGATGAGCTGGGAGAGAAAGCATGGAGGGGAAGGTGGTTCCAGGATGGGTTAGCTAACTGCTGAGCCTCCCTGCTCCTCCTGTTAGAGCAGGGGTTCCCAAACTTTTTGGCCTGTGACCCACAAAATATATGTGCCAAAGACACGTGACCCCCACTGCCCTTCGGATGTAGCTTCAAACTTCATTTAGCTGGTCTACAGAAAATAATACACCTAAAAGCGAATGTGTCTCTTTCCTGTGCTGTTATGAATGAACTGCTGCTACTGATGCTTTTGTTATTGTCAACTAACCTTAACGCTAACCTTAGGAGTCATCTGGCAACAAGGAAAGGTAAAAAACAAGTTAGAAAAATTTCCCTCCCAATATAATTGAGGTAATAGACAAAATAAGACATTTTAGATTACCTAAAAAAAAAAAAAAAGATCTTGGGACCCCCCATTGGTGTCTTGCAACCCCCCAGGGGGCCCCGACCCCCACAATTGGAACCCTTGTGTTAGAGGAGCCCCTGTGTGTGATTTGGCCTCCATGGTGCCCTCTTTAAGTTTAGCTACACAGTTTTCCCGCATCCCATTGACCTTCAGTATTTGCCTAAGCACATTTTGTGAACCATGTTTCATTAGTTTAGAGCTCTGCCAACTCAGGCTGAGTTTTATCATCATATTATACCAAATCATGGTGTTAAGGTGGGCGGGCCTCAGCTATTGCAAAATGTATGATTTCATTCTAAGACTTGAAATTAGTCTAAAAAACAGTTTTGCTTGAACAGCTGTTTGATGTAAAGTGACCTTTTGGAGTTTGAATCAATAGTTTGCCTCTCTGCTGAAAGTGTTTTCTACTTGAATGCATGTTGTTTGTTATGTGGGCACCAGAATAGTGAGCATGTAAAGGTGAAGCATTTCTAAATTCATAGCCAACTTTACAACAACAAGAAAGGCTTTTGATTTGGGTTTCTATATGTTCAATCAACTTCTGAATTTCCCATACTAATCATAGCTTTAAAGTTGTCCTCAGCAAAAGTGTGCACTGCATAGTTGTACAATTTCTCACCCTGAAATCTGGTGTTGTTGACATTTTGCAGGTATACCTGTTCACATGGTGTTAGTAGTTAGTGAGTGCAGGTGAGGTGACCTGGTGCAGAAAGACCTTGAGATAATGGAAATGTTCCTGTTAGAGCCACGGGGGAAGTGCAGGTTACAAGCATATCTGCTGACTGCATGGAATAATGCAGCATCCAGGTGCATGCTGGGAGGCTGCTACTCTTCTGCTTCCCTGAGGTAGAAAAGTCCTTGCTTAAGGGAAGAACTGGGACCGCTTTAGAAACATTATTCTCCAGAGGAGCTTTTGTGATGTTCACCTGCTTTTGTTGCTGACATTGTTTTAGATGATGGTGACGAAGAGGAGGAGAACAATGCGATCCAGAGGAAATGCATTGTAGCTAAAGGACTTTGCAGTTATTCCAGCGAGGGTTTCTCTTTTTCTCGCTCTCTCAATCATTTCTTGTTTCATAAGCATATGTACTTAGAGCAGCAGTGCGTGTGCAGCTAAGGGGAAAACAATTCCCAATGCATCTTATTCTTAGCTGGCACGTCGAGGGCTGTAGCAGTGAAAAAGTTGATGGTGTGTTGGGAGTTGTTGCTTGGCACACAGAAGAGGAAGCTTTTTGAAGCAGAAGTTGTCTTCTTGCAGCCTTAAGTTATCTGTGGCCTGATGAGAATGAAGTGTGTCACTACTGGTGGGTTGTGTGGGTGGAAGAATACAAATCAAGCAGCGATGAAATGAGCATATCAGCTCTGACAGATAAGGTTAATTTATTTCTATGCAGACCAAAGAAGGGCTCGAGTGTTTTGGTTGTTTCTTTTTTTGTGCCGAACATTTCAAGCACATTAGAGGTGTCATTAAAGCGGCACTGAAGTGTGTGCATACTGAAAAGTTCAGACTCAGTGGCACATGGCCCTTGGACAGAGTGTGTAGCCCAGCAAGTCAATTGGAAATGATTCAGACTGTCTTGTTAAATAAGGCTCAGTAATTAATTAAATCTCTTTATTGATGATGTCTAAAAGGTTCTCATTGCAGTGGAGGTGTTGGGCTAATCTATTGCTTAATCTTCTAATCTAATCAGAGAATGATACTCGTTTATTTCTCTGGTGGAGAAAAAATCGAGTCACAGGCTGGAGGGACTGCAGGGTGAGCTGCTCTAATTTGAGACTCTTGTCTGCTCTTATTTTGTCACTCAGCTCACTGGTTCATTCAGGGCAACAGGAGACAGTTTATTGGATGAGGTTTGTGATGGGCCTCTTGCAGTGGGACACGATAGAAGAATAAAGTTGATGATGGCATTGAACTGTCATTGTACTGAGGGGTACTTCTAACATGGATGCAAAAGTGTCAACAGAGTCGTGGCCTTCTAGACTTAAGTGTCTTGAAATCCAAGCTTTTTGTGCATTTTTACAGTCACCTCTCTGATTTATAGGATGTCTCCTTGTGTGTTTGATGAAGTTTTTTCACTGTGTGACACATTGAAGGCATCAATGTGTGGCATATTACACAACTGTTTAATTCAATGCCTGAATATTGCTGTGCAAAATCAATGTTATCTATTTACTTTTGTTGTGAAGGGACAGTGTACAGTATTGAACAACAAGTTGCAATTCAATGCATGCACAAGCTTCAAGATTATTGCCATGTGTATCTCTGCAGGTCACACAAAACACATAATATAGAGACACAAAGAAGGCCGTCGCAAACACACACAAGCACACACAGCAGCAGTAGCAACAATGATAAGTCAGCTGATTTTAAAGCAGTGATATGAAATCTGTTGTAACAGGTTGACAAATATTGCAAGCAAAGCAACATCTGACACATCTGATATGTTTGTTATCCTACTTATCAGAGTTTAGCTTTCAGCCTGTCTTGGAAATGATTCACAAACAAACAAAATCAAAATTAAAAACTTTTCAGAATCATTCGTGTCGGGTGCAAGAACTGATAAGGAAAGTCTCACGGCCCTCAAATTGGCAGCACAACTTGATAACATTTGAGTCTCAGGATTGGCAGAGTTGGCTCCCGTCATGATGTCCCACTGATATGTTTGGTGTCCTTTTGAAGCCACAGCTGTGTTCATGTTGAGAGTTCAAGGCCGGATGTCTATGCCCCTCTTATTGTTAATATGAACGTCACAGAGGACTCACTGAAACCAGGTCGGGCCACTGCAGAGGCAGTAACAGAGGGGAGACAGCACCACTATGAACCAGCAGAGTAGGCAGGGTGGGACACCGCTGTGAGTGTGTGTGTGAGAGTGAGTGTGTGTGTGTGTGTGTGTGTGTGTGTGTGTGTGTGTGTGTGTGTGTGTGTGTGTGTGTGTGTGTGTGTGTGTGTGTGTGTGTGTGTGAGAGATGATGTAGCTATTTCTTTGTAGTTGGTTATTTTGTTTTGGTTTCTTAAGACAGGTAAACCAAAAGGGAAAATAGCCTTTCTCCTTTTATACACAGTCCTTTCTTCTTTTTTACCTTTCCATTGTCGTTAAAGTTAAAAAGAAACGTCCATCTGCTGCACAGATAATGATTCCACTGCCAGCAGTGCTTGCTTCCAGTGTGTGCAGAAACAGGTTGTGCTCAAGTTTTTACAGCTGCTTCATCAGACACCGACTGCAAACTCCACCTTGATAGTTTCAAGGTCATGTAAAGGTGCTTGTGCAGAGCAGGGACTGTATTTTAGTTCATGCACTGTGCTAAAGGAAATCAATTCAGATGTTAGTCGCAGCAGAGGAGAGTTTCTAAATTCGTGAGGGGGAAATGCAATGTTTAAAAACCTTTAGATTTGAAGAATGAAGATGAGTAATCACTCAAATCTTCACCTGAGCAAATATTAATCCTTAAAATTATATAATTATGCATGATTACTTCACTCAGTGAGTTCAGCAGGAGGTTCTGTAGACTGCTGAGTGCAGGTGTGAAGGATAATTCTGCCCTCACCTGATTTTAGTCAAAGCTAATCTGAAGTGTGTTTTCGACTCTGCAGCCTCATCAGTGTGTCGTACAGACTGATGCCCTCACATTTATGCAGATAGAGGGCCACAGTTGATTTTGCTCCTCTTTGGTGTGTTCACAGCTCAAAACACACGCTCCTCTTCATATGTGAGCGTGTTTGCTACTTACTGCCTCTCATTAACATCTATTTGATGAGTGGATGTTGTCCCTATGATGTTGTTGTCATGCAGCTTTAAACAAGCTCTTGTGTCATTAATCTTCTCTAGTGTTTGAAGCTTTCCCCCACGGGGTTCGTTCATACCACCGGAAAACAAACTCCTACCAAGTGGGTTTCTGATGCAGCCTGTGAGCAGCCTAGAAGAATATACATGGGGTAGAATAGGCATTACATTAATCCAGTGAACAGGGGCAATGGGTGGGCCTAATGCATGGACTGTATTTAAGAAATTGACATCGTCAACACAAAAAGTGTAAAGGTTTGCAGCCTCTTAAAGCCTTGTTTTGGGCAATTTTGGGTGTCACCATCTTGTTTTTTCTTGAACCAGAAATGGCCATATTTGGACGAGGGGGTGCATTACTAAAACTTTATCTTGGCTGAGAGGTCAGTGCGGTCACTGTGACCTACAGCACACCCTCAATGTTACTCTGACAAATTAATACAATGCATTAAGGAAAACTTGAGACTAGTGGTTGAGACCATGAACTTCTCCTGAAATTGTTTGCTGAGATAGAAATGAACTTTGATGGATGGTCAATTGCAATCAGTGCAGTTGCCTCTTGCTGGTGATTAGATAGAACACAGGTTTAAAGCACTTCCACATTGGCCTAACTTTTGAAACCACATAACCTCACATTCCTATTTACAGACTATGATCCCAAATGGGTTACATTCAAGGGCTTTGGTCCCTCTATGGACCCCTCAAGAGTTGTTGTTAACCCATCTGGGACCTCCATGGAAACTGAGGACTAAGTGGACTCATCTAGAGGAAAGCCATGGCTGATATTTGAAGAATTTGATCTTTCAGATGTAAAGTAATGACTTCATTGTGCCATGGTACAGTGTGTACTTGACACTTGGCGGTCGATAAATTCCCGTCTGTCGATGTGCTCCAGGTTCTGATAAAACAGTTTTTGTTCATCAAGGAGAAAACTAAAGTGTCTAAGCAGTGAACAACAGATGCCGTTTTTAATTAAACATTAGCACAGGCAAGGGCTGGCACTGAATCCGTACCCCCCAACACATGCTGCCATATTTACTGTCAGCATCTGCAGAACCGGGCAGCACTGTTCTATCTTTAACAAGTTGGCTTTGAGCTTGACCAGCTGTGACATTTAGTGAGACCTTAGGGACTGCAGACACAGCATTCAAGCATTACGCAACCATTGCTCAATAATTTACTGTGTGCTATGCATATTACATTGTGCCCCCGGTTCCCACTTGGCCCCAGACTCTGTACTTTGTTGGCTGTGAAACATCTGCCACTGTAAGGTTTTCTACCTCTACCTCTGTGTAACCCCCCCCCCCCACTGAGACTGCAGCCAGAGTTGTGTGGCTGTGCAGCAATTTGTCTCAATCTTCCCCTTACTGTTAGCAAGTATGTAAGCTGTCTGACCTTTATTGTAGCCAATTCCCACAAGCGCAGTCAGTCCCTAAATTTGCATTTGGAAGGTGTAGACATAAAACAATGAGGAACTTTAAATGCAAGACAAACACTGGATTCTCTTTCATTATATCATCCACTATTGGCCTGCTTGTCCTGTTAAAGCGGTGTTCAGACACAAGGGCAATTATTTTGGCAGAAAGTCTGGATAGCAGTCAGCTTCCCCGTGCCTCTAAAGGCATCTTTGTAGGCTGGTGCAGTCTTTTTCACCCAAACTGAAACTAACATGTCTTTGTTGAGCTGGCTTTGTGCACGGTAAAACACAAGAAAAGCTTTTCACCCATTAGTGTGTAAAATATCAAAACCTTCGTTAAATAAACCAGAAAAACAATGCCCAGGTTAATTAAGAACAAGAAAGTCTGTGATCAGAGGTTTCAGCATGGTATCTTAAGATGCAGAGTCTTAACAACCTGTACAAAGTGTCACACTGTAGACACAAAGCCGTGTGCAGTAACTCTGTGTTCTGTACATTTTATTCCTACCGGTTCATTATCTCTTCCTCAAGTGGTCAGAAATAAGCCCATCGTTAAGAAGACAGAGATAATTACTGGCTGCTGTAGTCAGGACTGAATGCTGTTTTATTTCTGTATTGCCGCCTCTAGTCTGTGGGCAGAATAATCTTTTATTTCCTGACAGTTATGTGGGCAGCAGACTCTGGAGCTGGACAGTTAAGACCCTAATAAATCTGGCATTTTCAAAGGGAAATTACACCGTGTCTCGTGGCTCACTGAGTACAAACACTGAAGGAGAAATATCATTACCCAAGCCTAATTTATTCCTTCAAGGAGTCCAGTTTATGGCTGTTTACGGTTCTAAAGGAGGAAAAACTCACCTGAGCAGTATTAGAAAAACAAGATTTAGCATCATAATTATTTAAATTAGCTGCAATTACACAGTAAATTTCTGAAAGCTTCACAACTTTTGTTGCACAGTAAATTCAACTCTTAAAAATGCAGCTATGCTTAAAAGGTATTTATTTTAAAGCAGCAGTACGTGGCTGTCATGTGTTTGTCTTTTTTAAATCAGAACAGTGTTTCAGAGACTGTTTTGGCGCTGTTCTTTTATAGATGTATTGTAGAGCTTAATCTCAAAGCCCATCAGCCGTGGTCCAACAGTCGAGCCTATGGAGCCAACGAGCAATATTTATTTATGACCAGTGAATACATGACGACAGACATCCTCCTCTGTACTCTGGTCTTTGTTGAACGAATGATTAGTAACAGCAGATGTGTAAATGGGTCTGTAGTTGAAAGACAATGTCTTCTGTGGATGTCTGATGCCTGTTGTTTGCATTCAGAAGCAGATATTGCTCTACAGAGATTAAATGAAGGCTAAATGGCCAAGAGACGACAGCTGACGATTTCCAAGACTGAATTCCTGCCAGTCCTTCTCTGCTTTCCACATGGACTGGTTCCCTGCATACAACTAAAACTGCAGGGACATGATATCCATCACACCACAAATGGAAACTAGAATGCTTCCAACATGGAGGTACAATCAGCTTTTTTTGTTAGACTGTTCTTCTAGATTATTGCAGCTCACTGCAGGGTCACTGACCCGTTGATGTTGGACTGTACAGCAAATGTGGATCCTTCTTAAGTGGCCTGTCAGTTTATTAGCATGCTACCTAGCTTACTACATGCATCTAGAAAGCATTAATGTTCACGTCCAGCTCAGTCTTTAGTGGAAAACAGAACTCAGAATACATTTCCGTGAAGTGGATTCTTAAAACTTTAAATGAAGCTCTCAAACAGGTATCTGTTCTGACCTGGGTACATTTGCATTTAATTTCATCCATCTGTTGACTTCTGCTCAAATGTGTTTCTGAAACTTGCTGGCTGTGCAGTGGACTTCCCACCTGCAAGAACATTTTCTGTATCATTGTCAGATCAGAAAATCTGAATTGTTATATTGCCAAGGCACCATAGATCACCAAATGGAGTCATTCTTGCCTGTAGCCATGAAACTGTACAGCTCCTCCCTTTGTGTGTCATACACTAAATGGCCCTGTATTTCTGATTCTGATTCTGAAGTAAGTTTACACACAAGATAAATTTGTCTGAGTGTTTTTAGATAAAGAAACAAGAATACATCGCAAATATGTACGATGGTCATAGTGGAGGAGTTGTACAGTTGTGCAGGAATGTGCAAGGTGATGGTTGAGTGCAAATATCTTACAGTGTAGATGAAACTGTGTGCATGTGGAAAGACAATTCTTAAGTCCAGTCTGCAGTAATGTAACACACCAGGTCTGATGATAAGAGATGATGGGGCTGGATGAGAGCCTTTTCTAAGTGTCGTGGGGAGATCATGAGGTTTTGGTCCTGGTGGACCACAGCCTCCTGCCTGAGGGGAGGGTCTCAAATAGCCAGGTGAAAGGGGTCAGCCACAATCTTACCTGCACGCCTTGGGGTCTTTGAGGCAAAGAAGTCCTGGAGAGATGACGGATTGCAGTAATTCACCCTCTCTGCAGATCGTGCGCCCCACACTGGATCCAGAAAACTCAGTTTGAAGAGATGGCCTGAAGTAGTTTTAAAAAAGCCCTTGCTGATTTGTCCTCAGAGCAGCAGTCAGAAGAAAGGACCAGGGGTCTCATTTATGAAGGTTGCTTACGCACAAAACGGGGCCTGAAATTGGCGTACGCCAGTTTTCACGCCAAGTTTGTGATTTATAAAAAACAAACTTGACGTGAAAATGTGACTACCGGTAAGCAAACTCTGACCCAGGCGTACGCACATTTTAGAGGCAGGGGGAAATTGGCGACGCAGTTGGTGAGAGGGGGAACTGAAGTCAGATTATATTTTGATGCCTTTTACACATTTCATTCATTGAATAACGACATATTAACAGACCCGTGTCACCATCATCACTTAAATCTACACATTCTATTTGAATGTGTGTCTGTGGTGAGTCGTTTCCAATAAGCTGTCATTAAAAGATAAAAGCGTGACTTAAAGTTCATCAAATATTTCATCAGCTTTGTCTCACCGTCACATTTCTCCAAGGGTAGAGGAAACACACGGGCCATATCCTAACGTGTTCGTCGGGAGGTAAAACCAAAGTAACATCAGAAGACGTAAATAAGCTGCCGAGCAAAGTGACAGTCATGTTTTCAATGTTTCTAACGCTGTGCAGAGTCACTGAGTGTAGTTATACTTTAAATAAAGACTGCTGTACGACGCACACGGAGCGCAGAGACACGGCCCCGGCTGCCTCACACACTGATCACATCTTCCTCACTTGCATGTGTTTACTGTGTTAATGAGAAAAGTGTGGAGTAAAGCCATGACCGGTTCTCACAGTTATCATCTTACACATCACAATCAGTCAAAGCGCAGGTCAAGCTTCACGGGATGAAACCAACGCATTAAAACTTATATTCACGGATCAAACTTCTGTCAGATAATATCAGAGAGGAGATCTCTGAAGGACGTGAGCTCTCTGTAATGTGAAATAAAAGTGTGTGTCCTGTAAACATGAAACACTGCAGTGAGACGTGCGTAATGATGAATGATGGCTGCTCTTGCACTGCTGACGGATACATGCTGTTGCGACGTGGAGTCACTCGACTTTTTTATTTTTATTTGTATTTCTTTTGTGTCCCTCCTGCTGTAAGAAACAAACAATGCGTGCTCTCTGACCTCCGCTTCATTCACGAGGACCACGGTTTGTGTGTCAGAAACTTTATTCTCTCCGTCTTCCTCTCTGTTGTTTCTGCGATTCACCGTGAGAACCTTTGATCTTCCGGCTCATTTGTATGCATCTTCATTCATAACGTGCTTTGCATTGACTGTATATGGTTGAATGTGGGCGTGAAAAGGGCGGAATACGAGGCTTGAACTACGTGCGCATATCTCCAGGTGGTTTGTGATTTATAAACGGAACATTGCGTAAAGTTTGCGTGCGAACGGTTTTATAAATCAGAATTACGCCATTTCCGGGTTTTCGGAGTACGTACTCTTTTAGTAGGGATTCTACGCACTCTTTTATAAATGAGACCCCAGGTGATTAGAGTTTGACTTACGCTGTCATGCAAAGGTGAAGTGGTTTATGAAAAATGTCAGGGGCTTTTCAGCAGCTACACATGTCGCACAGTGCACAAGACAATATCACATCCTTTAAAAGTTGATGTTACATAATCTGGTAGAGTAGAGGATGAAACTGGACAGAGACAACATATGTGTAAGTTGTCTTGAACAAAGAAAAGCAGTCTTCATTTTTGAAAAACACTGAAGACAGATTTTGTCCAAATCGTGAAACCTCGTCACAGAGCCTTTCAACAAATGTTTCCTTTTCCATTGTATGTGGATAAGTGCAGACTGTTCATGAGTCTTACAACCGGAACCACAGAGCACACTTTGAGTTTTAGAGAAACAGTGAATCACTCCTCTGTGACATTCAAAAACAAATGTGTTTGAATGTTTCTTCCTGAGGCCCAAACATAAACGCTGCTGCAAACACAACGTTTGTGTACCTGTCATACAAGGACACAACCTCCTCTTCAAATCTCTCCGTTCCTTTCATAACAAAACTGACAGAGTACTGGGAGAGAGCACCAGGTTTAAGGAGAGGAAGAGCTGTGTTTTTTTTTTATTGGTGACTAATGGAAGCCTCTGCAAACACTAAATATATCATTTTTATCGAAGCCTGTATTTAGCTGAAGCATGATTTTGTCCAGAGAATCACATTTTAAATTATGTATCTGGATAAAATCAGCTTTTGTTTGATTGTATAAGTTTAAGAAGAGCTGACTTTGCATCATGGAGCTGTAAAGCCCATTCCTTCTGAAATAACAGAGAAAAACTGAGCTGACTGCATGAGAAATGTACAGTGACCATTACTTAATCCACATGAGTCCACCTTACTTGCTTAAGCAGTGTAGAAAAAAGCATGAGCATTTCATTATTCATGGGGTTACAGACGTAGGACATTACTTATACATCAGAGTCTGAGCTTGTTCTTTTTTTGTTACGAACATTTCATTATTTAAGGAGACAAGTGCAGAGCAGAGCAGAGACCTATGGTAATGTTTTAAAGATCACAGGAGTGAGCTCCTTTTTATCAGGTCTTAATATTAATTCCTCTCCCTGAGGCATGCACTGATTTGACTTAAGCAGCAGCAGACATCAAATAAAATTATTTGGATATTTTTTTATAAAGATGCTCTCTTCTGAGACGTTTTGAAGGGACTGTGGTTTCTGTCAGTTCCACCCTTGTGTGGTTGTGTGGTTTGTGGTTTCTGTGTGGGCTTTTTCAAGCGATTACAACACAGCAAATAAGATAATGGTTTGATGCTCTGCAGTACACTGCATGCTTTGAGTTCAGGGCTTTCAAACAAACAGGGCAGTCCATTACAACTTCATAACAAGGATTTTAAATTACTCTATTGTTCTCTTGAGTATGGGACAACCATGTATGCTCAGTCAGTGGCTGGTATAATACAGTATGAATAGATATGCACAGCTTTTAATGAGTAGTCCTGTAGTTTTTTAAACCATTCACCAGATTCTGATGGCTCTGATGTAATTGTAGTTCCCCTGTGGTATTTCATTCAAGCTTCTGTTTTGGGGAGAGGCACCTTTAGATTTAGTTTTAATTGTTTCACACTGTCACTTTAAGGACTCTCTATGCTATAGACCTTTATGCCAAGAAGTTTGTTTTAAATCAGAGTAGAGCCGTACCAGTGTATGCACAGTCTTCTATTTTTCATCTTCTTCTGTGGAGAATGTTTAAGACTGCTCTCTTTAAGATGTCTCTAAACCTTCTTGTTGACATCACACAGCCCTTAAAGTGTCATGTTCATGATTTTGTATGAAGAATAAAACATGTTGAAATTTCATTTTTTGCGCGCACAGGATTTCAATTACCACTGGAAACATACTTAAAGCTGCTGTTGGTAGTCATGATATGAACATCAGTTCAGAGAGAGATTTCGAATGTCAACACTCCCCCTCCCCTCTCTGCTCCCATAAACCCTCCCACAAAAGATTGTTGTGCGTGTTCTATGAGGAAGTAGTGGCTTCCCAGCTTATCAGGGCGACGTAGTGGGGCCTCCACTCGACCAATCAGGACGGAGGATTGGAGATTAGCTATGATTGGTCCATCATAACGGGAACGAGGGGAATAATAACATTGCTTTATACAAAGGCATTGGAAAATGCAGAGATTTCGCAATAGTCTCAAATTACTTCACTTACCGTTGAGTACCGATGAGTATTATGACCTTTTCTCCAAACCCAGCAGAAAAAGAAGTAACGTTTTTGACACCATTCCTACCAACAGCAGCTTTAAGATAAATATCATCATTACAATCACTTTCCATCCTCCTGCCGTCACTTTTTTATATCAGTTTATATCGTACTTGCTGAAATTAACACATTTGAAAGCTTATTTTAATAACTCTGGTAGTGCTTGCACCAGCCAACGTGTCTACAGATGAGCATATATGATAGGCTGGGTGGGCACAGGGGAAGTGGATACCAACCATGTCAACTTACAAAAGCAAAACTCAAAATCAAATCAGGTATGGGGAGAGTGTATCGTACGCAGGACACACAAGAACATGAGGACACCACAGACTGTTAGCAAGACAAAAAAACATGTTGGTTGAATAAACACAAAGAAACTATTATGCCCGGACTTTTACGATATGTTGGATCCTGCTAATGATCTACTATCCCTGTGATAGCTCTGAAGGCAAGTTGCCACTGCAGACACATTGATGTAGCCGTATTTTAGCTGGTTGAGAACCAGTTGAAATTTTAGACCTGGGATGTGCATACCTGATTTCACCGTTTTAAAATAAATGCCAATGATAAAATTTGGTCAGAGCTTGCTTGGATATGTCGGTAGAGTATGGCACAGTAATGAAACTCTTCTGGAGCTTCAACATAAAATATATATATATTTTTTTTTTCTGAAGAATAACTTTGATAAAACTGTTTTTCTGGGCTTTAAGTGACAAAAAAAAACAAACACTCTCAATGTGTGTACTGTGGTGGAGCAAATTCCAGCCCTCAGAGCAGCCACTGCAGTCGGTGTTACAGCTGCTGGCTCTAACAGCCTATCTGAATTATTCACCAGATTTTAACCCATTTGTCATTTCAACCCTTCATTATGAGAAATCAGACTCAGGTTAAAATATACCTGGATCTTTAAGTTTACAAGTTTGATGCATACTTAATTGTCGTCACACGGGTGTTCTCTGTCGTGTCCTTTGAGGGTTCTTCCTTCTTGACTTTGACACAAACAAACTCTGTTGTCACGTTCAACAATCCAGCTCAGTACAAAAGATTTCTCCTGCTGGCAGCACACACTTCTCTTCCCTCTTCACAAAGCATGTAGTGTTACCTAGAATATAAAAAAACAGGCCTTCTTTGTTATTGTCTGGCAGTGAAATCCTCCTTTTTATTCTCACACTTAATCACATTACATTAAAATGGCACTCACTTGAGCCTGTTTGTCTGTCTGCCGCTTTGTTACCGCTCCGTGAGAACAGTGAGGTTTAGAGAGTATTTGTTTTTAATGACACCTTTGCATTTCTGAAAAGAGTCGGCTTCAGCTTTGTAGTTTTCCCTGCATTGTCTTTTTTCAGGGCAGCTTTAAAAGTTCAATTTTCCTCATTCAGACGTTTTCTTTCTTCTCTTGTTCTCCACAGACTCTGAAGTCATCTACAGAAACACCGATGGTCATGTCATCAGGTTCAACATCCTCACAAACGAAACAGAGATTGTTCTGACAAACACGACATTTGTGAGTGCATATTAGTGTCACACTCTATTTTAGATTATCAGGATTATTGTGTAAACCATCTTAATTAATGCCATTGCAAAGACGATTCAGCTCATCCTTTTCTGACTTTTTTCTTTCTACTTCACATCAGATCAATTTCAACGTGGAAAAGTATTCCATCTCCCCAGATCTGAAATATGTTCTCTTCGCGTATGATGTCAAACAGGTGAGTTTCATAAAGTCTTACATCTGTCATTATTTCCTCACTCTCAGGACCAGCCTGAGACCCCACTAATGTTTTACCACAGTGTCAACAGGCAGAGGGGGAGTGTGCTTGACTCCTTTACATAGACGGATTTGATATGACTTCTGAGATCAGTTTGACCCTGGTGTTGCTTTCGCTATAGATAATGAATCAATATTGTTATGGTGTTCCGACCAATCAGAATCAAGTATTTAACACAGCCATGTAATAATTTGCCTCCAGTAAGCTGGTCAGAGCTCTGGATGGTGCAGAGAGCTGGAAGCTGTCAGCACAAACTGTCTTTGTCTTAATAGATATTATGAATTGTGTCAGGCTTTGTAAACAATACCATGGTTATTACATTGATGTGTGTGTGAAGCTTAAAGGTTAAAGCTAAAAAAGATGGCTGACTGAGGGCGTTGGACACCTTATCAGTCTAACGCTTTCAAAAATGTCTCTCTTGCACGACCCTGTGTATCTCTTAAAACATTTTAAATCATGTATCATGCATGCAATGTGACTTTTTCCACTAAGGTAACATATATGGCATTTAAACAGTGTATGGTATGATTCAATGATATTCACGCAGGCCGACCTTTTCAGTATTAATGTTTGCAGAAGGTAAACAGATACAGTGATGTCATGCTGTGTTTGTAGGTGTTGATGAATTCTCTCCCTATCTGTTGAGCTGACTCTCTGTGTAAAGCTATGTTTAGCAATTTCATGATATTTTGCAGCTATCTCTTTTGGTTTGCATGTTTGTTTGTAGACTTCTGTCTGGATTTGGTTGAGCTGATCGAAAAAACTCTGGTTTCATACTTTAACGTCAGGCATGTTAATTTAAGGACCTTATTTTTGAAGGTTGTTTACTTTGAATCTTGAGCTCCTTTTTCAACTCCTTTCTAGAGGTAATCATATAAGTAACAATACAACAAGTTTGTTTGTGTACTGTTTAAGTTTGTGTGAAACATTTCTTTACACAGTGAATATGCTCGGAATTGCAAAAGATATCTCTTTGCAGTAAAACAAGGATGAAACATAGCATTCCACTGCTGCAGAAGCACACATTTTTTAACAGCACAGTACCGGTCAAGATACATACTATGGTATGAAATGCTGAAACATAAGGATTCCTTTTATGCAGCTGTTATATCTAAAGTTGCTGCATTAGTGTAAACACACATTACATACAAGTTGTGATGTCGCAGTCCTAATTACACGCATGCTAATAATACAGAGCTCAAACTGAGATAACGTAGGAACCAAAAACACATGAACAAAAAGTCGATCTGTAACCTCTGAATTATCACCATCATGTCTTGATTTAAAGGTACAGTGTGTTTCAAGACGGTCTCTTTGTGCTGACCATTTTAGGACATTACACTCTGTGACATTATATTTCAGTATAGTGACAGTTGTTAAATGACTCTCCTGCTATCATAACTGGGATCTGCTATATAACTTTGCCTCAATTGGATGAAAACTTGGCCGACTTTTGAGTAACTTTGTTCTTTACTGGTGCTGTAGTTGTGAGTGACAGCTGGTCTCAATAATGAGGGGTGCACTTACTTTACAGATAAGCGGCAACATGCACCATTACGAACACATTTGGAAAATAGGTAACTAAGCCAGTCCTACTTTCCCTAGATGTTTTATAGTGCAGTACTTCTTGATCATCATGCTTAAAGATGTGCTCCTATAGCCACCTGTCCGGCTTCAGTGTGATCTTGAGATGCTGATGAAAGGATGCTTACATCAGCAAGTGTTGTCAGGGGAAGATGGTGATGAAAGTGAGCATCATGAAGTTAAAGGAAAAGCAATGTTGTGTTTGATTATCAGGTCAAAAATAATAATTGAATTTTATTAATGATCTCACTTCCTATCATATAATCTTAGCTCTCCATTCTAGCTCTGAGTTTAAAACATTTCAGCCTCCCTTTATTCTGGATGTTTAATTTTGTGCCCCAATTTTGTCTCCAGATGAAATAAAAATGATCCAAATTGCCCTTCAAAAAGTCACACCTAGTTTCAGCTTTCTAGAAAATGACTTCAGATGTGCTTATGAGGAGGTATGATTTTAAGATTTCCCTCTTCTTGGCTGCATGAATATTTTATTTTAAAGTTGTAAGAAATGACTGCTGTAAGGTGTCAGGGCTGAACTAACATCTGCACTACAGTCTCTGGCTCTGTCTGTACACATTTTGACAGGAACACGGGTCGGAGGGGGCGATTAAAATTCCATTGTGGCCTGTGTGTGGCTGTCAGGTCACATTCATTCAGTAATAGAGCAAAGGGGTAAGTTTGAACCATAATTACCAGCTTTCCATCAGAAGGAGTCGATGCAAAATGAGATATGCAAATAAGCTCCTCCACTCTGGAAGGGATCAACTGTGAGGATTAGTGACAAGGCAATTAATCAGGACTGATTTGCATACTTTGCATGATGACTTGGACAGTACAGCCAGTAGCCACAAGCCTGGTTTATTTTTAGCACAAGGTTACATCGAAGAAAGAACATAGAAGGCATTTTACTGTAGGTCTTTCTCAGTCTAGCTTCAAAAGAGCATTTAGAGGGTTCCAAACGGAAGATGAACGGACTTTAGCTTGGCATTACCACCCAAAATAGATTTACAATCAGATCTTTACTGGAAAAAGGTGCAGGTGAGACTGGCTTAACCTGAGGTTTGACTGACTGAGAATCTCATAGCTTCTCTCTCTCTCTCTCTCTCTCTCTCTCTCTCTCTCTCTCTCTCTCTCTCTCTCTCTCTCTCTCTCTCTCTCTCTCTCTCTCTCTCTCTCTCTCTCTCCCTAAGTAGGACTGGGGATTGTGTTTTCTTCCTTTCATAAGCTCCAGTACTTTTGGACAATGTTGAATGTAGGACATTGTGTTGATGTAATGCAAGTGCTATTGAAGATCTAAGACTTTGAAAATCTCAGTGTCTGGTATTCTAAACTATATTTTCCTCAAAAGTCACTGACCTGACCTTGGGTTAGGGTTGCATGTTTCAAAGAATTTGGTCTTTTTTTTAGTTGTGAACTTGTGCCAAAGACCTTAGAAGAGAGTTGAGAAAAGTCATCTAAAGGAAGCGCTGATTTAGCTCAATGGTTAGATTGTGCAGCTTATGTACAGAAGCAGGCAGCTTCAAGGTCTGACCTACTGCACGTCACTCCTCTCTCTCTCTATCTATCCAGTTTCCTACTTTGACTACTGTCCATGTCTACAATGTATTAAAGCCCAATAATGGACTTAAGAATGTATAAACCATTGAAAAGACTGACTCTCAGCTTCTGTCGTGGTTTTCCTCAACCTGCCTGTCAACCTGGCAGCATGATATTCAACAAACCAACATCCTTGAGTGTGACACTTGACATGTTTGATGAAGAGTTATATCAGCAGTTCTTGTTGGAAAATGATTGACTTTTTGAGGAGGATCATCTCCGATGCAGTAAATGAAATAAAACCCTCATTATGTCAGAGCCACATTTCAAAGCCTTGACAGAGTTTGATTATTTTATCAATGAGAGTATGATTCAAACTTTCATTAAGTCATTCTTTTTACCATTTTGACATGTAAAAATGTATGTCATCTTTCCATCTAGTCATTATAACGCTTTCATGATTTGTCACCAGAAACTTTACATACATTTTATCTGTTGTGGTAAGTACAAGACAGTGTGCAAAACATGCAATAGAAGATAGAAGAGATTATTCTAGGTTCAAGATGAAGATACACCCTCATTGACAGGCGGAACTGATAGGGCAGTGAAAGCAGATGCTGCAAATATTACTTTCTGGGCTATAGTGACATAACTTTGTTCTTTCCTTCTTTGTATGTTTCAGTGCGGGACATGTTACAGCATGTCCTGAGAGGCAGGGTAGCCCTCTCTGAGAAAATGTTTGCATGCATAAAAATAAATGTATCATTAAAAAGTTCAACTGTGATTCAAAGATGAAAATTCATGAGGTGTTGACACAATAACAGCAGAAAGAAGAATTTCATCATGTTGACTTTGAACTGTTTTAACCCGAGTTCAGCTCAACATGCAGAGCTGATGGACTTTTTGATGCTCAGTCGGGCAGCAAGATGCTCATACTGTCTGTATAATTTATGAAGTTTGAGTTCAGCCTGCGTGGACGCTGCTGACAGCAGTGAGAATAGCTGACAACAGTGTGTATCTTATTTATGACCAAAGCTTAGCCTGAGATACAAATGAAGGTGAAATCTGCTGAAATGTTATCCCTCCACAGACACACCAGAGACAAGCCGGAGCCTCCTGGCCTTGAAAGTTTTAGTGAAACTGTCTGAAATACAACAACAGTGAGTGCATGTCCATAATCCTGATGATGATATTTAACTATTAAAGATCCAATAAAAACATAAAGTATTTTATACTGAGTGTAACTAGGAATGACTTCAGGGCGTTCTGTGGTTTGACTGCAAAGTACCTTTATTATAGACGTATATTCATAATAAAATGATGCCTTTATTGGGGCATTAAAAGAAGGGCTAAAACAGAAGAGGCTGTTTAACTCAGGATTGCCTGAATGCAACACACTGTATATTTTCCATTAGGGCCAGAGTCAGGTTTGAACTGAACGCAGCAGTCACAGTTGTCATGAAGCAAGGATGCTTTTATGCAAATGGTATGATCTCCACTCTGAGATTCTCAAGGCAGATTAAACATGAGGCTTTTTATTAGATATCCACGCATTATTTTTAAAGACTGCTACTCAATAAATGAATCTGACAACAAATGAAGCAGCTTGGATGGAGATTTATTGACAGAGGTAACATTATTGTTGCAGGATTTTGGCTTTACGTTTTTCAGGTTGAGCATTTTTCCAAAATATTTACCAGAAATTAACAAGACTCCATGAATGTCCAGACGATTTTTTATACCTGGTAGGAAACAAACTAGTGCAAAATGTAGTTTTTTTTATTCTCGTTCCGGATATGAGCGCTTGTCCACTCTGATGTGGTCTTGATAAGTTAGTCCGCACTACAGGTATAGAGTGTTCCACAGACTGTATAAAAATCAAGACTTCCATCTTCAGCGGTCAACGAAGATAAAAGCAGTGATGAAGTAGCAGTAAAAGAGTGATCCCTCTTCCTTAAGGTAGACATCTGACAGTCATAGTTTACACACATTTAATATTGATATTTAGGCATGCATATTCATGATCTGTTCCTAAAGACATGTAGGACACGAACACAGTTCTAAGGTGTAAGAAGATGTGCTTTGTGCATAACCCTACACATGATTTCTGGACATATTTGGGTTGTCAAACTCTCTACATTAGAAAAACTGTTGCTACTTAAAAGGTTGAACGTGGATTACGCTGAGAAGCTTAACAATTTCCAGTCAAGTCAACTCAAGTATTTATTATATAGCACATTTAGAAGTAACCAGTGTTGGCTCAATTGCTTTACAAGGCACAGCATAAACAACACAACATACTCATGTAAAATAGTAAAATCAAAAGATGACCACCTCTATCTCAGATTTTGTCTCCATATAAGTTCACAGATCCAGGTACCTCATTGTTTTACAGTAGATCATTAACTAAGTCTGCGCCTGTCCTTGTGTTCAGTTCATGACACAAACAGGTTGGCGTAGAATACCCATTTCCTCTCCCTCACTCATGCAGTGTGATCAGACGTCAGTACACTGCCTTTGCTGTATTTGTTTAATACTTTGTTCACATGCTGCAATGGCATTAAATCTGACAAATGTTTAACATATAAATGGGAATCACTCTGTGCGTCAGAAGCTATTTGTCAGCATGTGAGGTGATGCTGAAGATTTTCTGCAAAGTGGTTTCTTTAATTTAGAATGCATTGTAAAGTAATTTTATCTTCTGCACTGTTTGTCTGGTGTTTTCTTTTTGTAATGTTTCGTGTTTTTGAGACTGAAGTAGAGCTTTAATATGAGTTCAGTGTAATCCCAGACTTTGATCTCTGAGACTTACCGTACAGTCTGTGCGTGCTGTTAATCTTAACCTGTAATGAAAGATGAAAAGAACAAGGAGGACAGGAATCGGCTCTCAAATGAGCAGACCAGTCTCCTGCTAATCGCACACTTTGATCCCATGCTGGCTTTGAACTGATCACTTGTTCTTTATACCTCGGCCTTCTTTGTTCTCTGGGTTTATAAGCTGCACTGGTTCTTGCAGGTTCCATGGATCTGCTCTGACAGAAGTCTCCTGTAGCAAGGTGTTGGAGGGAGCTTCCTTTGGCTTCACCTTTCTGCAGGATTACACAGCGTTATCTGACTACATCTGCAGCTGTCAGTGATTAAGCTCGATAAAAGCTCATAATCTGAGGAATCCTGTTTGTCACTGCTGACAACAGGTTTCTGTTTTTCAGCCTTGCAGACATCTTGTAATGCTCTTGTCATTGCAAATCCTTGCAGCCTTGTGACTTTCTTCTCTTAAGTTTCATCTCATGACATCTAATGTGCATGCATCAGTCACGTGTAACTGCGTTCAAATCTGTTGTGAGACATCTGTGACATGTTCTCTCTCTCTTTTTGTCGCTTTCCCACTGAAGCTGAAAAATCATTTAAAAGAAAATAGCTTATTAGCTTTAAGCCATAAAGAGACAGACGTGCGTGGGTTTGAAGCTGATGGATTGTGATTCTGAGTGACAGCCTCTATTGTTTGCATGCCAAGGCATAAATGGATTGTATGCCTGTATTTGTTCTGTATTTTTCTGCTAAACCGCTGCAATATGTCTGCTTTTTTCTGGCTGTCAGTGCTAAAATTGAAAAGCCATTTTGAGACAGCTTTGTCATCAGAGTGTCCTGAAAAATGCCAATGGGCCTGTCCTAAAAATATAACTCATACAACACGAGCTTAGTGCCCCAATATGACTCTTATTTTCTGATTTGAGAAGTAACAAGCAGGAGGGGAAGCAGGAAGACTATCTCTGCCGTCTGGGTCGTTCTCACTTGGTATTTCAAAAAGAGAGACACCAATATTTCCCACTGATGTATGATATCATGGAGGAAAATGCCACCTGTGTCCCACATCAACATTTGTTGTCTTCAGTCTGTAAATATATTCAAAATGAGTCTGTTTGAATGGAGGCTGCTGCAGAGAATGGGGATACAGATCATTATACAATCATACCAACAAAACACAAACAGCACGCCTTTGTGATTTGGTTGTTAAAAAGCAGCACCTGCGTTTCTGACTGTGCCTGTAAAAGCCCCTGCATGCTGTAGGACGTGTTGAATGTGCTCTGATCATAAATACGGAACAGCAAGAGAAAAACAAAGAGAGAGGGTGAGTCACAGCAGCAAAGTCGACTCAGCGGGTGAAATTCAAAATTGCACAGAGAAATAAACATTGGGTTATGGAGACTTCTGCGATATAAAAACACATACTGGGAAATGATAGTCAAGTATGTGTTAAAGACTCTTCAGACAGGGAGCTCCACTTCTTAATATCACTACCTAATGAACATGAATACTTGAAGATCTTTGAAGAAGTGAAATCAATGTGAGGTGAGTTCCGAATATTGTCATGACACAAATCAATTCACACACACACCTAATGCACTTTGAGTTTCCACAGGTGGTAGAAAAGAAAGAAAGTAAGACCTTGTATCTGTGCATTAAGTCACAAGCTACTGAAATAACTTTATACATCTTTGAGTTGGCTCATCACTGGCTGCTTCATCCTGGCAGTTGTCAATAGAGAAACCTAGCTTGAATTTGTTGCTGATATAACAACCGCGAGGCAATGACCTCCGTTGGGAGTAATTGTGAGACACTTATCAGTCGATCAAACCTGCCCAGTTTGTAAATGTCTTAAAACTTACGGACTTGTCAGGATAATCATTTTTTCACCACAATAAAAGCTGTGTTGAAATGCTGCAGGCAATGTTGTTGTCAAAGTTATCAAACATTGAGTCCGAGTCGATTCCAAGTCACCAGAGAGGAATCGGAGTAGAGTCCCCGTTACATTAGGATCAAGGAGGACCTCTGTTTCACTCCAGACTTTGACTGTCTGAACCATGGATTGTATAAATAATGGATGTAGTATCCGTGATGTCACCCATCTGTTCCTGAGCGCTGTTTTGAAGCCAATCGTCGGCGGGAGCCATGATGGAAATGTTGAACTCAACCTAGCTTAGTGTGACGTAAATAGGTGGGGTTTGAGCCTCCTCGCCAACAGCTTTGTGTTCCCGCCTGTCAGTCAAGTCAGTCATGTCCTTATTTGGGCAAAAACTCATAATGTTAACATCTTCTGAACTGTCCCGTTAGAAAAAAATTCATCCCCCGTACAGTGTGTGCCGACAGAGATATTAGCTATGTAGACTCAAGCCGTTTTTTTAAACTAGGCTGTAAACAACTTCATTAATGCTGCAAATATCGTCTTATTTGAATTGGTGTCTATGTGGTTTCCAGTGTTTCTGCAGCCAATTGAATGGCAGTTTATAAGACTTCCACATGAGCTTTATATTTTGAGACCGGAGGTTGCTGCTTGGTCTGAAATCTGTCTGACTGTGTGGGACTTTCAGGATGAGTAGAAAACACTCTTCATTTAGTAACATTAGATTCTGACTGATCCTGTGTCTGGAGATTACAGTTATCAATGACATTACAGCGCTGTATGTCATGTGCAAATGCACATCACGTCTGTTTTGGGAAGGCACAGTCGTTTACATTGCAGTGGGATGTCTGCAGCTGTCAAACCCAAAAATACCTGCAGCCCTCCCGCCAATCATCAGGGTGTTAAGTAACCAAATATCTTTGTCAAAAATAAAAATTAGAGCTTGTCCTACCCTCCTCTTTTGATGGAGGCTGGTCTGCTTGAGGCTGGCTTCAGAAGCATTGGAAACCACATACACACCCATTCAAAAAGCTGATCTTTACAGCCGATAAACATGTTTGTGTGGTTCAAAAAACTTTTTTGGTCTGAATTGCTGATTTCTTTCTGGGCAGGCACTGTACATTTACCGATCTATTTTGGGCCTCCGTGTAAGAGTGTCACCATGTCCCCATGTTTGTACTAATTGAAAACAGTATTATGACTTAAGGCAAGAGCTGCAAAAAAATGTAAACAAAAGTTTTACAGCATGGTATTTTTTTCACTGAGGCTGCCAAGTCAGTCAGTGTTTTTTGTTTGGAGATGTAAGTCATGCCAAGATCTTTTAAGGCGTGTCTCAGTTATCCTCTTTAATTAAAGTAAGAGAGGAATCTGTGGACTTCTTCGCTCTTGTTTTGTTTTCCAGTCCAGGGATTTTTTTTTCTTTGTTCAAGTTTTGCCCAAATCAAAGCAGAGGGTGACGCAAATTCAGCCGTTTGAAGTTTAAAGTTTATCTTTTTTATTTGGAGCATGCTGCAGAGATGAAAAACATCTCCCAGTTATATTAGAACTAGACTAATGGTATGTAAAGACTCTAAATGGCAGTGTTAAAATGGGGAGCTTTGCAGTGTCAAAAACAGTCAAAAGTTGCAACAGTTCCTGGAGGCATTGCCACAGAAACTAGATGGTTTTAGGGTACAGTGTCAGCTGCAAGTACAGTCCAAAGCTTTGTAACTCCCTGACAGCCATTTGGTGGACATGTTTTCCCCTGTACGGGTCCATCCTGGGAGTTCCTCCCTCCAGGACATCGATTTTCTCTTTGCTGAAAGGAGGCTGATGCCATAGAGGGGGAGGAAGAGGGGGGAGGGGGAGACTATGTCACACTCCCCTCTGTGGCGGCTCTCCCAAGATACCCTTTAAGTGTCTGCTGTTTTGTTTCTCCTGTCTCCTCTTGGAGTCACTCACATGTTGCAGTTTCATGTACAATAGGATCTCTTGGGAGGCTACTGTTAAGCTTTTTGTCTAACGTTAGCTGAAATGAGACAGCCCGAGGCGTTTGAACCAAAATAAATTACACTTAAATACGTTAGGGACAGAGATGGTTAATCACAACAAATGAAATGTTATGATACTTATGTAGAGGAACTTGTTTAATTGAAAAACAGATCTGTTTTTAAGATTTGGTTTCAGGCTCTTTGCCTGATTTGATCGGACTGGACTTATCAGACTAGGGCTGAACTGGTGCCCCTAAAAGATGTATCTTAACACAATAACATGCAGTATGTGTGTTGATATATTTAATGACTCCTTCTATCAATACTCCAAGGATGTTTAAGTTTGGTCGACTAAATGACTACTTATTGTCACCCTTGCTACTTTTCAGCAGAATTACTAGTCCATTAAATACATGTTGATATTTTTATTATTGCAGGACCCAAATGCAGTCAAGTCTAAGCTAAAACGCAGTCAATCGCCAATAGTGGGGGCTGTAGCTCTGGTTAATGGCCACTTCTATAATGCTCCACTACTCAGATGTATACAAGCACAGATGACAGACGCCATCTCATAGCCCAGTTTATTTTGTCTGTATTTTAATCTAGTAATGGAGAAAGTTGTATGTAGGCTGTGTCTTGGGTCCGAAGGCTGGGGGTGTTAGCTCTGCTAACCTTAGCCAGACATAGCAACCTATGATTGATTACTTTTAGACTCTGTAATCCCATGTTCAGCAGTGTCAAATGATTTTTGCTCATTTAAGACTGTTGCTTGAGTGTTTTCTCGGCGCAAGACTAGTCAGTTAGTCAAATTTTACATTTCTGCTTAAATAATTAAAAAAGTCATTTATTAACACCACTAGTTTTCTACTGTCAGATACGTCCAATTTGTTTTCAGAGATCAACCCTGAAATATTAATAACTTTTTGTTATATCAGCGAGGCAACTTTGCTCTTCCCCACCACTGATGTATTTGAGTGTTGAAATGTCACCACCTTTTTTTGGTTTTACCATCGAGCTGGAAAACAAAGGTCAGCGTTCCCGTGTGAGCCCCGCGACACATTTAATGGAGAATTGCTGAAAAGTTCATTTGAGGGCTCTTCGGGGCCTGTTGGAGGTTTTTTATGGCAGAAATCTAGGAAGTTTTAGCCTGTCAGAGTGTGAGAAATGTGTCTGAGCACCTTGGGGAATCAGTTTTTACTTTCAGGCACAGTTCCTCAACAACAAAGTGGGATATTTTCAACATTGCCTGCAAGTTTATATGAAGCACACTCCACCTGCAGTATATTCAGTACGTTGAAGTCTGCATTTAGTCACTATGAGTCACATGCAGTTCAGTGAGTCCTACTCTGTGTAAACAGTCATTTACTCTCACTTTGAACAAGAGTGTGTATTATTGATGTTCCAGCTTAATGTTATGGGCCATTCATAGGTGCTTAGGCTGGGATCCAAAGACTTATTGTATTCTTTGTATAATGTGTTTATAACAGCCATAAGCTTCATTAACGTCTGTTTAGGTTCCTGCACTTGCACTTTGGAGAAATAGATAATTTATTCAGCTCTCTATAGGGCTTTAATACACTAACACTGAGACATAAACCTACCATCCTGTATAATGTGTCATACTTAACTGAATTGCAGCTTACTGTAGTAAAGATTACAACACCTGCAGCATGTTGTCATCAGACCTCTTGAAAGCAGCACAAAAAGGCTGCGAACACAGCAATTACAGCTTATTAATTCGTGTGGCTGATATGTTGAACTTCTTAGAATATAGTCAAGAGTTTTGACATCCTGCTGACACATCAAAATTAACTTTTTTGCTCTTTAATTTGGTAAATGCAACTCCATTGATCACTCTACCTCTATCTCTGTTTTGGTCTCCACCACCAACAAAGAAACTGCCGGCTCACCACGTTCCAATTCACCAAAATATAAGATGGGATTTTATTCCTCGAAATGCATTCAAAAAGTTGGGATGGTCTACATTCGGGGTTTAGTTATTAAATGTCAATGTTACTTACAACAGACGGCGGTGCTTATCCGTAAAGCAAGTGTTCCTCTCACGACTGAGGCCAGCCGTCACTCACCGCCATAGTGCCGGAGGGTAAAAGTCTGAGAGAAAAGTAGGACAGGTTAACCAGCAACTGAGGTGAAGTCATGATGCCTTTTTAAGAAAGCTGTTGTCAGTGCAACAGAGACATTAAACAACTGTCAAACTGCCAAGCAATACGGTGTCACAGAGTGAAATGTCAAAAAATGGAAAGCCTGGAAAGATCGTCTTGAAATGCACATGAGTAGTGTGTGTTACTGAAAAGCAGAGAGAAGTATTGTTAGCAAACTTATCATCCATGAAATAGACTTCATTTTGCTGATTAAAATCGTTTTCTTTTGGGAAAAAAAACTGATCCTCAAAAAAGTCACCTTCTAAAATGTATTTTGAAAAGGCAGGCCCTTTTATAGTCAGGGTTTTCCCATATTAGGGTCATTACGGTAATTATCCATTTCTGAGGTCACCAAAATTAGAAACAGTTGCTCTACCGAGACCTGTCCTCTTGAACACAGCAGTATTTTTAACAGATAATTTCACACAGAGGTGTAAGAAGGCAAAACCAGGTCACTGACACCTTCACTGTCCATTGAAGTATTTACCAACACTAGATTTATTAAATGTATCCACATGTAACATGAGCTGAACACCTGATACCCAATAATACCTGCTGAAACTAAACTATACATACTGCCTCTCAGTTATCTATACAGGTAAACATTTGTCCCTCACAGTGATGGCTCTTTGTTTTCTGTTAGCTGAGCAACTTACATCAAAGATGATAACTGTGAAGCTAGTTCAATCATATGACCATGTAATGTTTGTGTGGCAAAGTAACAAGACTTTAAAATACACATACAGAAATACAACTTAATACAAACTAATCTAAATACAACATTCAATTCTATTTACATATATAGGGATGAATGTATGGATTTCCACTATGATGATATCAGTAAAAAAATGAGTTTTAAATGCCAGTGCTGCAGATTGAGAGGGATATGATCTAACTAAGTCTGAATTGAATTCTCCTTCCCAACAAAATCTGCAAGAGCGTAAAATACTCACTAAAAGATTCCTAAGTTTTGTGTCTATATTTGGATTGCATGAACCGAGACTCGTAAGTTAAGGAGGAAGTCAAGTCATGATCTTGCCATTGTGTGCTGGGAGGCAGCACCAAGCTGCCAGCAGGCATTACACTCTCTTAAAAAGCAAAGGGAAGAAAATAAAAAGGCT
The DNA here is from genome assembly GCF_009762535.1 of Notolabrus celidotus. Classification (NCBI taxonomy): domain Eukaryota; kingdom Metazoa; phylum Chordata; class Actinopteri; order Labriformes; family Labridae; genus Notolabrus; species Notolabrus celidotus. The sequence goes on along the minus strand of NC_048281.1, from coordinate 9,075,885 downwards.
TAGCCTCTGTGGGGTTGGACAGCCTGAAGAAATGGTCATAAATGAACTCTGTCATGGACAATACCTTCCCAGACGATACGGGGCACTCGTAGCCTGCAGCTCATCCCCTCGAGGTGTAGCAGGGAGCACTTAAAGCTCTCATTTGTGCCATTGGGCTTCACAATCCTTCTGCCGTAATAGCCTCAGTAAAATGAAAAAGTGCTGTTAGCTGTTTCTCTTCCTCTCTTCCTGTTTGGTAGGAAACACCCCTCCTCTCCGGGGCAGTTTGCTCACATTCAGATGTTGGTTATATTTTTCTGCATTCTTCTGTGAATCCACAACCTTCGTGATTATGCAGTTCTAATTTTATATTTATTTTTTGCCTCAAGCATGGGAAGCTGTTTGTATTTTCATACTTTCTGTATCTGAGATGCTATCCTCTTTTTCCTTCATATTCAAACGGTTCTCAATCACTGTTTTTATGTTCACCTACAGAAATGAAGGAGACTATGATTGGTATATGACAATCTGTGAATCTTAAAATAGACTTCACAGATGCTACCATGTGCCGCTGCGTTAGACACTTAACATTTTTTGGCAGTAGTGGTTGAGAACGTGCTGGAAGATTGTAGAATTATTGCGCATATTTTTTTTCAGAAAATAATAAAATAGACATTTTATGAAGACACAGTTTTTGGAATGGTCCTTTTTTTTTTTGCTATCAACATTTTTGCGGTGTCATGGTTGAGGGTTGTAACCATGGTCATGCATGAAAAAAATGCTCCAAACTGAATTCATGATTAGAGCCTTACACTAAAAAAAACAATAAAACATTCTGCATGGATGGATCAGTCTGAGTCATCTACATCTTCTGACTCTGCTTGAGTCTAAGTTGAGTCATGAGTCCTAAAAAATCAGGACTCCAGTTGGACTTGAGTCAGAGTCATGGATGTTTTTTACACTCCTGCTTCAAATCAATGATCAATAATCCCAATAATCCAACAACAGTCATGTATGGAGCCAGAAGCCCAAACACTGGTTCAGAGACCAGCTGAGAGAAACTTGAAAGGGCTTCCGTGCTGCTTTTACAAAGCATCTCATTCACATCTGTAGAGCATAAAAAATGTAGGAAGACATTTTTAACGCTGTGAATTATTTAAACTTTAAATGATTTACAGTTGCTGCAGAGGTTAGATTAAACAAGGCACGAAAGGAGTGAAATAAACCCACTTGAGAATGTTTTAGTGTACAATATAACAATATTTAACCAGTGGATTAAAATATGTTTGTATCTGTATCTGTACCTGTTAATCAAATGTGTTTCAGCTTTTTGATATAAGCAGAATTACATGTAAAGTCATGTTTTCTTCCTGCGGTGGTTCCCTCCTCTTTGTATCCGAGCTGAATGAATGAGTGTCATCTTCATGATGAAATGCTAAAATATGACCTGTTTCTGCTCCACGGTCAGAGTTCTATTATCCTGTCAGCAGCGGCTCCTCCTGTGGGGGGTTCAGGCTGCTTTACATGCACCCCTCTGTCACTCTGAATGTCTCTCCCCCTGTCGCTGTCTCTCGTCTCTCCTGGGCTCTTGGCTCTCGGCTCCCGGGCTCTGGGGTGATGATGGGTTTCTCAGATGGAATTAAAATGTTTCGTCCCACAGCTGTCAGCCATGCAAATTGCATTGTCTCTAGATTCTATCACTGAAAAGAGGCAGCAGTGGGTTTTGTTTGACGCCTTCTTCCTTTTCATTTCTGTGTCATAATGTCATTATCTAAGGCATCGCTGCTTCTCATGTTAGTGTTTTAGACAGTCATCGTTTAATCTTTTCTCTTTGTGTGTCTTTGTTTTCGCTGCAGGTTTACCGGCACTCCTACATGGCCTCCTACACCATCTACAACATTCACACACGGTAAGAGTTTCACGATCTGCTCCACAATTTTTGAAAAGAAACCTGTCTGTTAATAAAGAAAGATTTCACAACCCTGAGCCACTTTAGTTTGGAATGCTCTACAACCAAGTCAAGGTTCAGTGTATTGCTGTGTCCTTGTTTATGTTGCATCAAGCATAAAGAAAAGGTGGATGTGTCTCAGTTTGTCTCTAGCTGTCTGAGACGGCAGCCACATGAGCAGGAGCCTGATTATGATCATACTTTTAAGACTTATAGTTGTTTGGATGAAGTGCAAAAATGGTGTGGTTGGATATCTAATGATGGTACAAAGCAGAGATGATCAAACTATTAGCAGAGACACTCCCAGCGTTTATTTTGGTAACATGTCATCATTATGTCTCCTGGTAATAAAATTCACATGTTCAATATGCAAAGGCAAATTGTTTTTTTGAGGAACACTGATGCTGACTGAAATACATTTTCGGTTGAAGTCATGTGCAATGTTGTCAATGACTGTACCCGAAAAGCTGTTTTCAGATATAGGCATAGATACACTACCAGTCAAAAGTTTGGACACACCCTCTCATTCAATGGTTTTTATTTATTTTAATTATTTTCAACATTGTAGATTAATACTGAAGACATCAAAACTATGAAATAATCTGGTTTTACCATAATCTGGTTTACAACAGTAGTCAAATAGGGCTATCCATTGTGTACTAACCCTACCTCTGAACAACACAATTGATGGTCTCAAACACATTAAGAAGGCGAGTCATTCTACAAATTAACTATTGACAAGGCGCATGTTAATTAGAAACCATTCCAGGAGACCACTTCATGAAGCAGACTGAGAGAATACCAAGAGTGTGCAAAGCTGTCATAAAGGAAAAAGGGGGCTACTTTACAGAATCTAAAATATGAAACATATTCTGCTTTGTTTAACACTTTTTTTGTTAATTAAATAATTCCATATATGTTCTTTCATAGTTTTGATGTCTTCAGTAATAATCTAGAGTGTTTCAAATAATTAAAATAAATAAAAACCCTTGAATGAGAAGGTTTTTCCAAACTTTTGACTGGTAGTGTATGTATCATGTCTCAGTGTAAAGTTGGCAAAATCAATGGACCAAACCACCAAAATAACAAAAAACCTTTGGAAAGTTGAGATCACCAGCATCTCACCTTCCACCTCCCCCCAGTGAGGCGTCACTCATAGTTTGAATGCCTCTGTTTTAGAGAAATGTCATAAGTTATTTAATTTATATGCAACGATTTTGATTCAGAAAATTCACTCATTTTAGAAATGGAAGACAAAATAACATGTATGTGCTCCATCAAACACTGACCATCCATGAGAAGTGACCTGACCTATGACTCATGGGCATCACAAATAAAAGCAGCTCTAACAGATCAAATTCTAAGTCTTATATCCTCTTATAATAAAAGTGAGAATTATAGTTGGAGTTAAACTTCAGTCTAAGGGCCTGTGTCCACTTGGCACTGTGGCATTTTGTGGGCTGGAAGTTAACACGACTTCAATGTCAGAGCATTTCTCATTGGTGCTTTTTGTTGCTTGTTTATAAAAAATTGACCAGTGGGCCTTCCTTCTTCACTCAGTCATGACCTTTAAGTTTGCTTTGGTTGGTGAAATTTTACAACTAAAACATAAATGATAGAAATTGTGTGGCAGCATTAGCAGCAACTCCAGACCTGGAAATAGCACCCTTGGAAAAACAATTGTGGTTTGTGTCTCCTCACTTACAAGCCTCCATCATTGTTATAGACAAAGTTGATATCAGGATTTAGGATCTTTCTTGATCTTGATTGGTCGCTGATGGAGAAGTGACATTCTTTGTGTCTGCTCTTCCAGAGTTTACCCATTTTCCACTGACATTGCTGTGAGAACAGTGACATAAAACCGATGCCAAAGGGGATTTAGCAGATGAGGCGCTGAGCACTTAAACTGCATTGGTTGTGCTTAGGAAATAGGCACTGCTTGTGCAACAAATGCTGTTAGTGGACAGAGGCCCCAAAGTAGTCTGGACAAAAGTATCTGTCCAAGGTGCTGATCCCAAACACATTTGGATGTAGACATCTGCCAATCCTGTCAGTCACAGTGATGGGCAGGATTCTAACTTTTGCAGAGGATTAAACTTGATATGGATGATAACTCAAACTTTCAAATATGAGCTTTATCAAATAAGCTTATACCTTGGATATTGTGTCATTTTAGGGGCAATGCTCTACTGCTCTATCTCCTTATGCCTCTGCTGAAACCAGGCTGTGAGTCCATCACCAACTAGTGCTCACATATGATTGTATTTCACTACCAATTGGACTCAAATAATCAGACATACTGTGTTATGATAAATATTGCCCGTGACAATATTCAAAACATTAGTTTTCTCAAACCTGCCTCAGTCTTTCACAGTCTCTTGGTAGATTTCTTAAATTAGACTGGAGATGAGTGTATCATTTCTGTATCATCATACTCACTTGAGCACGTTACACAGAAATTCATCAATCTCTTTTGTTTTACTTTTCCTCTTTTCCTTCACATGTGAAATGGTTGCATTATTTTTGTAAACTGTCCTACATATTTTCTTAACATTTTATTCCCTTGGTCTGAAGACATCCATACTGACATGATACATTCCTCTTGAGAGAAGAAGGTTTTGATTTAGTGTGTGCTGTGCAGGTCGTTCATTGTGTTGTGCTGTTTTTAAAAGCGTTCAGGGGAATTCTCTTACTGTTTTGCACATTTTAAGGATGTTCTTAAAAGTGCACTAAAGCAGCAGAGAGAAACTGTAATCACTTCAGCATAAGGACCCATGACCACCTGCAGGACATGTCCTTCCTGATAAATGACTTGTTGTCTCTTCTTCAGGGAGGTTTGGGAGCTGGACCCTCCTGAGGTGGTGAACTCTGTGCTGCAGTATGCCGCCTGGGGAGTTCAAGGACGACAGCTGGTGAGAAAAACATTCCTCTGCCTCATATTGCCTTTCAGCACCGCACAACTTTACCTCCATTAGTGATTGTTTTGAGGGTTAGTGAAGATTAAGTCTTGTACTGTTTTTGTTGTTTGTGCCTCAGACCTGCTGAAGCTCATAAAACTAGGGCTCTTTTTTCTCCCAGAGTAACCACTTAGCCTCCACAGAAAGAGTGCTGAATCAGTAGTTAATGCACATAGTTGATATTATAAACACATATGTTGCTTTTGAGAAGACTAACTCTGTACTGCAGCCTGTAACTTCAGTATACACAGTGTTTCAAAGGCTCTGTAATGTCAGAGGTTAAGAACCAGGTGTCAGGGAACTTTTCAGGATGCTTGGAGCTGTGTGTTTGAGGGCTGTGTGTTTGGGTGTGTGTGTTTGGGGGTGTGTGTTTGAGGGATGTGTGTTTGAGAGCTCTGTGTTAAAGAGGTGTGTGTTTGAGAGCTGTGTGTTTATGCCATGTTCATCTGTGGGTACACACTAAACAAATATCTGCTTCTAATTCAGATTTCACTAATATAACTCTCAGGTTGATTTTTTAAGGGAAGCTAATTAGATGCAAATTTTACACACAAACAGACATGGAGGCTTTTTTTTAGGACCACAGAGCTGAAGCATTGTTGAACTGCTTTGTCCACATTAAGTGAATTTCAGTGTGTAATATTAGAGCATCAATCAAACAGGACTCCATTAGGATGTCATTATGGTGATAAGAGGATGAGTGCTAGCTCTCGAGAGCGCACAGCATCATTAGCTAAAAGTGCGTCTTTGTTGACAATGACATGACACAAGCGTTTTTTTGTGGAAGTGTTAGTGAGCTTCATAGCGGTTTGTCTGGGATTTGTGTCCTCTCATTAGAAAGATGCCAGGAAATTAGGTTTGGAATATAAATTAGGGCTGTCAGTTCATCATGTCTTGAGCGATGCTCGGGTCACACAAAGCTACGCTAAACAGGATTAGCTTGGCAGGATTACCACGTTCCTCCTGTTTACAAAGTTTGCTCACTGTTTGACTGGTTTTAATGATATGAGTACAAACAGCAGGGATTGTGTTGAGTCTAGAACTGACATGACTTTAAAACTGAGAGCAGGCTCCTTCTTATAAACTTCTTGAGAGGCAAGTAAGGAAAAAAATGTCCGGTCTTTGACTACTGACACATTCATTGAACACATCTTTATGTTTCTTTTAAAAAGTTTGTTGGTTTCATGACTTTTTTGCCCTCACATAAAGTTGTCTAAATGAGATCAACCGAATTGTTCCTTGTGGTGGTCTCATGTCTCCCTGATCCAGATATCTCAAACATGTCCAGCTTCTTCAATCTGATCGAACCTGCAAATCTCTAAAGGCTGATTATTCCACCTCTCCAGCTGCAGTAACGAGTCATCCTGTTTTAGGAGGGAACTTTGTTCCTGCAGAGTTTGCAGTTGAATAATGATTTCTCTGTTTCCTTCAGCACATATGTGGACTGCCTTGTGAACTGATGGTATATTGATGCCTTCCAGTTAGACAGCAGAGACCCCGCTGACTGTGAGGTTGTAGCAGTGCGGGGAGAGAGAGAGAAAGGCACTCTGGGAATTACTTTTCATTCTGAATCAAACAAGGCCACAGACTTCTCACTTTTGAAAAGGCCAAAGTTTCTGTTTCCATCTGAGGGAGACTTGATTCTGTGTAATGTTGAGTGATGGACTTTATGTTTGTTTGACCTGAGCTGGATATAGATTTAGAGAAATGTTTCGACCGTAGATGCTTCGTTGTTTTTGTAAAGAGGAATGTAGGAGGCACTGTGTGTGTGGTTGATAGTGCAGCTGATGATATAATGCAGGGGTGAAAAGTTGCTCTTTATGGATATCAAGCAAAGATTACTCTTGACATGCAAAGGTAATAATGCTTTGTGACATTAACATGCGTCATGATTTATGTTGTAATTTTTGGGAACATCTACAAATGCAGATAAACACAGTGAATCAGCCTGTATTACACTGCAATTTTTATTTATCGTAGCCACTGTTGCTTTGCTAACATTTTTGTAAAACCAAATTTAACAAAACTGATCATTTCACTGCTCATAATACTAATCTAAAGCTTTTCACACATAAACTAACCTAACTTACTGACCTGTAGTGATACTTTTGTATGGTGGCCAAAGCAGACGATGTGCAACAGCCCGAGCAATCTTCATGAGGAGAAATGTGCAGCAAATGCTCAAAGCATGCACATTTGAAAACACAAGCAAAAATTCCAAAATAAGTGCCACAGCCGAAACTTTGAATGAAAACTCATGCTGCAAATACACAAGTTATGGAAAGTCAAAACACACAAGCAGAAAACAACTGGGAAAGTTAAACGCTGCATATCAAGACTTGTCAATGAAAGTGCTCCAGGCCTGTAGGGGGAGCTACGTGAATCAGCTTTATTATTATATTCTAATACAGATCGATTGGACTACTGCAGATCATCTGTTCTTATCGGCCACCATACTTTTGGGTGACTGATTGTGAAGTTAGCCGCAGTGACTCCAACCCTTGGAGATACTTCCTCAAGTGTTTTCCTTTCTGCAGTTTGAAATGTAAAAGAAACAAACTTAAAGGGGCTTTCTTCATTTCCTTTCCTTGCCTTCACCTCCACCTTGACAATAAAACATACACTTAAACTCCATTGTCTGCTAGGTTTACATTTATTATTTATTTATTTTTTTGAGAAATACAGAATTTGGTTTAGCACACAGATTAGTGGAGTAAAAAAAGGTGGTGCTTTAAATCCCATGGTTTTGTGTATAAAGATCTTGTTTATACTCTTTCTGTGACTGAGTAATTAGTTATTTGAATCATCCTGGTTATGTGTTATGTTCATATAAACATCATATCCTGGTTTCAAAAATCTAAATTAGATGTAAACACCTCATCAAGGATACACATGAGTAGAAACCAAAAAGTAATTCATCATGTATTTACCAAACCATCAATGATTATGTGTACAGGAAATGAGTAACTAGGTCTCCAATGTTTCATGTAAACACTGCGTGCAAACAAGATCAAAACCAGCAAACAGAGCTCAACACCAAGATACTCACTGGCATGTACCCATGCTCACATTAATCCAGAGACAGTTGTCTGTTTATCCGTGAGCAACTGCAAACTTGAAGCGCTAATAGCTTGTTGTTCATACTTTTTATGTTGCTTACTTTTCAACATGTTCACAGATATACTCAAAATAACAGAGTAACCCACACTCTGACTCACTGAACCCAGGACAACCAAGGAGCTGTAGTTAATATCCTCAGAATCAGAAATACTTTATTTATACTGAGGGGGGAATTCAGTCATTAATAGCTCTTATACACAATAAGTAAGAATATCAGAATATTACTAGAAGGAAGGAATAAAATATGATATAAATACAAAAAACAATAATAATACTAATAAAAGTATGTACATAAGTGCAGGATATGAAGATTAAACTGACCACTTCTAAAGCTCGCCTGAGCCTCGCCCCAGACTACATTGCAGAAATGCTAACACATTACGAGGCCATCTCGCGGCCTTAGATCCTCAGGTGGGGCATTTTTGGTCGTTCCAAAGTCGAGGTTCAAATCCAAAGGAGATCGAGCTTTCTCCATCAGAGCCCCTCGACTTTGGTACGACCTCCCAGAGGAGATAAGGCACGCAGAGTCAGTGACTTCTTTAAATCATTTCTTAAAACCCATTTTAACAGACTTGCTTTTATGTGACTTCCTACTTCCAACTGTTTTTACTTCAATTTTTTTTTTTTTTATCCAACTAATAAATTGTTTTCCATTTTATTAGATTATTTTATTTGATTATTTAGTTTCAATTTTTTTGTGACAATTATTATTTTAATGTTCCTAATTTTTTATTTTCACTTTTTCTGATTTTCCCAATGTGATGTCGTCCTCTCATTCGTCCACTCATTCTGAAAACCTCTTCTATTGTCCCTTTAATGCTTATATTTACTTATCCATTTTTATTTATTTATTTTATTTATTTACCCTTGAAAAACCTCTTAAACAATGATTTATTGGTCTATTGTCACACCACTTCATTCTGTTTAATTTACATGTATTATTTTAACTTATTGCGTTGCATTCTGTTTTGCATTGTTAGAGTTCCTCCTCCCTGTCTTTCAAAAGGTTTACTTTGTTTTTTGAACCACGCTTTGTTTGTCAAAGCACTTTGTAAACATGTGTTTTTAAAGGTGCTATACAACTAAAGTTATTATTATTAAGCTATGTACAAAGACACACTGAATAAAGGTATTATGATGTTAAAGTGGTAAGGATATTGCACGATTATTGCACATAGGACATAGTAAATACTATTGTACAGTGAACCCACTGTGGACTCTGGATGTATAATTTATGGTAGAAACTCCAAACAGCTCATGGTTGGAGCTGAGGCTGGGTGTGTTGGGCGGTTGCAGTTGTGTCTTCTTGTCTGAGGCTGAACTGGCAGACTAACAGTCAGACTTTGAAACCCCTGAGGAGGAGAAGTTTGTTTCCACAAATCTCAGATACTTTTGAGGCCTTTTGAAGGGTCGCAGGTTTACTTCTATAAATACACTTTGCAGAATATTAGAGTGAATCACTGACACTGCCTCACACCTTTAATCCCAGAGGAAGATCCAGTGAGCATATTTCATACAATAACTGGTAATCTGTGGATGTGTGCTGCAGCAGTGAAATCCTTAACTCTTTACAGTCCTTTCTTTTACCAAACAACGTGACTTTACACTCATGACTCTGTGCCCTCTCTCTACAGATCTACATATTTGAAAACAACATCTACTACCAGTCGGACGTGAAGAGTAACTCCCTCAGGCTAACGTCCTCAGGAAAGGAAGGGATCATCTTTAATGGGATAGCTGATTGGCTCTATGAAGGTTCGTCCGCTCGTTCTCCAGTAACAGCACAAACTTAAGAACTCTTCCTGGTAGCTGCTAAGGGAAAAGCAGATTTCGAGTAAAAGCTTAATGTAGGCTGACGACGTGTTGCTGATAAATGTTATTGCCACAGTGGACTTTAAAATATCAGAAGCATATTGATGATATTATCTAATTGAATTTTCAAAGCGTGGACAGACTGTCTCTCATTAAACTCTAAGTGCTTGTTTGTGAGAAACATTAGCTCATAAAACAAAGTGATTAAATATTCATAATGTTTGTTCTACTACAGATATCTCTCCGTCGGGAGCGAGGAGTCGTTTTATGTGCTTTAAGTTAACACACACACTGCAGCGCTTTTCTCAGGAGGAAAGGAGTTTATGTAAATCTTATTAAAAGCCAAGTGACCACAGAGAGAGGGCTCTTGTTTGCTCTTCTTCTCCCCTTTGTTGTTAGTATTGGTTCATACCAAAAAAGTATCATTAATGATACGTAATGCATGAAATTTGAACCATTTTCTGACTCTGACTCTGTTGTTTTACAAGCCCTTCTCGTCTTGAATGGAAGGATTAAGGAAGCTGCAAATTCTAGAGGTTAACATTTAGATACAACAGATATAATAAATACATACAGTTGCAGAATTTTGAGTCAGTAAAAAAAGATGAATAACTTTACAGAGATTTATTCTGTCTTTATGATTTGATTTTTGTTTAAATAATTGAAGAAACTTATTTTTCCTTCTCAAGGTCATTTACGTTGCAGCCTAAAACTTGAATTAAATGTATTCTTTATAATCAATAACAGATTTAAACCTTTAAAAACAGACATCATATATTGTACATAGCAAAAGTGAGCTTTTACAAAGCTACCTCAGTGAAATTCTGATTGTGCCCTTCTGCGTAGAGGAAACATCCTTTTGAACACCAAAAATCCACAAAGTTAAAGAAGCTTGAATTTATAGATCATGTTTAGCGTTAGCTTTCTTTTCATTTTCTCATAAGAAAGTTCAACTTTTGCATTCTTAAATTAAAATATTGGTTTTAACCATAGACTGTATATAACGGACGTAGTATCCGTGACGTCAACCATCTGTTCCTGAGCGCTGTTTTGAAGCCAATCGTCATCGGGAGCCATATTTGAAATGTTGAACTCAACCAAACTTTATGTGAGGTAAAGAGGCGGGGTTTGAACCTCCTAGCCAACAGCTTTGTGTTCCCGCCTGTCAGTCAAGTCAGTCATGTCCTTATTTGGGCAAAACTCGTAATTTTAGTATCTTCTGAACCGTTGCGTTAGAAAAAAAAATTCACCCCCTGTAGTGTGTGCCAATAGAGAAATGAGCTACGTAGATCCAAGCCGTTTTTTGAGCCAGGCTGTAAACATGTTTGTTAATGCTGCAAAGATCGTCTTTTCAGAATTGGTATGTTTCTGCAGCCAGCCTCAAATTTATGCTCAATAAATTGCAGTCTATAACACTTCCGCATGGGCTTCATATTTTGAGATCGAATGCTGCCGCTTGGTTTTAACAACCTTCTCCTTCCAAACAGAGGAGATCCTCCTGACCCACGTGGCTCACTGGTGGTCTCCTGATGGAGAGCGTTTGGCCTTCCTGGTCCTTAATGACAGTCTGGTGCCCAACATGGCTCTACCTCGCTTCACCGGCATGACATACCCCAAAGGAAAGCAGTACCCATACCCCAAGGTGAGGATTATACTATATTAGATGATTGTTGCTTCCAGAAGAACAAACACAAGTCAACACTTTTTCTGCAAAATGTCTTTTAACATGTGCAGTTTTGATTAGTTGGGGATCGGCCTGAAAAGACTGATCATCTGACGCCAGATTTTTTGGAAAGCGCGGTTAACAGGTCAATCAATCAGTCAATAAAACTATTCATAGTTGTAAGCAGCAGAACCCAACCAAAGTTATACCATGACACCAATAACACAGAGAATGTCTAGACTTTACTCTTTGCTTTTATTTACAGAGACCCATCTGACTCCTTTAAATCCACAGGTAGACAGAGAGAGAGCCAGGGAACAAGTCCCCCCATCTGTAGCAGCCTCACCTGAACACAGCAGAATGTAACAGACCCCAGTGATTGCACACATGACCCAGTTTTCACAAAGCACTTGGCTTGCTTCAATAACTTCCCCATCTTTGAATAAACGCAGCACCTGTTCTCTCTATAGAGCTGCTATAGGGCTCCATCTGTGTCTCGAGCTCTTCACAGGCAGGGCGGGGAACCAAGTAGAACAGGGTGTTACAGGTAGAGTGAGAAAAAGGAAGTTATTATACATGTCCCAAATTAACTTCTTTGAGTATTAAGCTTCATGTAATACTGTGTTCCCTGTGTTTTCACGTGTCTCATGGATCTGTATATAGAACTTTGTTCAAATGGGAACACTGACATGGTGCAAAAACCTGTTCTTTGTGATTGAAGCTGCTTCAGTGAAATGTTTCCTCCAATGCAGAGCTGTTAATCAGTTTCATGTTTAGTCTGTTGTAATAATGTCTGCATAACAGCACAAGTAAATATCTCTTTCTGTACATTATTGTAGAGTTTGAAAAGGCATTTGAATGTTCCCGATAAATTATTCATTGAAAATCACTCGACTTTTGTGCTGCTTTAAAAGTCACTGTTGCTGTTTGGATGTTGTTGCATAAAGCATTCCTCCCACAGCAGTGGTGTGAGTCTCCGGTCTGAAGTCTGACCTGTTGGTTTTGCACACAGGCCGGCCAGCCCAACCCGGCAGTGAAGCTCTTCGTGGTTAATCTTTACGGGCCTACGCACACGCTGGAGCTGATGCCTCCAGAGACGCTCAAACTGCGGTGAGAAGAGCTGCGTCTTGTGTTTCAATCTTTCACATTATGTGCTGAGCCACTTAAAGGGACACTCTTAACATGGTCGACTTAAGGTGATCATTTAGCCTCGTTTGCACTCCATGCCTTTAATTGGGAAGTCTTGTACACTGCACCCTGTTGTGTCATTGCATTGCATTGCAGTTGCTTTAACTTTTGGCTGACAATTAGGCCAAGATGTTCCACCCTGCATCGGTCTGTAGGGGAAATTACCATTATATAATCTTTCAGTTAATGCAGCTGCAAGTCTGAGCATAATGTCAGGACCTTATGAAAGCTGTCATATCTGAAAACATTAAATCTTTGTATGCCGGAACTTAGTATTTGACTCGTGATGACTTTCTTATCCCTGTAAAGCCTGAACCATCAAATAATTGACAGAAAATTCTAATTCTTTGAAAATGTTCATGTATGAGTCTTAATTTCTATCATATTTGATACATCAGGCATTTTGGTGAAAATGTATTGCTCAAAGTTTCTTATTTTTTAAACAAACTAAGACATATAAAAACAACGTTTTTAGTCTATTGAACTTTGAGTTTCCTTCAAAATTTTCCTGAAGTAATTTCAAACATATACATATTTTTTTCCATATTGCACAACAACATACATATTTTGTATCTACTACATGGCAAAAAAACCTAATTTACTGTATATTTAGTCTCTGAATTGTTCAATTTTTAGTAGAAATCAATGAGCAAAAGGCAATTGTTTACTAGGGAGCCATTGTAACATTCAACTAGTCATCAATCATCATGACACAGCAGGTTATATATATAAAAATACTATATACGTTATAAATATCCCAATTTCTACTTTAAATATACCTAATTATGTCATGTACACATTTTCTTAAATAATAAAAAAGGCTTGCTTTATGGAATGCATAATATATGCAATTTCATACAATTATGATTGACAGATTTGCAAATAAATGCCCTTATATACCTGCTGTATCAATTTTAATACACTCATTTTTAACACGATTTGACTATAAACTAAGTTATGAAATATTAATTATTTTTACATTGCAATCTAGTGAATATTCCTCTTGAAGTTTCAGTAACAATTTGAAAGTTTTTTTTATCCAACCTTTTTCAAAATTGGCAAAAATATCCCTGAAAAACCTTGAGTGGGTCACTGATCCACAGCTGCCATTTTGGATGTCTCAAGTGATGTCCTTCTGGTGCATAAATTACTCACACCTGGTGAATTATCTGTGCACTGCATGTATCTGATTGTATACATCAGGCTGTCTCATTGGACTACATTATGAGTGTCATGTTAGCTAACTATGTTTGACATTAGCTAACAGACAACCTATCAATCAGCATTGCAGTTTAGAAATGCTTATCTCTCATCCAAGTACAGTCACTTTTTGCTTCAAAAACAAGCCAGAATTGAGATTTCCAATTTGTTGTCAACAAATCAATGAACAACATCACCTCGACTTCTTATACACGGATCACAGGACAAATTAAGTCACATTATTTTGTACCAAATTAGCCAAGGTTCAACAATGCTTTCATGTCCCCTTTGCACAAAAAGGGGCAGAGGTTTTGTTTTGGAATTTAATCTGCATTCTCAACCCAGCCTAACTTTCCAGCATGGTCTGTTTAATTAAAATGCAGCCACAAAAAAACAATATATTATCTGAGATTGTGCAGATCATTAAAGAACCTGAAATTGTTGCTATAATTGTAATGTTTCTCACAGGGAACATTATGTGACCATGGTGAAGTGGATCAGCAAAACCAAGACATCCGTCAGGTGGCTGAACCGGGCCCAGAACATCTCCATCCTGACTGTGTGTGACACCACCACGGGAGCCTGCGTCACGGTGAGTGAGTGAGTGAGTGAGTGAGTGTGTGTGTGTGTGTGTGTGTGTGTGTGCGTGTGCGTGTGCGTGTGCGTGTGCATGTCGCGTCGCACGGCGCGGCGGTGTGTGTGTGCGTGCGTGCGTGATGGAAGATTAAAAGGATTTGTCATTCAGCAGGAAGGAAACTAAAGGTTTTAAAAGCATCTCACCTCTAGAATTTAAGCGTCTTTTATTCAGCTTCAACAAGAGTTTGAACCTTGAATACTTCTGAGAGAGACTCATTGAGCTCTTCAGCACTAATGCAGGAAACCATTCACTGCATTGTAGAAGCCCAAGACTATTCAAAGTGTGAATCTATAAATCAAACATTTAGAAAGTTTGTGATTGAATCAAACAGGTCATGATGAGATGTCTTTAAAATGATCAAACCTCTAAAGTATGCTGAAATACAAGTATGAGCCACCAGGCATGGCTACTCTTTTTGGACACCATACTCAAGAACTGCTTACAAAAAATCCAACATTTAATCCACCTGTGAAGCTTTTATAATTTATCAAAAGAGGCTTATTGATCTTATTTAACTGACTAGCAGAATCCATGAGCAGCACTGGTGCACTATCTTTGAGAAATGCTGTTTCCACCTGCTTTTCAGGGATCAGGTTCTGGCAGCAGCAGGCTATGCAAGTTAACCCAAACATCCCTCTTCCCAGCTCCCCCTGGGGGATCCAAATATGTTCCCAGGTCCAGTGAGATCTGGGTCTCCTCCCAGTTGGACACACCTGGAAAACATCTGAAGGGGCCAATCAGATGCTCAAACACCTCAACTGGCTCCTTCCATCTGAAGGAGTAACAGTTCTTCTCTGAGCTCCTGACCCTTCCTCCAAGGCTGACCCCAGTTTCTTAACGAGACTGAGTTTTAATGAAGTTATTTGACAGCAACCAGTTGAAAATTGGTGAAAAAATCTGCTGTGACACTGATACTCGTGAGCAAACTAACATTCATTTGGAGGGCTAGCTTAGAAATCCCAATTTCATAACACTGAAGTGAAAGGATTGAAATCCTAAGAGATAGAATCACAGGGCTACAGGCCAGAAGGCTGGTTAGCATTAGCATACTCCATGCTTGTTAGTCCAATAGCCATTAGCTGGCTGGCTATGCTGGTAGAGCTCATTCCTAACAAGATGCCCTAACCACTTGCTTCTAAAAAAAAAATGAATTGCTGGATAAAGGAAAAGTGTAGAGAAGTAGCAGCTGCAAAGATTAGTGCTAGCATGTCAGCTGCATGGCCAAACATTTAGCTTGTTTTATTAGCAATTAATACAAAATCTCTATCTATTTATCTCTGCTAAATGAACACTAACTTGGCTTAAGAAAACTTAATCAATATCAAAGCACACCTGCTGGAATCAACCCCTTCCATATTCTCTCCATATTTGGAGGACAAGCAGCCATGTTAACCCTGCAGATAAACCTGCTCTCCACTTCTGTGATTCCTGATTTGGTGTGATTTGCATGAACAAACATGTCGCCCAGCCAAGCAGGAGCTTAGCTCTGGCCTGGACGCTGTGCCCGGTCTCCCCTCCGAGCCAAAACCCTGGCTCCAGCTCATGCATGCTGGTTTAAAATGTGGGCTCAGACTGGGAGTGTTGTCCCCGATGGTGTGTTGAAATAGACCACAAAATCAAGAGTTCATTACGTGATGAATGCCACTGAAGTGCTATTCCACAGTGCGCCTCATGTGTACTTAAAATTACATAAGACGAAGGGAATACTATCACTCTATCTGATATACTGCTCTGATATGAACTGTCTTTTAACCTTTGTGTATCTAGTATTGCTGTAATGCAGCAATGACACCCTGTCAAGGACGAATGATTTGGATGATCTGGGTGATCTAGCCCCGCTCTGACATTTTGTTCTGACATCTTTTTCAGAGACATGAAGAGAGCTCGGAGCTCTGGCTGTCTAAGCAGGTGAGGTGCTCTTTGTTCCACGTCTAGTCCTTTTGAAAGCATGCGCTCCAGGACTGTAATTTCTCTTCATGTCACTCCTCTCTGTCAGTATATTTCCAATTATGTGACCTTCAGAGAAGCTTCAATGGTTTTCCACTTCATCTCTCTATTTTTCCACTCATACTTTCTCCTTATGCTTTATAAGCTGAAGTAGAAGATGCAAACTCAGGATAAGTAGCAGTAAAAGGTTTCATGTCAGCACAGCACGACTCTGAAAGTATGCTGTGCCTTCATTATCACATGAAGGATTACTCTTGTAAAGTTAGAAACACATCCACAGGTTCATCCTTCCAAGGTAACTCATCAGGGAAACATTACTTTTATAAAACTGACACATCTTTCCAACCATAGTGAGGAAGATAGAAAGCCCTAATTTGATTTCCATCAGTTGGAGAATTAACAGTAAACTCTGCACAGCAGGTTGTTACTTGATGCAGGGGAGCAGACTACAAAGTGAAACACTGAAAAAAATGCAACAAAATACTCAATGCCTTTAACCTGGATTGGTTTTGTCACCAAAATCTTTTTGCATTTCAATGGACCCCTGATGGTTACACTCCAACAATAAGCCTTTGAAGACACACCTTTAAATAAAGTGAGGGAGTCATAAATGTCTTTTCAGTACTCTGTGCTTTAAGTACATTTTAAATAAAGTACTTTTGACTTTTACTTAAGTAAATTCACACACCAAAACTTTTACTTCTACTGGAGTGAAATTTCATCAAAGTTACTACTCGTACTTTTACTTGAGTAGAATGTGGTATTTCTCTTTCCACCCCTGCCTGGAAGCAACCATTAAATCCCAACGGATCCATTAGTTAGTACGCTTCCAGTCCACTGCTGTGTAGAATACTTTGTACTCTATTCACATACTTGGCAAATTCTTGACTTTTTAATAAGTTATATTGTTTTAAATCTAATTATAGGATAGTTTTGCAGTGACCACAAACAATAAAGGCACAAATTTGACCTTCTCGTCTTTCTTTCTGCGTTAAAGTTGCATCTTTTAACTGGGCAGAGTTTGGGCAGGGTAGCATGAAGGCTAAATGATTTTGTGAATGCACTTCTGCAAAATGTATAAGTGTACAACAGAATCCATAACAGGGAATGATTTCATTGTATTCTTGAGTTTATCCAAGACTTTTTTTAAGTTATGGTACATGTGAGTTTTGGTTTTTTTTTTTAACAATGTTTTCACTATGAGAATATGCAATAATCTAAGTAAGAAGTATATTCTGTCAGGGTACAATTCTGCAGAAAATGAATACAATTTGCATAATTAAACTCTGACCTCTTCGCTTGTGCAGTAAATGCAGTGGAGTCATGGGTATTCAAAAACCTGGCAGCCTAACACATCACGGAACCACTACTTCCTTTTAGATATGGCAAAAAATATCTAAACAATTTTATTCCAAAGTGGAGAGTGCAGTCCACTCAGCTGAAGGACATTTTATTTACTATTAGAGTCTGGAAGCAGGGATGGAGGCTGAAGGTTTCTGGCAGGATCTGATCAAAAAGCCCTCCAGCTGAACATGTTTGGCTCCGTACCGTGGGTAATTTAACCACTCCATAGACTTGGCATGCAGAGCTGCTTGTCTTTCTTAAGGTGGTAATCTGTGAGATGCTCAATTACTGACTGTGAGGTTGTGTCAGCGCAGATAGGGGGGCCTCTGCTAACAGATTTTTATGTAGGATCGTCTCCAAAGACCTCAGAGATCTACTGCACTTTCTTGAAAATGCCACAGGCTCATTCTTGGTAAACTCGGTAAACCCAAGGCAGAATATGTTTGTGCTGCTGACTGACAGATTTATTCAGTGTGTGTTTTCCACATATTTAAACCTGTCAAAATGTAAACCAGCACGTACAACAATGCTTCAGTGCTAAGGGGGAAATGTGCTTATTTTACTCCAAAAATAAAATATAATAAGGTGATTTACATTTCTGTTTCATGTCACTGGAGTTCCCGTGTTAACCTAGAAAACAGTCTAGCTAATGGATGAAAATGTGGATGAGTAAAACAGGTCGCAGATCTGCTTATTGAGATTTAGAGGAAAAGAGGTACACAAGTAGAATAAAATCGTCTGTCTCTTCTTTCTATATTTTTAACCTCAAAGCTCATGTGAGCGATTTTTGACTGCTTTCATACAGAAAGAATTAATTACTAATGTATTTTGACAGCCTACAACAGCAAACAAGACCATAAGCAGTTTGATTGATTACTCCTTTATTGTTTATGCTTGAAACCACATGTAGGAGCTAGATGAGGGAATTAAAAGCATGCTGAAAGTGCAAAAACTGCAGTTCCTTAAATTTCCACTTGAGGCTGACTCCAAAAGCTAAGAAATCCCCACCAGGTCCCATAATAAAACACACATTTAAGCAGAATTAAACATGTGTATAGCCGTGTTCAAAAATCGTTTTTGGTCTGTATGACCTATTTTTTACACTGCTCAGGAGGGGATTATTTTTTATAATGCATATATACTAGTCATTATTTTGCATAATTAGGAGTGTGAACAAGTTGTCTGACAGGTGGAGGCTTTGTAGCTGATTGCTGGGAGGCTAAAAACCAACCTCAGCTTCACCTCTTTGGGGTTCAGTCAGCTTTTTCAATATAGCACCTGACTCTTCAGAAAACAGTGGGTGATGTCAATGAGACTATATTTGTGTTTAAAACATAGACTGTATTAATAATGGAAGTAGTATCCGTGACTTCACCCATCTGTTCCTGAGCGCTATTTTGAAGCCAATCGTCGGCGGGAGCCATGATGGAAATGCTGAACTCAGCCAAATTTAGTGTGAGGTAAAGAGGCGGAATTTGAGCATCATAGCCAACAGCTATGCGTTCCTGCCTGTCAGTCAAGTCAGTCATGTCCTTATTTGGGCAAAAACTCGTAATCTTAATATCTTCTGAGCCGTCACGTTAGAAACAAATTAACCCCCGTACAGTGTGTGCCGATAGAGAAATTAGTAGACCCAAGCTGTTTTTTGAGACGTGCTGTAAATATGTTTATTAATGCTGCAAAGATCGTCTTTTTTGAATTGGTGTTTATGTGGTTTCTGGTGTTTCTGCAGCCAGCCTCAAGCGGATGCACGATGAATTACAGTTTATAACATTTCCGCATGGGCTTCATATTTTGAGACCGGAGGTTGCCACTTGGTTTAAAACAGTCTGTGATTTTCCACAGCAAATATTTTCAACAATATACATTTGATTATTGAAAGAAAACGGGACAATGAAAAAAACAACAGCATACAGGTTGAAATCGGTTAAGAGCAAAGCGATTAGACACACAGCCTTCTCCACATGAGGCTGCCAAAACTGACACACGCCTAAAGTTGAATGTAGGAGCTTTAATGGATCCTAGGATGCAGTCGAAACATAATTAAGTAAACTGATGCACAAGATGTTTACATAACCTGACTCTTAGCCTGCAGTGCAAAACACTTGATCCTACATTTCCCATAATGCAATTGAAAACATCTATTTATTTACGCCCTACAAAACTTATCCAGAGCCACAGGAGACTTTATACTTTTGTAAAAGTATAAACTAAAGTAACTTGATCTTTATTTGTGTCGTGAGTGTAACTTCCTGTTTGTTGCAGCGTTTAGTACCTGAGTCTTCTTCATTACTTTAAGTTGTTGTTTTCCTGTAGGTAGTTTTAGTCGTAAGTGCTGCACTCTCGTTGCTCAGCATACTAATTTGTCATTTCCCTCTCTGAGAAGAATCTGCTCACTCACTATTACATCAGCCAGCTGTCTCAACAGTGGCAACATAAATGTTCATTTGAATGCTTTTGAATTCTACTTCCAGGCCTTATAAAGTGGTCTGACTGTAGAGGCCATTAGCACATCACTCATCATGATTTCATCCTCTTATTCATGCTCTTGACATCAAGGGTAAACACATTCAAAGCTCTGAAAACAGAATGCTTAAAACCACACTCAACATTTTTTACGATGTTGTAGTAGAACCAGAGTTATGAATATTTTCTTTCTGCAGACCCAAGAACCGGTGTTCTCCAAAGACAGCAGCAGATTCTTCCTGACTGTGCCGGTCAAACAGGGAGGACGTGGAGAGTTTCATCACATTGCCATGTTCACAACACAGGTGAGGGTCCAATTTTTAGTCTACCATTCTTTAAGTTTAATTTCTAACAGCATTATTGAAGCCAGAATAGTTTAGACTGATTAAAAAGAAACAAACAAATCAACAAATGAAGATTAAAAAGTTGATAATTTGGGGTATTTGACTCACAATTTTTATTTATAGTTAAAGAGGATTTTTACATGCAGGCATCCATTGGCTCCAAGAAGAAATAGTCTGGTGTTGCCTTTTTATTAAAAGAAAAATCCATTCTCACATTTTTCTCTTAGAGACAGTCTGAAGTTTAGGTCTTCACTGTTTGCCCAACCGTTCACTGACCTCAAACGATTTGTTCACACAGCACACAAGTGTTTTTCCAGTCAATGTTTATTTGTTCTGAACAGCCAACGTACTGTCTCGCACCATGGCAACAATTGTGTGTGTACATGTATGTGCGTTAAGTGTACCAGTGTGTGTTCTTTGTGTATCAGCTCAGACCCCCTATAGCCCAGGTTACTGTATGTTCCTTTAGTAAGAAAGCCTCGGGATAAGAATACACTCTTCGCTCAAATTAAAACATCACTTATCATTTGCATGGCGTGCACTGACGTGAATCCATAACTTGCTTTGTTGCAATAAAGCACAGAAGTGCTGCTTCCACCATCTGGTAAACAAATGTCTGTATTCATGCGAGCGAACAGAAGCAGAGGAGTTATTAGACGGAGCCAGCAGAGCTCCGACCAATGACCTAAACTCATCTTTGTTTGTTTCTCTCAGTTCAGAGCAGATCAGAACGAAGTCCGACATCTGACATCAGGGAACTGGGAGGTGACCAAGATCATTGCGTATGATGAGAACACTGACAACCTGTGAGTCTGACGGGCATTTGAGCCTTTTGGGGAAAACAGAACATGATGTATAATTGAGATAGTCTTGTTAAAGTTAATTTATATTAATGTGTTGAATATGTGTGGAGCTTTGTGATTTGAGCATTCATTCTTTTGCACTGGGACGTTTGGGTTGCTCGACACACTGACATGAAAGCCCCAACCTCACGAGGGAGTGTGATGGAGGAACTTCAACCAAAACATCATTTGATAAAACAAATCTATTGAGCATTTTCCAGCAATCTGTACTTTGATCAATTACACATGCAGCTGAGTGTATCATGTTGGATTCAGACTTTAGCTTCACACTAGTACCAAGCTTACTGTCCTCTGTAGTTTTAGTGAGATTGTCGAGCTCCACATTGCTGTGACACATGACAACATACCTCTGTTTGTTACCTATGGCCTATATTAGTGCTTTATTAGAGCCCAACCTAAACCCCGGGATCACAGAAGCTTGGCAGGAAGAGGTGGCAAACTGGACCAAAAATCCACCTATCCACCATATCTATCACGAATGATAGATTTGATTTATCCCCTCCCCTCGGAGCTCCTCCTAAACGACGCCCCCGCTCACATACACGGGGGCCGCTTATTCGCGACCATATGATGGTGACTGATTCAAAACTGGTCCTCAGCACATCGTTTGTGTTTTGCACTACATCAACTCATGTCTCACTCAGCGGTAAGAAAACACCAAAACATTCTCATAGTGAAAGTTAAAAACACAAACAAACATGAAATGTACGCGCGGGAGGCGGGCAGAACGGCAGGACGGGATTTGATTGGTTTCATAATTTGGCTCCTGATGGCAGGGATTGGTTGGTGTTTTCCCAGGTTTACTTCGGCTGTAGATGGCAGCCTTTATTTCACTCTTTTTTAAGAACCCATTATGTATTGATTGCCATCAGACATAAAGATCATTTCAACCAGTGTATCTAATTCTGACTACCAACCCCAGCTTTATGTCATGCCTCTTTTTCTTATTCTTAATATCTTCTCTTTGCAGGTATTTTCTCAGTACAGAGGGTTCATCACGCAGACGGCAGCTTTTCAGGTTTGTGGACATCTTTTCATCTGACGTGCTTAAAGGAGCAGAGACAACGTTTTAACATTAGTCATTCCAAGGTCATACAAAACAAAAGCTGGATTTCTGTGACTACTTGTTACTGTCCCTAATTAAAATCTTTCTGACTGAAAAACATGTCTTCTGTTACATGAGGTATGATCTGATCTGGTGTTTACATGCTAGAGGTGCAGATCTTACCCTCAGTAGTGCAACATCGTAGCAGCACGAAACACAGTGTAGTCTGTCAACATGACATCATAGCAGAATGACACAGTAAAGGAGAGCATCTATTTATATGACTTATTTTTTTATCTGAATGGACCATTTTTCCAATTCTAATCTGATTAGAAGGGGTAATTTAATCCCACCTACTGATGGAAAGTAACACATACTATATGTTAGACTTTGTGTTTTTGTTGATTGTCTTTAATTATTTTAACAACAGCACATAACAATGAGAGAGTCTGTGCTTATCTTTTACTCACTCGTCTTTATTTCTGCACTCTTTCTCTCCTCAGTGTTAAAACTGTGGGTTTGTTCCCTCGGCGGTGTTTGACCTGCGAGCTGAATAAAGCTCACTGTCTGTACTTTGATGCTGACATCAGCCCCACAAACCACCACGTCATCCTCAACTGTAAAGGTAAGTCATCATATATCTCTGCTAGAGGCTTCACTTAACTATTACAGACATGCCTTATTTACACAAGATTAAGACTCCACCACCTTTACCATTTTTAAAAATAACAAGAGGCCCTGATGGTGATTCGACTCCTGAGCCTATAAGGAAATTACCTCTCTGAACGCACAGCACACCCCAACACCACTATTTATAACATCCTTTTATTGTCTCCCTGCACGTCATAAATCACTCTGCTTCTCTCTTTGAGAACCATAAAGATAATGCTTCGGTTTGGTTATGAAACTCTCAGGAGTGAGCTCTAACTTTTCTTCTGAGTTAAAAGCGTCTGCAGAGCTTTTTAAAGATGAGATTTATTTTTGTTCAGTTTTATTTGTTAGATTATTATTTTTCTCAGGTTGAAAAAGTTGCATAATTTGAAAAATGCTAAGGCATACTGGTCTATAAGATTTGGAGCTCCTGTCAGGTCCAGAGTGAAAAGGTTTAAGGCTGATTTATACTTCTGCGTCGCCCCTACGCAGCAGGGGCTGACGCGGACATGAGCCCCACATACTTCTGCGTCGATGTGTCCGTGTCGCGCAGCAATTCTCCTCCGAAACGCTTGAGGGCAGTGTGGTCTCTCTGATAGCCGGTCGCCTGCTTCCGGTCCTGCTACGATCTCTGTTTACTTTTCCACATCGATTCAGAGCGTGTTAAGTTAATCTACAGCTGATACATGTTGCTGTTTATCATACAGACATGATTACATGAAGAATAGAGAGGAGGAGATGAAATACACGGCCGATGTGTGGCCGATGTCCGGGATCCCGGAAGTGCTGTGAATGCGGGAAAGACCAAGCCGTCGAGCGGACCAATCACAGAGCTTGCGGTCCGCGTCGGCTCTACGCGTAGTTCCATTTTGGAGGAGGTGCACGTCAGCTACGTGCGTAGGCCTCTGCGTAGGTACGGGAGCTACGCGGACCTACGGCGTAGGCTACGCCGTCGATTCGACACAGAAGTATAAATCAGCCTTTAAGGCAGATCTTCTTATTAAGACTGTCTTCCATTGCATTCAGCAGTGTGCACTTTCTGTGCAGATGTGTAGCTCTTCCTTCAGTAGTACAGCCTGCTGTAGCCTGGCTAGTTCTGAGCTATATGTATGGATACTGCCTGTAGCCAATTTGTTTTGACTCACGCCTCCCCTGCACTGGTCACTTGTAGTCTTCAATGGAGGAGTCTTTTCAATATAACCAGCATGCCACAAGCTTTATTTACTTGACAGCTTACCTCGGTTTCTTCATTAAAAAGTGGAGCCTAGTCTCGTCCACATCGCTTTATATCCAGAATGTTTTGTGCACTGAAGTGGTCCCTTGCTTCTTTGAGCGTAACAGAATAAAATACCTCTTTGCATTCTATACTTGTGTACTAGTTGCACCGGAGTATAGCAAGCAGCTCACTTTTTAGATGACTGTGGTATCAAAAGTATGTCTTATCCATCAAATTTGATAGTTAGTTTGTAGACTGTTCATTATTTTGGAGTAGTGCACTCTGTCTGTAAGGTCACTAATGGATGACAGGGTGATATTCACAGTAACATGATGTGTCACAGTTGTTCAGTGATCAGTATTCATACTATGTATGACGATGGCGGGCATTAAAGATGTTCGAGCCACACAGTAGAGGTTGTCTGCGTGCTCTTGCTTTACTCACACCTGAAGGTAGATTTAGTTAAATGTGTTGCGTCTGCAGTTAACAGACAACACAGGGTTAGACTAACAGCAAGAGTCACAGCCACCAAATTACAGCATTATGCTATAAACAACCAAAGTGCTGTTGGATATTCAAAAGTTCCTTTGAATTATGGATTCGTCTGTGGTTTATGTTCCTGATTTATTCAGCCGTTTTCATTCAGTGTCTGTCAGATGTCATGGTGTGTCAGCTCCAGCCCATGCTGGGTTCTGTCTCCCTGCAGCTATTCAGTTTAAACTCATCTATCTTCAGTTCCAAATGAGCGGCATAAAATAAAAACAATTAGCCACTCTTTGTGTATAATTACTTTTAGGTAGCATTATTGGCCACTGAGCGGCTTTTCTAACAGAGGGTAACTCTTCATAATGTTTGTGGCCTCAATTTATTCTCAGCAGATGAGCACTTCATGCACAGCAACATTTGTGCTTTGGCGTGGTGAATTATTGGACCATAACAATCCTCCCCGTCCCAAAAGCAATAAAAATAATGGAGGAAGCTTGTTGTCTTCAGTGGGCCGAGTTCACATAACCCCAACAAGTTTTTCCTGACATCTTCTTTCATCAGGAGCAACACAATCCTTTCATTCCGCTCATAAACCTGATTGATTTTATGTTCCTAAGCAGGCACATGCACACAATAAAACCATTTCTCCCTGTGACACATGCAGTTGTAGAAAAGAACGCAAAGGTCAAAGCTAATACAGTCTGTCTTTACCTACCTCTAATCCAACAGTAAGTGCAAGAGGAGAAATTAAGTGAGAGCTGCGTGATGTGATTCAGGGCAGAGGAGGAACAGCGGGAAGGATGCGGATGTGGTTCAGAGTGTTTTGCTGCAGCTGAGGGAACTATCCAGCCAAACCGGCCACCCTATTAACCTCTGACTCAGACTTTTCAAGAGGACATGAAAAGAAAATTAATCAATCAGACAGACTGAGGCTATTAGGGAGGGAATGTGAGTGACCTTTGACTTCTAATGATGCAGGTGAGGTCAGAAGGGCATCAATCAGAATCTAGGATACATACATTTCACTCCTGTTTGTCAAAGAATCAAATAGTTTACAGTTTTGGTTTAAGTTTTTTGTTTTGTTTACCTTTCCTTGAGATACTTTTTTTTGGTTTTTTTGGGTAAAAGAAATGTCACTCACCTTTTCTTTTTTGTCCTCTTTCAGGTCCCGGAGCACCCACTGTGATTTTGCACAGCCTCAATAACTCAAGTAAGGGCACAAAAATGATGGATTTTTAGTTCTGTATTGATGTATTTTAGATGACATCTCAAAGGACTTTCTGTTTATTTGACCTCTGCTGGCATTTTTTACAATTTCTAAAACCCGTCTGCCCTCCACGGTCAGACCCTCGAATACTTTTATTCTAGACACATAAATATGTCCCTGACTGTTCTTAAACTGATGTCAGACATGGTGCTCTTACACGTTAACATGCTGAAAACAAACGATCATGAAATATTTCCTTTAAAACTGTTCTGTCAATAAACCCTAAAGAAAGCTGACTGAATGTACAGCTACGTCAACATCCTGATGTTAGTGCTACCTTGGCCAAAGCTAACCTCTTATGAAAGCCACTGGCTCACAGGTTTTTATGTTTCTTTCATAGCTGCTGAATACTTTTTTTTTTTGCAATAGTTTTGGATTAAAGGTGCCCTCAGTCCATAATGCTCCTCTGTCTGCAACAGTTTTGACTTTGATGGTTACAGAGCTATTATTGTTGCAAAACTATTGCAAATACATAAATCCATGCAAAATGTGCAACTGGATCCACAGATGCATTCACAGATCAACAAATGTAGATTCACAGATCAACAAATGTAGATTCACAGATACATTGGCAGATCCAGAAATGTGTACCCAAATCAACAATGTGTCCACAAATGCAAAGTCAGATCCACAATTGTGTATGTAGATCTGCCAATATCCCTTTCTTGGATCTGAGTTTGCATTTGTGGATATCTGTGCAAATCTGTTTGCGCACTTGTGCATCTTATTTTGCATTTACAAATTGTTTAGCAACAGTATTAGCTCCATAGATGTTAGGATACAACATTAATGAAAGACAAGATGCTGCAAATAAGAGCAACAACTGCTGCAGCCTTGATAGATAAAATACTGATTATCCTAGAAGGAGGAAATTAATTTTATAATGATCTCAGGAATGTGTGGAAGTTATGGAATAAGATTTAAGTTCAGCTAATTTTGCTTCTCTTTAGCATTATTGTTGAAATCTTAATCTATAAGGGGGGCTCAGAGGAAGAGTGGATCTCCAGGCACAATACTGGACCCCACCTGGCTTCTTCTGCATGTGTGTGAATAAGTAATTGAACAGCTGCTTCATGCGGCACTAAATTAATGTGTGAGCATTCGTGAAACAGTCGATACTGACATGAAGTCTGAATGGCTTTGGAGCTGCCGACAGGTTACAAAGGTGTGATATAAGTCGGCTTATTTACCGATGACCGCCCCTTCAGCTCAAACGTCTGCTCTCTAACAGCGTACCAGTTTACACCCGGTCTTAGGTTGACCCTCATCAACAGGAGGGCTTTCTATTTCGTCTATTTTATTTCACACACACCTACAGTGCACACATGCTTCCTTTTAGTCTTGATGCATGTCTGTCTGTCTGTCTTTCTGTCAATAGTTTTTTCCCTTCAAAAAGATAACAGCTGTGCTGCAGAAAAGCAAGCAATTTGCCCAGGGTTATTTGGATAGGCCCTCTATCCACAGCTGGGAACTCAAGGCCCCTGGCGGTTTCATAATGAGACGTCTATTGATTTTGGGATTTCCATTAGAAATGCTGGATGAATTCCATTTCATTTAGCTGCTTCTCAAATAGCTTGGATGGAAAAATGGCCAAACCAGAGTCATTGTTTATTACATGTGGAGAAAAATAGCAGGGCCTTTGTTTCTGAGGCCAGACTGTGGGAGCTGCTGGATTTAAAAGGGCTTTTTAGAAAATGGACGACACCATTTGTTGTCTTTTTCTATTTTTGCTTTTCCAATTTAAACTTAACAACCAGTGAGAAAATGATTTCACTTTGAACTATGATTGATAGAAATGGGATAATTTCATGCGTAGATCACAGAGTATCCAGCTTTGGTGAGGTATTTTGCCAATCACTCTTTTTGAGTGAAAGTAATTTACCACGGTCTTTGGTGAAATATTTTTTATACCAGTCTGATAAATTAGAAATGTCTCTTTGCAACAGTTAAAACTAAAAGACACAAAATCCATGGATGCATTCAGCTTCCTGAGCTCTTATAATTTCCCTCAAAGTCAGAAACGATAAGCGGGACTCAGATCCTATCGGTCTTTCCCACATGTTCAGTCTCTTCTCATTATTTCAGCGGCTGGAGAGACAAATCCACGATTCATAATGTGTCATTTGTATGCGCTGATTCCTTGAATATTGGCAGCAATTATTGTGATTCTTTCATCCTTTAAACACATTACCTTCTCCCTTACAGATTACTACATCCTTGAGAACAATGCTCTGCTGAAGGGAGCCTTGAAGTTCAAAAGGATCCAGCTGAGTGACTTCAGGACGGTTCCCATGGAACATTTTGGTAAGAGTAAAGTTTCTATCTCTGTCACTGTGAGTTACAGACTTATAGGCGAGGCAGCTGTTTTTATTTTGTGCATTTGTGTTACAGATTTACCTCTGAAGATCACCTACCCTCCAGACTTCTCTGATTCACGTCACTATGGACTGCTGTTGATGGTGTATGTACCATATGAAATGTTATATCCCATAAAATCATTGATGGACGCTTTTATGTACAGGAAAGGCAACACTAAACAGGAGCTGTATGCATATGTGAGACTCCAGGTGTAATAAAACCTCTAACATCGTGACTGCAGAGACATTTGCTGACAGATTAATCCAGGTTATGTCAAGCCCTGTGGCTGAATACAGTAAACCAGTAAAAACCTGGAGGCATGAAAGGAGGGACAGTTTTACATGACACATTTCATTGTTAAAGATTGAGTCTAGTGATTTTCAATGCCATAAAATTCATAAAAATACTAAAACCTGAAACAGAAAAGATGCACCCTAACAGGACAGATGTGGGCCAAAGCCTGATATCTAACTGTGTGTTCAACAGGAGGGAGTCATTTGAGATCTATTTGATACTTTCCTTGTTTTGGTCTTTAAGGCACTGTGAAGGATTTTAACTGTTTCTGAAATAATCCCATTAGAATATTTATCTTTTGACGACATGTTTTGTCCTCATGGCTGATACTGGAGAAGGATTATCAAACAGACCATAGACTATAAATAATGGACGTAGTATCCGTGAAAAACTGCAGCCAGCCTCTAGCGGATGCTCGATGAATTGCAGTTTATAACACTTCCGCATGGGCTTCATATTTTGAGACAGGAGGTTGCCGCTTGAAACAGACGTATGTTTGCTGTTGAAGTATTTCTTTAGATGAAGAAACTCTACAACCAGGGCTTTGCTAGCCAAAAGAGCTAAATGTTTCTGCAGGATTTAATGTTTATGCCAGCGTGTGAATGCTCCACTGCTCTCTGAGGACTTAAGAGTTAAACCGGGTGCATATTTACATTATTGAGACATTTATTGGGACACCAGAGCTCACATTATGACACCAGGGCTGTGACGGGTAACGCTGAACCGGTACATCTGCAGTAATAGTAACAGTAATAAATCAGTTTACAAAGTTCAGTCTTTGTAAAAAAAAAAAAGCATGCTTTTGAAAGAGCCACATCTTTACCACACTGAGTGATGGTGCTCATGGGAAATGCAGTCTTCTGGACAGACATTATTGATTTTGTTCAAAGGGGTCTCCAGAATCAGCACATGAAAACTCCTCACTGTGCCTTTAAAAAGTAATAAAACAAAATGATAAAGATCAATCTTTTTGCAAATTGTCTTTGGGTCATCAAGAGGCATCAGTGAAATTTTCAGTGTGTTTTACAACCAGCTTAAAACTCCTCACAGTCTTTAAGGGTAATATGTTGACACTAAGATACAACAGTAACAACTGTTGAGAAAACTAAGCACTCTTGGGTTATGTAGTTATATGTAGTAGTTTTATAACTGATGAACATACTTATGTGCTCCTCTGTATTGAAACAAAGTAACATCTGAATCCTTGTTCATCTGTCATCTCATCACTGACAGCTCTTGTAGTTTTGTTTTGCTCTGACTGATAGTCTAATGCATTTTCTATCCTCTGTGTTGTTCAGTGACAGCGCCCCTGGTGGTCAGGCTGTGAGTGACCAGTTCTCTCTCAGCTGGGACTCAGTGCTGGTCAGCGCAGACAACATCATCGTGGCTCGTATGGACGGTCGGGGCAGCGGCTTCCAGGGTCAGAGGATTCTGCACGAGGTCCACCAGAGACTAGGGACTGTGGATGTTCATGACCAGATTGCAGCCGTAGAGTAGGTTTTCAGATTTACATTATTTGACCTTAAACCATTGTGTACTCAGAATAAAAGAGCTACATGGCCTCCTCTTAAAATGTCACGATTTCCCATGAACAAGATCTGAATAACCTTTCTCTTTTCAATACATCTAATGAGTCTCATTAGAACTTTTGTCCCTGAGAGAAAGAGGAAAG
Source organism: Notolabrus celidotus (assembly GCF_009762535.1). NCBI lineage: Eukaryota > Metazoa > Chordata > Actinopteri > Labriformes > Labridae > Notolabrus > Notolabrus celidotus. The sequence continues at coordinate 9,045,428 of NC_048281.1, read as the reverse complement.
TGCAAAAGCCTTCACTTCTACACCTGCTCTCTAACTTAATATAAAAGTTCCTTATCGTGTTCCCTTTGACAACACAGCAACTTTAAGAGAAGTTTGGTCACAGACAAAGGGAAGAAGATTCAACCTGAGATAGCTCAAAATGAGACACAACTTTTATTAGGTTTTTTTTTTCTTTGTTTTGGAGGAGAAACTGGCCTAAAATTTCCAGTCACTGCAAAATTAAACTTTAAATCACGTCAGACTGAAGTGAGTGGAGTTTCTGTGGTCTGTTAGGATCTCTTCGATGACACTATCTGCAATCCATCCCAATGAATGTGTTTAAACATTAAGAGTTAATTTGCAAAAACAGATAAATCCCTTTTTAAAAATTTAAAAAATGTTTCAAAAAACATATTTTTTCTATTACTAGCTTTAGGTATTATCAATCAATTTAGGTTGAGTTGCTTTGACTATGTCAAAATGACATTACTAATCAGAGGTATCTTAAAAATGTAACTTTATTAAAAATCTATATTAAATAGAAATTTGTTTTTGAAAATTTAAAAAACAGAGATATCTGTTTTTGCAAATGAACTCTTCACATGTTCCCCTGAGTGGGAAGGATTCATTTTGTTTCAGTTTAATTGAAACACCTGTATTAACCCCTCGAGGGGCAACTGGTTTGGGTCATCTTCTACGTGTAGTTACATTTTGGAAGAGGTGCACGTCAGCTACATGCGTAGGCCTCTGCGTAGGTATAGGAGCTACACAGACCTCAGGTGTAGACCTCGCCATCGATTCGATGCAGAAGTATAAATTAGCCTTTACACTTTAAAGACACAAAAACAAACTATACATAACATCTCAGTTAGATACCAACAGCAGGGTGATGCATATATGAACATTCTAAATCAATAATAAAAGGATAAGTCTTAGAAGAGATTAAATAATGGCTCTTAATAAAAGGATAAAAAGTCTGTGGAGCAATATGAAATCTAGGGAACATTTAGTGATTTGTTTGCAGAGGGGGTGAATGATTTTGAAAAGTAAGCAGGTTAAACATGAGAACGTACTCATAGCAACAGAGAAAATGCACTTACATAAATATAAGAAGGGGTGCAGGTGGCCTAGCGGTCTAAGCACACCCCATATACAGAGGCTATAGTCCCATCTCAGCAGTCTCAGGTTCAACTCCTGATTTCTACCATTTGCTGCATGTCTTCCCCCACTCTCTACTCCCCACATTTCCTGTCACTCTCCAGTTTCCTTTCCAATAAAGGCAAACAATGCCCCAAAACACAACTTTATGAAACAAAAAAGAAGAAAACATAAGAAGAAGCTAAGTATGTTAACTTTTCTGGAAGATGCTGGGATACATTCATTAACTTAGAAAAGAGATGAGCAATATTTGTCTCGTTGTTTATTTTACTGTGAGGAAGAAATCAACCGTCAAACCAACAGATAAAAGAAAAGTGAAGCCAACGCTCAGAGAAAGATGAGTGCTGGGACTGAATCTGGAGGGGAAACACATTTAATAAGTAATGTTGACGCAAAGCTTTGAGAATCTAGCCATTATATTATAGAAATAGCTGTCTCACTGTACTGAGCTGCAATAATTAGATCCCCAGCTCTTGCTTACCTGCTATAAGAGAGATGCTACACTCTCCTCTATTACTTCACATATTTGCTGCACATGTTTAGTTGTAACTCCACAAACAGCCAAAGAAATATGCAATTAAAACTTCAAGGAAACATTAGCTCGTCATCAGGGTATGGGAAGTATTTGAGGCAGTGGGCTCGAATGACATGCCTGCCATCAAAGTCGAATCAGCTGCTATGATTTCTGGAGATGAAAATACTCTGAGAGCATTTTTCTGTTGAAAAAATTATAAACAGAAAACCATTGTTCAGAAGATGTTGAAAACTGGGTGAAAGGGGAGAGATTATTCAGAGACTGTTTGACATTAATTGGATGTCTATTTTCAGACCAGATTTCACACAAAACCTGCCTCCACTGCAAGACTCATCACACATTCAGCACTTAATTAATGACAATTTTCTAGTCACATTACGTTGATTTGGCAGCCAAAATGCCTTACAATGCATCACAATCAGCAATGAAGACATTACATATTTAGACCAGGAGTGGATCCCCCGATCCCTCTCACATGCAGTCCATTGTTCACCAGGCAGCTAGCATTACTTTCCCATCAGGTATCAATCAAATACATCAGTATCGAGGGGTTGTTATCTCTTCATAGTCAGAGCTCTGAAATCTGAGTGAATTTACAGTCTTCTTTTTTCTTCATTTGAGGTGAATGTTAAATTCTAATTCCTTTACGCCTTGAACCTTCTTTATAACATTCACAGAACATAATGCACTGAATTCATGATATTTGGCAACAAAACATGATGAAATTTAAATCATTGAAGGATTTCACTTACCGCTGGTAGAACTTTGGAGATATGGTGTCGCAAACATTATTTCCATCCTCCATTTACCGCTAAGATAATCAAGTTATGAAAACTATTAGACAAAAAACATATATGAACTTAAAGGTACAGATTGTAGAAATGGAATGTTCAGTGATAAGGATAGTTTCTTGATTGAAACACTCATATCCTCACTACTTCCTGTTGGTAAAGCAATAGTGGCCTTTGAGGACAAAAGGCTGCTGTGATGCTCAATTAATATGACTCTTCATTTGTCAAGTAGCACAATGCACACTCTCTACTTCTTTGTCTTCTAGCTGGTGCATTTTCTCCACTCATGTTACTAGTTTGTCGGTTCTGTGCCAATGTAGAAACATGGTGGTGCCAGATGGCGGCCTCTTTTTAAGTGGATCCACTCCTAATTTAGATATAAAAGGCTCATTCTAAATGAACAAAAATGAAATCATTTAAATTGAGGTGATTATGCACTGATTTAAACATATTTATTAATATTATTTTCTATACCTGCCAAATCTGTTTTGCTAAATGCTGCTAAATTCTACGCACTGCACCTTTAATATGTTTCATACATGCTGAAAATTGAAGCTGAAAATCCTGGCTTGTACTCGTTGGGTGACCTCATGAATAAGTGTGCTATAAGTGCAATTTCACTCATACTGTATATAACCAATCAGGCCGACTGGTGGGAACACTCTTGAGCTGTTTTTTTTCTTTTAGCAGTTTCACTTTTGGCATTTTTTTGCTGTTGGGCTTTGTAGTCCAGTTTTAATTCTGAGAAAGTCTCTGACATCCAAAGTGCCAGAGAACCTGCTAAAGCTTTCATTGTGCTTGAACTTTAATCCTTGTTTTAGAGTGACTGTGCCATTTAGCACTGGTTAGCTTATAGATGTTTTCTGAGGTAATGTGCATCCTTGAAGACTTCCATGTTTTACTGCCTTCTCAGACTTCTGATTGAAAGTTCCACCACTTCTTTTCTTATTCCTTAGAGGTGCAAACAAGGAGAATAAAGCTGGCATTGATTTTGTTTGCAGTCTGCTTCCATGTATCTTCATCGCCTGCACTTGTCAGTATGGAGCCAGACTCCTCTTATTATATATTTTCTGTGCTCTGAAGTCCCTCGTCTGCCAGCAGGAAATCTTTCTCCAGGCTCCAGATTGAGTTTTGTTTTTGTTTCAGACAAATATCAGCCAAGTTTCTTTAATTACTGTGTGTCATTATTTGAACCCTTGTAATGATCCTTTCGATTCCAAACTAATTAAATTCACAATCAAACGTGCTTATGCAGAAAAAGTATTACTACAATGTGAGGGTTTTTAGCAGAATCACTGGTAGAAAGATGTAAGTTTGTCCTTTTCTAGGATTGGTACACGTAACACATAATTACTCAAAAGATCACTTCAGAGCCTTTCCTAAATGTTCTTCCAACACTTCCCCATAGCGTGAGTCATTTGAGAAATGTGTCTGAGGTTTATTTTAAACAGAGAGCTCTTTTGTGCATAACTTGGTTCTCTTCGGTACACTTGAGTGAATCTTTGAGCTTGAGTATAGCGCTAACTCCAGCTACAGCCCATAGTGTGTTTCTGGGGATTTACAGCCACCTTGAATAAAAACAAAACTCTCTCGCTAAACTATGCTCGCTTGACTCTTTACTTAACAAAGCAGAATAAGAAATGAGGAAAGTAAGTCATGGAAACAGGAGTGGAGCAGCTGTGGGGCCAATTTAAACGTAAAGATTGATGATGTTTACTATAGTATAACTTGATGTTACAGCTTATACTGATGTGTGGCTGGCTTATAATAAATGTCTGTATTTATTCACTCCAGGTACATGATGAAATTTCCATATATTGACCGGACAAGGATAGCAGTGTTTGGCAAGGTAAGCCCATTGTCTCTTGTTTTGTTATTTCATGTATTTTGAACACACTTTGCAATCTTAGATATGCTGCAGAGTAAATCAGACTACAGTATTGAAATTCACTGAAGTTAGTCATGTAAGATTTTAATTCTTAAAACCAAAAACAGCCGTCACATCTCTCTTCAGAGCCAACAGACCCCGTTTACAGATTGAATCTCTCCACTTTGCAGAAAACAGCAGCTTCTTACCCTTTGCTTCCCTATTTATCATTTGTGTTATTTTCAGCTATTGTGAAATTATTTTTTGAGCTGCGATTAATCACTGAACATCGACAGTTAATCCAGATTAATCCAATTTGGAATTGCATCTTCAAAGCTCCAATGTTTTGCAAACTTTAACAGAAATTTAAAACTGTGTTTAGGTCACTTGATTCAGTTTCATGCACAGATCTGTGAGGATTTCCACACTCCAAAGTAGTGCTCTGTCAGCTTTTGTGATGCAGCTGCTGACATCAGTTTAATGTTGCTGCACATGTATGCTTAGCTCATAGGTTGAAGCTCAAACTCAACATACTGGTACTTTTTTAAAGGGAAATGTGTCATTCAAAAGTGCAGGGTGTCATTGATTTTGCACCTCAATTGCAATGTAAGTGACGCATGTTGGTTGTCAGCACTGGATTGGATACAAGACAGCAGGAGTAAAAACACTAATTAAACCTGCAGCAGATCAGAGACGCAGATGTTCTGCAGGGTAAAACTCTTGCATTTTTAAGTGTAGGCTCAAGGCTTTGTTGAGAGAGATGTAACTGCTGTTCAATTTTCAAGTGTGTACTACCAACTACCCTGCAGGGATTATTTTGCAGCCATGAGAGTCAGTTTTTTTCCTCGTGGGCCCAACTTTAGAAAAAGAGTACTTTGGAATAAAACTTTTGAAAATTAATTTGGCTGTATTTTTGTCTTTCTGTTCAGGGTTACGGAGCTTACCTTACATTGATGATGCTCAAGTCTACTGACAGCCTCTTCAAATGTGCGTGTGCAATGTCACCAGTGACGGACTGGAAACTCTATGGTGAGTACAACCCCTGCATGAATCCTGAACACACTTCCCATCTGTTTAGTCAAGTAAGAGTTAAACATCCAAGTATAAAGACATGGATGCATTGTTTGAGCGGAGGGAGAGAGAGTAACTAAAGCTGGGATATTGTTATATTTGAGCTCTCGTCTCTAAAGAATCTGTTCACATCTGAAGGGAAAGTGAGAGGAATCAAAACTATATCTACTGAGCAGAGTAAAGAGCCTCCTTTACAGACTGGAGAGGACCATGCTCAGTAAAAACATGTCATTTTAGCTCAGGGTGACAGGGACTCCTCTTTGTTTGGGCGCTTAGCCACAGCTGAAGCACTGTCTATGTATCTCTTCTCATTTGCACAGCCTCGGCGTTCTCGGAGAGATACCTCGGCATGCCATTACGGGATGACAGCAGATATCAGGTGCGTGTTTACTTCCTGCCCTCACTTGTTTGCCGTTGATCTTTGAAAGCCGTAACATCACTGACACACCTACAGTTAAGCCCCTGCAGTCGCTGAACGCTGCTATCAAAGTCAGAGGTAGCGGTGCTGTGCCTTTTCTTGTGTTTCCTCATGCTCTGTAGGATTTTGTCACTCATCTTTCTTTGGTAACGTTCTGCACCGGTGTGTCAGATCACACACTGGTGGGTTTTTTGTATATAAGACGCTGCTGTAAAAAAAGAGATGCTTGACTCTCCCAGGCCTCCCGTGCAGACAAGTTGTGGAGCTATCAGAGATGTTTTCCACAGCAGGGAGGGAGAACAAGATTGTGTTTTTTTGCAACCACATTGTAAACAATCAAACAAAAAATCAAAGTCTGCTTTCAGTGTGTAGCAGTTTTGCATTTTCTGCATGCAGGTCTCTTTGTACAGATTCTTTCTCAGAGCAGTGACACTTCAGGCAAGGGAAAAATGTCAACTGGAGACACCTCAAATCTTTAATTGGATTGAATGACTGTCAGAAATGTAATTTTCTTGGATTTATGTGGAATTCTGGACTTTCCAACCTGAGAATATGATCGATATGAATCATGCATATATAAATAAAACCTGAGAGGAGAGGAGAGGCGGTGATAAAGAAGTGTCTGAGGAGATAGGAGGGGATTTTAAGGTGAACAGTTTGGCTGAAAAACCTCAAGATTTTTATGTCTTTACTCTACGTCCATGAGTGTTTTTTTCCCCCTGTAACAATAGCCAGCTATGTTATCACTGAGGTCTCAAAGATACAGCCGTATCTAACCATAAGTTTAGGACATTTCTCAGCAGCAGCACAGCGTCTAATCCTCCTGAACTGTGCACCAAGGCAGGGCCAGGTCAGTCTTTATTGTAGGAACTGCAACAATCAAATGCATCAGAAAATCCGGCATCTGAACAGGAATCAATCAGCATAAAGTTTGTCTAATATAAAAAAATGAAGATACCTGGCTCAAACCATGTGAGGTGCTGAAAAATCAAGGAGTTCAAAAGTCTAAAGGATAACCGCACATCTAGTTAGTGTAATTTTTAGTTTGATGAGCCAAGCTTTTGGCCTGTCAGGCAACGCTGATGAAGGCCTGAGTGCAATAAAAGGAAAATTGGACTGGCTAAGTAAGGATGACTAAGGAAGAACACCGAAAATAAATAATTATGATAGAAGTTATATAAAATGCACTTAAGATTTAAGGGAAAGTTTCTTGGGTTTTTTTTGGTTTTTTTGAGGTGAGGAGTTTCTTCTCAATAGACAGTGTTTTACCCTCAAGAGATCCTGCAGGTCAGCCAGTTTGTTTAGAGGCCCCAAAATGAAGCCAACAATCGCTGCAGACAGGTCCAATGTGACCACATAATTTAGCTAATTTCTAGCTAATTTCTATTGATGTGTATCCCTCTCCAAAAAATCCAAGCTATCTCTCTAACCTTTTATTTTAATTTTACCTTTAACTAGGATTTTTTTTTTCATAAATAAAGAAAAAATAAATCTGACATTGATGTGAGAAGGTATCAGAAGTCCACTTAAGGCGATTACTTTCCAAACAAAAAACACAAACAGGACAGAATAGTAAATCATCATCATAAGAGATGCCGTAAAATTCACCAAAACACAGGAAGTAAAATGTTTGCAGTTAAATCTATCCCGGGGAAGAACCTCAGACTTCTTTCCTACTACTCGTCCCCTAAACATAGGTGTAACCAATCAATCAGACTTTATTCATAAAGCGCTTTTCATACTATGACATTGTAACATATAAAAATGAAAATATACCCCCCCCCCCCAATCCCAACCCCAGCCCAGACCCCAAACTCACCCCACAATCCTAAGGTTAAGAACACAATATATGCAACAATAATAATAACAATAATAATAATAATAATAATAATAATAATAATAATAATAATAATAATAATAATAATAGTATTAATAACAATAATAACAATAATTATAATAATACTGGAAATAAAATACATAAATGAATAAGAGGGGGAAAATAAATAAGAATTAAATAATTAAACTTTAACTCAACTTGTCTGGTTTAAATCTCTTATGTCTGAGTTGAGTGTGTCTGTCTGTGTGGAAGGGATTGAATGTCATTCCCCACGGGGTGTTTCATTGAATAATCTTTTTTATCATGTCTATTCTTTTTACCCCCCTCCTAAATGCTACTTAGCATATTTATCAACCTGTTATCTCTCTGCTATTTGTGATTTCCTCGCAGTTTTCCAGCGCGCTGCAGAACACTCAGGCTCTGAGGGAGCAGACGCTGATGCTGGTGCACGGCACAGCAGACGGTGAGAGAAAATAGATTGTGGTATAATGAAAACACTGTATCTGTGGTGCATCACTGCTGAGCACAAAGAAGAATGCAATCCTGCGTGGTAATAAGGCAAATGCTTTTTAATCAAAAGATAAAAGGTAAAATGGGTTATCTAAATGGATGTTGGGATTTCGGGAGGAAAAAATTCATGCATGTAGATTTCTGTTGAGGTATTTCCACCCTGCCAGAATGTGTCTCTTTTTACAGTTAGGATGCAGGCTGAATCTTGCTGACATGTTTTCTTTCTTTGTTTTCAGCCAACATCCACTTTCAGCATACTGCTGAGCTCGTCAAGAACCTGGTGAAAGTCGGAGCAAACTATTCCATGCAGGTCTGTATCCGAAGACAACAACACCTCTTATAAGACAGTGATGAAAATGCAACTGTAAAAGAGCTCAAACTATATTAAGTGCTACAATATGATACGGTAGAATACGATACAACATCATAGGATACAATACGATACGACACGATATGATACGATGCGATACAGTCGAGATTCAGTCATCCTCAGTCCCATACTCTCTTTCCCCCCACAGATCTACCCAGACGAAGGCCACTTTCTGTCCCAGCAGAGCCGCCTGCACCTCTACTCCACACTGACCAGCTTCTACGGGGAGTGCCTGAAGGAGGAGTTAATACCACTACCTGATGATGAAGAGGAGGAGGAAGAGTAGGCGGGATGCTTCGAGGGTCAGACCTTTGGCAGAGCTTGAAGAGTTTAGCAGAAATCCGTCAAGGCCTTTCGTGTTTGGACCAAGTCTTTAGCCGGACATGGACACTGGGTTAGAGCTACTTATGCTCTTAAAGCGTGTGTGTGTGTGTGTGTGTGTGTGTGTGTGTGTGTGTGTGTGTGTGTGTGTGTGTGTGTGTGTGTGTGTGTGTGTGTGTGTGTGTGTGTGTGTGTGTGTGTGTATGTGCGTATGTGCGTATGAGTGTGTGTATGAGTGTGTGATTGTGTATAAATGTGTTGACAAGATAACTGAAGGACACGACAGAGACACCTGCCGGGACTGGAGCTGGGAGCTGCCCTCTAGCATAAAGTCATTTCAGTTTTGGGACGCTCCGTTTCTCAGCAAAGCGTGCGGAAGACTGCCTCCATCTTTCTGCAGACTTCCTGAAGTTGTAGTCATCAACACTTAAACCAAGTGCATGGTTCTTTTTTCCCCTCTCGGCTTTACCCATTTCGCCATGTTAGTCTCCTTTGTGGTAGCACTCGGGAGGAAAAGAACACAGATGGACACCTTTGATCTCACCTCTCCTTTGGTTGTTGTTGTATCGTCGCACAAGGAGACTCTGCGGACATGTTTATCACCAAGTTCACCACAACCGATTCTGAATAAGTGCTATTTCCTGCTGAACCCCCGCCATCGCACACCCTAAATGAAAACCGTCTTTAGAGGTCACACTTTATTGTACAGGGGTCTTGTGTAGACATGTACAATGCCTTATGAGGTACAACATATGTAATATTACCTGCTGGCAGTGGTAGTCATCCATTAGCAGTGTCATGCTAACTTTTGTCAACTCAGGTCCTCGAGACACAGCATTGCAGTCAGTTTAGTATCTGATTCCCTCCGTCAGCTGTCTGGTTATGATAAGTTATGAGTTTATGTGAAGGTAATGGATATCGGCCATACAGAAAATCCACTTTAAGGCCACACTGCAAAAGTTCTCCATCTTGATGCAACATTTGTTGATAGTTTCCTGAAATGACACATTAAGTCTCCAAATGAGGTGTGAGGAGATCTCTCACTGTATCTCCACCTCTGTCTCGAAGTCAAGACAAGTTTGACCTGTTACTGGATATTCTAGGATATTTCAGGAAATGTGTACGTACCTGCAGGCGATGCTTAAAGGGAAAGTTCGGATATTCTGAAGTGTAGTTGTATGAGGGACTTATCCACCAGGACAGGTGTGCTAGCACATGGAACCTAAGTGACATCCTGCTGTAGACTGAAAACATAGTTTAGCAACTTAAAGAAGGTCACACTGAGACATTGTTGAACTTTGTCAGTGCTTCACATCAATGAGAGTCCTTTCTTTTGGCTTTTACTTCTTTTAACCATAGAAGTTCATTTTTCCTACACATGCAAACTCTACTTTTCAGAGATTGTACAGTATGTAAATGCTTGTGTTTCTGCTGGTTACTGTTTATTATCAGTGCAATCAGTGGAGTGATAATGGCCTTAAACATCTATGGCTAGCTACACTGACAAGAACATGAACACACAAAATAAGACTGAGAGACACCGGCTGAAGAGCACGTCTGCATCCAACCATCATGAAAGACACTGCTCAAAACAAGAGTTTTTACCCCGTCTCTGTCAATCAGTCTTGTCTGTAAGTTAGATTCTGTGGTCCTGAAAGGTGCCATATTTTCCAGCATTTATTTATTTAACTATCTTGTCTCCTTCATAGCATGCTAGCAGCTAATCTGATTCAAAGATGCATCAAAATACATTCTAAAGTGAAGAAACCTTGTGCCAAGAGAAAGGACTGTTTGACCCCAAGGTGAAGTCATGAAAGTTTAAAAATAGTGTGAACATTTGTTATTTTCTTTTAAGGACGAAGCTTCTCTATTTGGCTTTAAAACTATGTCACACAACCCTGACTACAGCGGTACATACGATGCAGTAACTACTGAAAAGTAATTCATATAATCCCACTCAAAGAAATCTGAACTTTCCCTTTAATTTTGGTTGACTTCCTATGATGGACAATTTCACAGTGTCAGTAAGGTGTTTGCATGTCTACAGGGAATGTGTCAAGTGTTGCCACATTTTGTACAGTACAATACAGCAGAGTGTGTACATAAATATATTTTTGAGATGTCACATCTCATAGATAGTTTAGTCTATGGGGTTGGATTGATTTGACCTGGATGTCTTGTACTTGATTTGATTGTTTTCCTTTCAGCTGTTGATTTTCTTAGGATGGATTTTGTAATGCTTGTTCTTGTTCTTTTTGCTGTTTTAAAGGGAAAGGGCAGGGTTGAGGTTTAAGGGTTATCGTGATTGTCCTCTAGTGATGATTATAAATAATAAAAAAAACAGTATGAAAACCGGAGAGTCACTCTGATTTATAGAGTACACACTATAGCAGAGAGAGGGAGAGGAAAGAGAAATCAGTCACATTTGTTTAGGGTTTATTGTTTGCAGATGACAAATGATCCAATTATCCGAGGGCTCCAATTTAATGTTTCATTTGTTTCTTCACTGCAGGCACCACAATATGGAGTCGAGGTCATCTGTCATGGCCTCAGGACACCTCCATTAATTATTCAACCAGAAAGAAATGTCTGTTCAGAGCAAGCTGCGACCCCCAGGGCTGAAAATGAAGCCAAGCAAAAGTGCCAAAACCTGCAGTTCCTCAAATGGCCTCTCGATGCCGGCTCCAAGAGAGAGCAAATTCCCATACAGCCCTCAGGAAAATAATTTCTGTTTCTCAACTAATTTTCTAAACTGAGTGATTTGGGGAACTTCTCTGTTTAGATTATACCTGAGCTTCAAGTTGTTTATAATGAGGTCTGTGTCCACTTTGAATGACAGCTGGACAGCTGCTCGCAATCTGCCAGGTGTTACCTCAGCTAATTGATGCCTCTCAACTTCACAGCTTGCCATGTTTGTGTTGTTGGTGGATTTTAGGGTTTTTCCATGTAATTTCAAAAAGCTGCTTGCACAAACAGAACATCAAAGGAATCTGAGCTCAAGCGTATCTCCTATTTCCCTTTTTTGGTCTCATTTCACTTATTTGTTAGCACTAATTAGCAGGTGTCAGTGTAAAAACGTCAGAGACTGAACAAATAGGTAACATCAACAGTGTTTGTTTGTACTAATCAGCTCCTGAACTCACAGACATCACGGCCGAGCAGATGTTCCTCCACTGAAGGACAGAAGCTTTTAATCTGCAGGATCTAAAGCGCCGCAGTTTAATTCAGTGTTTTTCATCAACACAGATGAGCCTTTCATTTACGCTTTAATTTTTTTGTTGGAAAATAATTGCAGTAAAGACAAACTTCATTTATAACTGTCCTCTATGGAACAGTGCTTTTTCATTAAGTTTATTCAGCATTAATCACGTCATGTTCAGCCTGAAGAGAAATACTTTACAGCAAACTGCCCTTATACAAACTTTATAAATGTAGCTCACAACAACTTAGAGATGAGAACCGATGCAGTGGCTCCATAGTTAATGATAAACTACCAGTCAAAAGTTTGGACACACCTTCTCATTCAATGGTTTTCATTTATTTTAATTATTTTCAACATTGTAGATTAATACTGAAGACATCAAAACTATGAAATAATCTGGTTTTGCCATAATCTGGATTACAACAGTAGTCAAATAGGGCTATCCAGTGTACTAATCCTACCTCTGAACAACACAACTGATGGTCTCAAACACATTAAGAAGGCAAGTCATTCTACAAATGAACTCTTGACAAGGCTCATGTTAATTAGAAACCATTCCAGGAGACCACTTCAAGAAGCAGACTGAGAGAATACCAAGAGCGTGCAAAGCTGTCATGAAGGAAAAAGGGAGCTACTTTACAGAATCTAAAATATAAAACATATTCTGCTTTGTTTAACACGTTTTGTTAATTAAATAATTCCATATGTCTTCTTTCCTAGTTTTTGTGTCTTTGGTATTAATCCACAGTTCACACAAAAGTATTAAAATAAATACAAACCTTTGAATGAGAAGGTGTTTCCAAACTTCTGACTGGTAGTGTATAAGATGACGCCACAGAAGCATCTTTCAGTCTTTCAGTAAACAGCCAAGAGGACAGCTTCTGCTGCACTGAGGTCAGTTCAATCTGCTATTGCGGCCGTTTTCAACAAACCGGATGATTTATTTTTAAATGCATCTGTGTCCCTATATATTTCCTGATGTTTTGCGTTACATCACACTCTGCATTGCTCTGATTGGTTGTAGGTCTGTCCAATCCCTTACAGAGGAAAAATACACTGAATGGAATGGATCCAATCCTGGCAACACCAGATTTATTTTTTAGATAGAAGAAAAAAATATATTTTCTGAAAGTTACTTTATGTAATTTGTTAGATTACAAAGCTATAATCCCAAATGTATTAGTTTATTAGACAATGTAAACAGCTGGACCTCCAACATTTGTATTTAACAACTTGCCTATAGCAGTACTGATGAAGCTTACAAATCATCCCATTCCTTCGCCCATACAAAAACAAAACATTGTAGTTTCATTTTAAGGTAGTTTTGCAGTATCTCTGTGTGTAGGAATTTGAGATGAGACTTGAAGGGTGGCAGGTTCAAATATGGAGGCAGGACTGGTTATGATAGGGATGCCAGTTCACCACATATAGGCACTGTTGCTTGAGTGAGCCACAAACCCCCAGCAGCTTGAGGCGCTCCTCCATATGCAACCCCCTCACACTGAAAGCCAAATTCCACAGACAACATGGATGAGGAGAGGAGGAGGATAATCCTTGATTTAGCGACTTTGAGTAACAAGAAAAGTGCTATATAAAACCTGTCAATTATTATTATTATTGCCGCAGGAAAACCTCAGTCACATGACGGCATGCTCCATGCTGCGTTCTGAAAACACAACCAGTAGGTGTTGATGGACGAGAGAGCACGGAGCCAGACCGCAGCGGATCTGAGACGGACCAGACATGGGTCTGGTGGAAGTCCCGTCTCACTCCTCTCCATCTGAGCATGTCCATAGGCTCCTATTTGTGCATGTGTATGTATATTTCAGCCTGTGTGTGGAGCATGTTCAATAACAGAGTGAAAATTGAATTTCTTGTCCAGAATAATTCAATATGTCTTCTTATGCTGGGAGCAGTCACCTTGAAGTTACCAGGGTACCAGCAGACACTCGAGTCGGTATGTAATGCCAAGATGTAGTCTCCGAGAGTAAAAGTCAGGCCTCTCTATGGACTCAAGTGGTACTGACAGTAATCATGTATGTAGATTTAAAAAGGGTTATTTAAGTCCTCTGACTTTTTAGACTCGGTACATGCACAACGTTCTCCCTCTCCTGTGTAGTGAGCTGATGGATGCAGCTAATCCTGGGCTGACATTGCCCTGTCTCGTCCTTCCTCTGAAGCTCAGTCTGAACCTGAGAGGAGTGTTGAATCAGCCAGAAAAACTCACACCTGTTTGGACGTGCTCAGCTGATAGAAAGGAACTGTCTGTCACGTTGTCTCACATATGAATTATTTTCAGACATCTTGAAGTCTGAGGAAACAATCTTACCACAGTGTCCTTTTAGTAGCTGTGCTGAAGAATAATTTAGGAAACAGCTGTATCGTTTTCTGGTTCAGAAATTTATTCCGGCTTATAAATTGACAAGTATATAAATGTGTCTGTTGACATGATAACTTGAATGTACAGTATATGGCAGAATAAAGCAGGTGCAGAAGTGTGAGCAGCAGATCTTTAGATAATGAATATATGTCCTTTTAAAGAAGGTTATGGTGCTCAAACAGATCAGAACTACAGTAGTCTTGCAATAGACAAAGTACACTGTACAGAGAAGGTTTATGTTAAAACGAGTTAGTTTCCTCAGTTTCATATTTTCGGGATGTTGAACGCTACATCCAGCCTAAATATTCAGAAGGAAGAGTGTGTAATGAAGAAGAATATCTTAAAACTATTCAGACTAAACCCAAAGTATTATTGCAATGAAGTTTCTTGAAAGTTTACATTAAAAAATAAATCTATTTTATGAAAAACAGTCCTAGTTCCTGCACTGATGACTTGTTAGTCTTAAAACATATTGCTGAAGGAGGTAACTGCAGATAAGATAACCACAATAAATCTGTTTCGATGTGGATTGCTTTTCATTGTACGTCAAAAGACCAATTGAGACCGGATAAACCTTTAAAAGGAGGTTGGTTTGTTTCATGGTAGTTTATCTTAGAGTGCTTTCACACCTGAGGGGTATACTTTGAAGCCGGATTTGCGGTTATCGAGGTAACTTCAGGGTTAACTCTGGATTTTCAGTACTACGAAGGTGGTTCCTGTCTTACCAGGGTAGATCACCATGGTTACTCATGCTGAACTCCTAACCTGTTCCGGAGCAGGTTATGCTCAGGATCAGAGATCAGTTTGGAGAAAACTCCGCCCACTGACCAATCAGCTTGCTCTGTGAGCTGATCGCGAGGGGAGGGCGGAGAACTGCGGTCAAGCCCGCAGTGGAGAAGAGACGGGCAGTGTATGATTTTATATATAAAATACTGATGACAATTAGGCTATTGATTATCTTTTCTGACATCATACTTAAACATAGTCTGAAGTCAGATTATTCAGATTAAATTGTTTTACTGCATTAAATATAAAACTATTCGTGCTTATCTCTTTCAATCATGTTCTCATTTTTATTAGTCCTTTAGCCACAGCGCTCAGTTTGATACCGTCAGGGCTGCAGCTGAAATATTACGTCTAAAATTTACACACACGACACAAGTTTCAATCAGGAAGAGAGATCACTGTCAGGGAATAAACAGAGTTATTATAGTCAGATATATCTAATGATGAATAAACAGAGTTATTATAGTCAGATATATCTAATGATGAATAAACAGAGTTATTATAGTCTGATATATCTGCACTAATGATGAGAAATAAGACGTAATTTGCGCATTCAAACAGTTTTTGTCTTATCTCAGTTCTTCCTTTATGTTTCAAACTCAGCTGTGTTGAAGTTAATCTGGATAAGCCAATGTGTTTAACTTCTTCATATTTTTCTAATATCAGTGCAGTGTTTGAAATTCATGTTGATGTGCTGACGGCAGACTGTCTGTGATTGGTCACATGTTGCATTCTCCACCCCGTTCATGTGAACGCGCTCATGGTAGCTCTGGATTGACTCAACATGTTGATAACCAGCTTCCTGCAACAGTTTAGCCCGATCTCCTTTGTCAAGTTTAGTGAAGCCGGATCAGGAGAAGATAACTGGGATATGTTGAACTTGCTTCGTAGTATACCCCTCTGGATCATTAAGTGAAGATGTTCCAAAACAAGGGGCACTTCCCCCCTTAGCCCAGGTTGTAGGGACGGAAGTGAACACATCAGTCACACCCTGATGCGGGACAAAACAAGCAAGCCGAGATCACCTAGAAGAGGAGATTTCATACTGGTCACAGAGCGTGCATTTATAGTGAAAAACAGACAAATTACTGCTTGACTCATCTGCATAAAGTGAGGTAGTTAGCATAAAAATAGCAACAGGCTAACGCTACTTAACGTCTCTTTTGTTGGTAGGTTGGCTGGCCAACGTTAGTAGTGTGTTGGACCCGAATTCCCACAATGCAAAGTGTGACCAGTATCCATGGCATTTGTTTACCTCAGCAGTGGGAAAAGGAGGCTTTGACGTAATGATGACATGATGTGTGCTTAGACCCACTTAACAAGATTGCGGTGTGAACACAAAAAGATCTAAGGGCAAAATACAAAAATGGATCAGAGTATCATCTGAATAGGAACAATGATTACCAAACAAGCTACAGGTGTGAAAGCACTCTTATACAACCATGAGAATAAATAAGTGTGGTCTCATA
Organism: Notolabrus celidotus; assembly: GCF_009762535.1. NCBI lineage: Eukaryota > Metazoa > Chordata > Actinopteri > Labriformes > Labridae > Notolabrus > Notolabrus celidotus. The sequence continues at coordinate 9,028,734 of NC_048281.1, read as the reverse complement.
GAAATCGATATCCAGGAGTCTCAATCTTTAAGAGAAAAATGTTTCAGCAGAAGCTAGTGAATCATCGTGCTTTTATGAATTCAGCTGCTGGTAAACACTGGCAGTGTGGATACACTACCCAAGTACAAATATAATACAAATATAATATGCAGTTTCTAAGTGCGGTCTTCCAGCAGTGTGCAGCTACTTTTGCGACCATGCTTCCTTCAAGGCTTTCACTGACTTTGCTCCCCTGCTCTCTAAAAATATGCGAAGCATACTACATTTTAACTCTGGTCCCTTCTGCAAAAGCAAAGGCCTGCTAAAGTCCATGCCAGTCCATCTGAGGTTCTGCAATGACTTAATCTGAGCTGAAATGGTAAACATAACTGCCCATGCTACACAGATTTTAATCTCAAAAGAACTCCTGGTTGGACAAGTTTAACCTAAATTTGACTTTTGACCTGAAAGCTAACATCAGTACCTGTATCTATGTTTTTTTTTAATGGCCATACTGGAAACCAAACAGGCCTTTATATTTTTGTAAGCATGCTGATATCTATCAGGTTGGCAAAAACATTTTCAGCATACTCAAAAATAAAATATCTCACTGAAATGGATAAAAAACAAGCATCTGCAGAAAAAAAACATGGACATTGCTCCAAACAAGTGAAATGTATTAAAGGTATCTTATTGTGGCTGATATTATTAGTAGTAGGGATGAAACATTACCCACATACATGCTCCATGCAGCACAACTGTCTAGCAGAGGTACAGTTACAATCACTCCGCCTCTCCTGCACACATAGACGTTTTCCATATGGGGCTTAAGTTTCACATTGTGGTTAACCAGAAACTGCATGCAACTTAAACCACCAGATGACATGTGTTTTTAGTCCTACGGCCAGGCAAGAGGACGATAACCATCCACTAATGAAGATGCAAACACTTAGGTAATCCTCTATGCAGACGATACCCTTTCTTCTATTTCTAATTAAAAATGAAGCCTATGGTTACTATGTTGGCTCTGCGTTGAGTGGGCATGAGGTAAAGGCACCTGCCAAAAAGTGTTTTGTGATATGACTTTCCAAAATTTAGTAGGAAGTTAAATTGCTGTCAGTAAAAATAAATATTCACAGTAGATTACAGAAGTCACCAAAAACCACTCGAAAAACTGGAAAAATACTAGTTTCTTTGTTTCCCTGACATTTGTACTAAGTCAACCAAGTTTCAAGACAGTTTGTGAAATAGCATTTAAAGTATAACGTATACGAATGTTTACATGCAATACACATTTACATTTTTTATGGCAGTCAGTTGTCTCAAAATATGGTAAATTAATTGGAGGTATTTCATGCCTACAATGAAAAAACTCTGAAGCATATATTGGTAGTTTCTTGACTTTCTTCCCAAAAGCTCTTCTCCTTCCCAGAGAGCTGTTGTTCATATGCTGTGAGCAACCAGAATTGAACTCTGACATCACTTTTATGAGTTTGAACCACAATTTTACCCCAAATCTTAAAGACTTGGTTCAAATTTAAAAGTAGATTTGCCAAGAAATTAATATACTGTAGGTAGGACACTAAACCATGTCATGTTAGTTACATTTCCTTTGTCCTCAACTGACTTTGAATGAAAACTGTTTAATTTGTGCTGACTCATGATAAAAAGGAACATTTATCTTGTGTTTTGAATTTGTGTGACTACATGACAAACTGAAGTAAGACTTGGTTGACTCAGTACATGATACAAACATTAGAAACATATAATCTAAAGCAGTAGAATCAACACAGCAACATTACAAGAGTCTTATAGAGTGTCAAACCCTGGAATCACCACGCTGGTTGGGTAAAAAGTAATGCTACATATCTACATACTGTAGGTCTGTGAGGCGTCTCTAATGCTCTTGCAGTGCTCTGACAGATAGCAGCGCTCTCAGAAACAGCCTCTCCTTGTTGGCTCATGATTGCAGTTGCTACACTCTGCTTTCTTCATACAACCTGTCTCACAGCGAGACACTCTGCTTGTTATTCATCTTCTTTAGATGTCTGCGGGGCAGCAACCTCCTTCTCCTCAAAGCAGCGCCTGAAGAAGGTGAGCACTGTGTTTAGCATGTAGTGCTGGCTCTTTGTTGAGGCAATATTGTGTCCTTCGTCTGGAAAAATCTGAGAAGAAAGCAGAGGAAAGATGTCTTGTGGCTACCATTTGACAAGAACTTAAGAAAAGTTCAAATTAAATCAAATAGATATTTTAGAAGACATATTTTATACTAAGTGGCTGATGGAGATGACTTGTTTGTATTAGCCAATAAGGGTATCTTAGCACCATGCCTGAAAAAAGTGAATTTGGCACTTCAGTAACAAAGTCCACCTTCCAACAGCCCCAAGGCTGAATTTTCAACCACAAAGGGAGTCATTTCAGTTTTTTCAGTTCTTTCTCTGTGGGCCTGATCTGAGAGATTCTCGTTTGACTCGCTAACACATGTAAGGTCTTTTATTCTTTAAAAATTAAAAATGAACTCTGACTCAGAGAAGAATCAGCTGTAATCACCTGCAGAGTGTAGTTCACATTTGATGCAGAGAGCAGTTTGACCAACTCGGCAGAGTGCTGGAAATGAACAGTGGCTGAAAAAATAAACACACGGAGAGTTACCTGGAAGTCACTGGCACAATTCCTCGACAGGATAGGGTTTAAAAACAAGATGAACAATCGATGCACAGATATGCCTTTACTGTACACAAACAGAGTTCTGCATGTAAAGTGCTGAGATGATGATGCATGCAGGGAAACAGCAGCAACATCATTTTGTTCATTTTTTTTTTTTTTTTGTGAAAAGTCAAGTCAAACAAACCTGGAAGGTTAATAAAAATGGCTTTTCAGACCAGAACTAGTGATAAGACCTGATTTCTAACCTGTTAATAGAGCATAAATACCATCACACCGTGCTTTAATGCGTGAACGTACGTAGACTCACCATCTGCAGTGCCGTGGATGATCAGAAAGTTTTCAGGTTCTTGGACCGTCATGTTCCCCATGAGACTGGAAATCTGACACAGGGTCGAGAACAAGAAAATCACCCTCCAGCCGTGTAATATTATCTGCTCAACATCTAAGTCAAAAGCAATTTAATAATAAACACTGTCACTTCCACTTGAAACAAAGAAGTATCGCCACTCAGCTGTGGTGTAATTAATGTGTAATATTGACTTTAATAAGTAAGATAAACTGGAATTACTGGAATTACTGGAATTACGGTCGTCAGGTAAGAGGTAATGAGTTTGGTATAAACAGACATTAATGGAGACAAGCAGGCGTAATTCTGTCTGCAAATAAAACAGTTATCCTTGTCATTTCTAAAGACCTTTGTAAACCATAACTTCACTAAGAGCTTATTCTTGTATATGAAGGCAAAATTAATCTGCTGTGTTACGTCAATTACAACATGCTAATATAATACAACAGGAACTGAAATAGGGTTGTTTTCTGTAGACGATCACCAGCTTTCCTTAACCCTGTAAAGCCTGAACCATCAAATAATTGTCAGAAAATTCTAATTCTTTGAAAATGGAGTGTTTATTGGACCTTCTGACAACTAATACAAAAAACAAATTAAATAGCAATTTTCATAAATGAGTTTTAATTTGTATCAAATCAAACAAACTAAAACATATAAAACACTTTTTTTTTGCCTATTAAACTTTGAGCTTCCGTCAAAAAAGTAATTTCAAACCTAGAAATGATTTTTTTCCATACTGCACGACGTCATACATATTTTGTAGTAAAAAAACCTAATTGATTGTATATTTATTCTCTGAATTGTTAAATTTTTTGTGGAAATCAATGAGAAAAAGATAATTATTTACTAGGGACCCATGGGAACATTCAACTATTCATCAATCATCATGATACAGCAGGTTGCATATATAAAAATACAATATACTTTATAATTATCCCAATTTCTACTCTTAATATACTTGATTATGTCATTTAAAAGTGTTCTTAAATAATAAAAAAGACTGTATGTAGCTTTATGGAATGCATAATGTATTACATTTAATACAATTATGATTGACAGGTCTGCAAATAAATACCTGCTGTATTTATGTTGATACACACATTTCAACACGATTTGACTATAAATTAAGTAATGAAATTAGTTTTACACTGCATCAATTCAATAAATATTCCTCTTTAAGTTTCAGGAACAATTTGAACATTTTTTTTCATCCAAACTTTTCAAAACTGGCAAAGGGGATGACATTCAAACCAGTGACTGCTGCAATGAGAGCTATAGCCTCTGTATATGGGGGGAACTTAAATGGCTAGGCCAACTGCGCCACGAAAGGAAAACCTTTTTTATACTTATTTTTGCCTCCAAAAAGGGAGATGCACCGGTATGAGATGAAGAGGGAGGTTTTTTATTGTGATACCATATTCTGACAAAGAGATGGAGCTAAAATCTGACTTAAGTTCTGGGTATGCGTCGTCATTAGCAGCAGTCACCCTCAAAAATAGGTGAGCTCAGCTTCTGCACAGGTAAATAGCTTGACTGTAAACTCCACATGGTGAAAACGGACAGTACTAGAGAGTTACACAGCTGCACAGAAACTGCAAATTGTTGATGATTTTGATGAACGCAATAAAAAAACACCATGCATGCAGACTGTTTAATGCAACAAGGAATGATTTGTTACTTAACCTGACCAAGCAAGGAAGCCAAGACATTGTAGCTTGTGTATGTGTGTTTTAAATGTTTGTTAAATGGTAATATATCGTAATTGTGTTAAAATAGCTTGGAAACTTTTTTAAAGATAAATTGTCAGCGTTTTCCTGTGGGGAGATCCTCAAATGCAAACGGCCTCTAATATGCCGGTGGGATCTTTACTCCAGAATTTACAGTGTGTTCTTCAATTGAACTCAAATTATGACATCAGTTAACCATGAATGAACCCAGGGAAATTATTGTACAGAAAACATTGGAAAACAAAACTGAAATCCAGTCGTACTTGGTATTTGAGATCCTGTCTTGCAGCTGGGCCAAAGTATTTCTCAGTATCTGCCGACCCTTTAAAAGGAGGAGAGAAAGAGATAGTTAATGTTGGGATGTTGTTTATACAGACGGCTCTGCTGTTTTCATTCATTCACTTTCAGTCAAGATAAAACCTCCAGTGACTTTCAATACAAATTCTTCACTCTACATTGAGCCTCGTGACAAATAGAAAGTGTCAGTGAGGATTAATGTTGCTCTGCTTTTCTTATTAGTCTTCTTAGGTTTGTTTGACAGAATGAATCAGCGGAGCAGCTGTTTAGTTACATTAAACTCTACGAACATGTCCTTCTAAGAATTTAGTTTGAAGTCTGATACCAAGTAAAACTGTGAGATTAGTGTGAAGTTTAAAGGATCTTATTAGGTTTAAGACAACCTTTACATATTGAAGTAAATGTCAGTGCAAGTGTACATAAATGTTTCTTACCGTAGAGTTTCCAATTAGTGATGGGAGCTACAGCGATGCCACAATGGACCAAAGAGCTGTGAGAGAGGAGCAGGAGAGTGGAGAGGAATCCTCCATATGCCTGAAAAAAAAACAATATGGCTGCCTGAATCAATCAGTGTTTGGTAAGAAACTTTAAGCTTTATGTGGTGGATATAAAGTCCTTGTTACCTTTCCATAAACTCCAACTCTGTTGACATCGATGTACGGTAGCCTGATCAAGTACCTGCAAATACAGAGTGAGTCAAATAAGCAGTAAAAAGAAAGATATACCTTCATAATGAGATAATGCTGTAAAAAGTATGTTCCAAAGTTATGGTCATTCTTTTATTTGTTCCATCTTCTTGGTGCCAAATCTTCTCTTTGTGTTTCCATAGACAGTGGGCTCTTGTCCTTGTGAATGCATTAAATATATATTTTTATCAGTCAGTAAACAAATTACAAACTTTTACATTTAAACTCTAAGTTAGTATATTGGTCTTGACTGAAAATCTTGAGGTTAGCAGGTTCTGACAGCAAGGAAGTTTGTGGGGGTTGCTGACAGGAAGAGGGATCTATAAGCATCACTGATTTCTGGTCATCTGGTTGAAGGAAAATACTTTTTCCACAGGAAGCCCCGGGAGCTGCTGGGATCATAATTCATCTCATCGTCATATGATATACGTACATTAGTTAGATGTTGCTGCTGAGGGACACATAAGTATTTTCTTATTATTCTAACTCATCACATGGCTGTGTTCAATACTTGCTCCTGATTGGTCAGAACACCCAACAATGGTAATTCATTCTGAATAGCAAGAGCAACGCCAGGAACATACATACATTATACACTCCATATCAAATCAATCAGCAAAAACAAGTCCAGCACATTTATAAAGTTTATGACATCACCGCTTCCTGTTGACACTTTGGCAAAAACATTTATTTCTGATAGCATCTTTAAACAACATGGAGGATATTTTAAATATAACTTTAGATTGATGATTAATGGCTAACTAGTCATCAGCAGAGAAAAGAGGGTGAGCTGTGCAGAAGCTAGATGTCAAAACACACAAGGAGCTGACTGACAGAGGCATCGACCAAATTGAAGAAAACAGATGCAAAGTAAACACAAACAGCAACACTGTATAGGCATTGAAACTGAAGAAATGCTGTTTAAGTAAATCAAGGAAGCCTCTCCTCAACCTCTGACAACATGAGGACAACATGTACCAAATACAGGACTGCCAGGGATTGGCAGTATTTATGAACCCTGGTCATTGTTAAACTAATCTCATAAAAGACTTTTAAACCTTCTCAAATCAGAAAAACTTACTCCAGAACTTTGATCTGATCCTGAACATCCACAGTCCCTAGTCTCTGGTGGACCTCATGCAAGATCGTCTGACCCTGGAAGCTGCTGCCCCGGCCGTCCAGGCGAGCCACGATGACGCTGTCTGAGCTGACAAGCACCGAGTCCCAGCCGAGAGAGAAACGGTCACTCACAGCTTGACCACCAGGGGCGCTGTCACTGTGTAAGAACAGAGAGAGGAGTTCAAGCAGAAAACAGGGACTTGAGATCCCTTAAAAAACAATCACCTCGTCACTGATTGCAAGAACAGTATCTAGTAGTTGTGACTAGTCAGCTGAGCTTATTTTTCCTTGGATTAATTAGTTATTTTAAAATACTTCTGTACTTTGGTAGTGAAAAAAGCAAGATAGGAAGGAAGGCTTATTGCATTTCCAAGTATTTGTTTCTTATTGTAGCTTTTTCAATTGATAAATTATTCAATAAAAGGATCCTGCATTATTTAACACTTCAAATGAGGCAATAAAACATGCCCTAAGAGGTCCTCTGTAAACGTGTGAATGTATTTCAAAAGAAAAGTTACACACAGCATCAGTAAAAGCGGGTGCTCCTTCGTTTCATCCATTTTTATTGGGACAATTAACTCCAGACGGAGAGCTGCAAAACAAGACAACAACAGAGTTTCATTGTTTTCTTATTGTGTCATTCGTACGGATGAAAGCATAAATTATGATGGTAAAACACGAGTCACATTGTGATTTTGTTATGCTCTGCAAGTACATTTATCCCTTTGAATACATCAAAGCTGCAAGCAAGGTCAGATCAAAACTACAGCTTCAGAAGAATAAACGTGTGTAGTTGGTGGGATGGTTGTGATTTTGTTTGCCTCAAACTTAAGCTACGTTTTTATATTATGTGCATATAATGGTAGAATGTGCAACAATTTAATATAAATATACTGATACACAGAAATGTGAGGACAGAGTTTGTGGAACAAAGAAGTTGACATGGTAACATTGTTTACATACGAGATCAGCTGTTAGCTGCCCGTAGCATGTTGATGCTAAACGATGCTAGGCCCGATGTTCCCTGCGAGCTGAGGAGAAGGAGGCAAGAAGGACGTGCTGGTATTGAGGTGCAAGCTAAGGAAAGACGACATCGACCTGTCCTTCCACCCACCATTAGAGGGAATGTAAGATCTATCTACGATAAGGTGGACGAGCTAACCCAGGACCAGAAGGAATACTGGCAGAGTAGCACCATGCTAACAGTGCTAACACCGGACACAAACGCCACATTGGAAGTATTAAACCTGCTGTGGGCGGACAGGATACAGGAGAGCAAGACTGAACACACTGGTGAAAAAGGCCAGCTCAGTCCTGGACCCTGTGGAGGTGGTGGCTGACAGGAGGATTATGGCCAATCTGTCGTCTTTGATGAACATTTCTTTTTTAAATATATATTCTGATAGATTAGATATATATTGACATAGAGTGGTCTAGACCTCCTATGTTTGTAAAGGCATCTTGAGATAACGTTTGTTGTGATTTAGCGCTATACAAATAAAGATTGATTGATTGATTGACATGGATGTTTTGTTTGAGGAGTTTTCTGATGGAAACCAACAACATTAGTTTTTTAGATGTACTTCATAAAAAGGACTTCAAGGCTACACAGCATGTCTGCCTGATTGGCCTCGACAACCGCAGCATAATCTTATTAACTAGGAATCAACAGATATAAATCTTTCAATAATGGTAATACACAAAGGGGGAGGTAACTAAGAATGGATTGCAGGAGTTTTCAGCCCCAAGAACTGCATCCGTTTGCCCGGCTATTTGCTCCGTCTCATGGACTAAAAAAGGAAGTTGTTTTAATAATATTCAAGTGCAAAGATGCCAACAAAGTTTTGCAGCTCTGTGCAGTTTGCTCCTATTTTGTGTCTGATTACATCTGTCTCAAAACTTTTGAATGCATGATCCCTATGCAGTCACTACAAACTCATCAGACGGTAAAATAATCACTTTAACTGCAAATGGCTAATAGCACCTGTGTTAGTGAACTAGCAGATGTTTGCATTTAGGTTCATTAGTTTAGATAGGGGCATCATTTGCTGCAACTGAATCCAGAATAGTTCATTCCATGTAAAAAAAAAACAACAACAATGACATATCAGTTCGGGAGCATTTAACCCTTTGTGTATGTTTTATGAAACAGACAATGTCTTTCTGGATCAGTTACACAGGTTACAAAAGCTGTGCAATCATTTTGTGAATCAGCCCAAGTGTTTCATGTGAGTAAGCAGCTCTAATTTGACTTTGTTTCTACTCATATTTTTCTTCTTATGTCCATTACTTTGTCTGTGATTCTGGACACAGAATAAAGGATTGCATCCATATGTCGAGCTTTGCTCTATAATTAAACAATGTATTGTTATGTTCCTGATTCCAGGGATATTTCATAATCTGCTATAAAAGAAGTACACCTGTTTTATCACAAGTCATCATGTGCAATGGATTTATCTCAACTCTTAATGTTTTTAAATGGACATGAAGGAAGGGTTCAGGAACATTGAGCAGCATCCTCCAGCTGTGAGAATTGAAGCCTGTGCGAAAGTGTTGCACACCTATTCAAAAAAGCTGATCTTTACAGCAGAAATAAACATGTTTACAGCCACGTACAAAAAACGAGTGTAGTCTGGATAGCTCATTTCTCTATTGGCACACACTGTGCGAGGGCAAATTTTTCATGACGCGGCAATTTCGAAGATATTACGATTACAAGTTTTCCATTATGAGAGGCACAGCTGACTTGATTGACAGGCAGGAACACTGCAGCTATTAGCTAGGAGGCTCAAAGCCCGCCGCTTTACCTCACACTAGTTCGATAGCAGTTTGGTTGAGTTCAGAATTTCCAATATGGCTCCTACCGACGATTAGCCTCAAAACAGCACTTCAGAAACGGATGGGTGATGTCATGGATACTACGTCCATCATTTATACAGTCTATGTTCTGAATTCAAGATCTAAGTGAGCCTGAGTTTACAGTCGATATGCTGTATTATGCTTGAAATGACCCCTACCGTAACTTGCGTGAATTTACATGCCTCTATTTAAATATTTGGCTTTTTGGTAAGTCTAGAGGTCACGGTTAGAGAGACAACATCAGAACATTATGAGAATAAATCAACATAATATTTTATGGAGCTTGAGAGCATTTTCATACCCAAGTTGTTGATTTGAACAGTCCTCTTCTCCCACTTTGGTATTGTTCTGTTTTTCAGTACATTTATCAGCACTGTGTTGCTCTCCACTGCTTTGTGATCTGTAAGATGAACAATTACTTCAGATAGAAGAAAACAAATGAAAACAATAAAAAGCCATGTCCTGCATTATTAACCATGCCCTAGTTACATTTTAAGTCTTAACAATAAAGAAACTTTCAGACAGGGTGATGTGAACTTTTTGACCATCTGAGATTTCGGCTCATAATTTTGTTTTCTGATTTCTAAATTAGATGATTGATTAATGCAATTTACAGATACTACCAGCACACTTGCTTGAAGAAAAATCAATCCTCTAAACCGTTATGAATAAATACCTGATGCATGGGACAGACATTTTCTCTGTGCCAGGGAACTTACTGTTCATATCGCTGAGTTTGTGAAGGGTAGTTTGAGGTATTCCAGGACCTGAGGGGGGAAAGAGATTATTGCTTTACCAGACCTTAATGTGAAAAGAACGAAACAACTGCCTTCAGTAGAGTCACTATGGTCTGCTTTAGGATCCTGTAAGGTGATTCTGCACTGGTGCTAACGTATCACGATGCATCGACATAAAATGTAGCAACATGTGCACAAGATAAGTGCCACAGAATATTCATCTGCATGTGTTGGAGTCACTTGTTTAGTATTTAGATGTAATCATCTCTGTGACTGTCTTTGAGGTAGCATCAGCAGCTTATAATGAAAATAAAGGACATAATGTTCAACACTGACATTATAAACCGGTGAGATCACCTGATAATATTCATCTAATGTACACACATCAAAAAGGAGAGTTGTGAAATATTGTGAAACAAACCAGATTAAAGAATCAATGCACAACATGAGAGCTGAAACAAAACATTTATGGTCAGAGGCTTTAAGTTTGCATGACGATCTGTTTTATGCAGCAAATGAGAGGTAAGGTAACTATATTTTATTGGTTAACAGACAAATAATTCATCTCTTACACTGTTTTACACTGCGATATTATCTGTGGTTATCCTTGTAGAGAAAAGTGAACCCACAGCTTTAAACTGGATCAGAAAATACTTGTTGAAGTGTTTCAGTGTGAAGATCTTTTTATGAATGTTTAAACTTTTTTTAAATACATGACTAAATGTGATACAATGACTCAACTCAGTAACCATCAAAGATTAAGACTAAAACATCTCACTCTGACCACAATCCGAAAAAACATATCAACTTTTATCAAAGTCTTCTGGCAGCATTTTGGAAACCAGCTCATCATAAACCAACAAGAGTTTGAAGAAGTGTTGAGGATTAGATTTATGAATTAACTGAATGTACACAATTCTTCTACAATCACGTTACAACAGAGACAAACTGGTCCAAGCTACCTGAAGTCAATAAAGGTGCTGTTTTTACCTCTGCAGTTCAGAAGAACGTGTTGATAGTTTTGGCTGAGGACGGCGTCGTAGTATGTGCACTTCGACTTGAAGAGCGAGCAGGTGAGGCATTCTTTCTGTAATGGATCCACAGTGGAGACTCTGTGAGGGGAGATAGAAACAACACTCTGTATCTTCTCAACTTTGATCATGCAGATAGTTGTTGATCATTTCTCCATACAGGGGGTTGGTCTTAAACTGAACAAACCTGTATCTAAAATTCAAAGTGTGTGTGTGACTCCACTGTAGCAGAATTTGCAGCACATTACTGACCTTTAAACTGAGCATGAGAGTGTTTTATGTTTTCCATTGTGGTTTAATTCATCACTGTTTTTTTAATAAGACAGTGGATAGAGTAGGACACTGGGGGGAGAGAATGGCTTGCAGCAAAGAGCCGCAGGTTGACACAAATAATAATAATAATAATACATTTTATTTATAAAAGCGCTTTAAAAGGTTCTCCAAGCGCTTTACATGAAAATACAATTATACAATAGGAAGCAAAAGGAGAACAGTGCAAGAAAGCAAAGAAAAGCAAGGCAGCAAAATAAAACAAAACAAGAAAAAAAATCAATCAATTATAGTTTAAAAGCCTTTGTAAATAGGTGTGTTTTGAGTCCGGATTTGAATTTGGTGAGTGAGGGAGAGAATCTGAGGTGTTGGGGGAGAGAGTTCCAGAGGGTGGGGGCAGCGACAGAGAAGGCCCTGTCCCCCCAGGTTCGGTGCTTGGGTTTGGTGAGAGGGGTGAGGAGGTTGGCGTTGGTGGAGCGGAGGTTGCGGGAGGGATTATATGGCTGCAGAAGGTCAGTGAGGTAGGAGGGAGCTAGGTTATGGAGGGCTTTATAGGTGATGAGTAGGATCTTGTACTGTATTCTGAAGGGGATGGGAAGCCAATGGAGGTTCTGGAGGACTGGGGTGATGTGGTCTCTGGAGCGGGTATGAGTGAGGAGGCGTGCAGCTGAGTTTTGTATGTATTGTAATTTGTTGAGGAGGGTGTTGGGTGTACCGTAGAGGATGCTATTGCAGTAATCGAGTCTTGAGGTGATGAAGGCGTGGATGAGAGTTTCAGCTGCTGTGAAGGAAAGGGAGGGGCGGAGACGGGCGATGTTTTTGAGGTGGAAGAAAGCAGTTTTTGAAATATTGTTAATGTGTTGTTGAAAGTTAAGTGACTGATCAAAAATGATACCAAGGTTACGGATGTGGGTGGATGCTGAAACAGTGGATTTATCAATAGTGAGTGAGAAGTCTGGGCAGGTGGAAGTGAGGGATTTTGGGCCTATGATGAGAATTTCGGATTTGTTACAATTGAGTTTGAGAAAGTTTGTTTGCATCCAGGAGTTTATTTCAGTGAGGCAGTTTGTGAGGGTGGTGTGGGAAGCAGCGGTGATGGATGTGGTTGAAATGTAAAGCTGGATGTCGTCGGCATAACAGTGGAAATGGAGGCCGTGGCGGCGTATGATGTGACCAAGAGGGAGCATGTAGATGATGAAGAGGAGGGGACCAAGCACTGAACCCTGGGGGACACCATGAGAGAGGGGGGCTGTGCGTGACTTGAGGTTGTTGATGCTGATAAACTGATGGCGGTCAGAGAGGTAGGATTTGAACCAGGAGAGGGCGGTGCCAGTGATACCGAGGGAAGATTGAAGGCGGGTGAGGAGGATGGAGTGATTGAGGGTGTCGAAAGCTGCACTAATGTCCAGGAGGAGGAGGATGCTGAGGGAGTTGTTATCGGATGAGAGGAGGAGGTCGTTGGTGATTTTGAGAAGGGCTGTTTCTGTGCTGTGATGAGTTCTGAATCCGGATTGAAATGGTTCGTACAGTTGATTGGAGTGAAGATAGGCTTTGAGCTGGGTGGCGACAGTGCGTTCGAGGATCTTTGACAGGAACGGGAGGTTGGAGATGGGGCCTGGACTGTCTGCTTTGAGGACCAAAGCCTCTGTATGTGAAGCATGTGATTTAACCTCTAACACAGAACTTTCACCAGATCCGTGTTTGGATCCGGCTATGTGCTCTCTCGTCCGTCAACTACCACACGTTGCGTTTTCGGAACGCAGCACGGAGCAGGACCGCCGGACAGCTGGAGTCATATGACTGAGGATTTCCCGTGACAATCACTGTCTTTGTCAGCCTCTGAAAACCTCTGACTTGATGACTCCAGGCCTGCCTCTGTTCAAAATGACACTTTGTCATAGTTAAATTAAAAACGATCTACGGTTAACACAGAGTGTTTTATTCTGAAAATTAACCGGATGTTTTCGTTTTGTTTTGGTGCCTGACTTCCTGTCCCGCTCCATCTGCTCTGTTGAGATTGATGCGTCATGCTCCGGGCATCCGGCAAACATAGAAGTCTTGCGTATCTGACTCAGAGAGTTCCGACCTGCCGGATCAGAGACACAGCCGGAATGCAATGGAGCAGCTTCAGTAAAAGTTAACACATTGAAAGGAATAGAAACCTGTCAGATCCGGTGCCATGATGGATCAGAGACGGACCAGACACGGATTTGCTGGAATTTGGCCGTAAGCCAAACTGGTGCACTAGTGTTTTTATATTTTACATGTTTTTATTTGTATTACAGTGTTATTCATTTCTCATATGCTTGATGTATTTCATTGCTTTTTTATTCACTGTGCAGTACTTTGCTAAACTTAAATGTTTTTTTAAAGAAAGTGGGCAGGATTTTATGGAAATGTCAACAATAAAAGTACCTTAAAAAATGTCAAACTCTGCCTGAATGATTGATGATGTTCTCTTTGTGTTACCTGTAAAGTTGTCGCTGTGTTGATCCTTCCTCTGTACTTAGAAAATAGCTATGAAACACAGAAAGAACCGTTTATTTGACAGCTCATGATCTGTGTTTTGTATCATGTGTAACACTCCACCATGTCAAAACAGTGTGGTCTTAGCTCGTGCTTACACTGAGTTTGTTTTCTCATCATAGGCCAGAATCTGAGACACCTCCCAGCTTCCTGACGTCAGGTGACGAAGATTAACGTCATGAACCTCGGACTAAGAACAAGAAAGAATACAACACACACAGACAGGATACATTAGTTATATTTAAGGAAAGCATTAAGAAGCATTTTGGTCTTCACTTGAACTTTTCTAAAACTTTTGTTCACTTATCTCCACAGAAACAGAACTACTGTTCATCAGAACCTAGAGCCTCCTGCACATTTACAACTCTTCTTAATTAATTCAAGAGAGAGTACGCTTAACTCTGTGGTGTTCAGGAAATAGGAAACAGACATAATATAACATGAGGCTTCTAAAAGAGTCGTATGAAGACTACGAACAATTACTTTGGACAGGAGAGATAAGGAACGACCACAAGGCACAAGCACTCAGACATTAAAAGCTTCAGTTAAACACAGAACAAACGTTACATTTTTGTAAAATAATAAAGTTTGTGACAGTTCTACCTGGTTGGAAATCACGGTGATGTGGCTGAATGTACCACGACCGCCCTGTTTTAAGGGCATCGTGACAAATAAAGTTGTGCAGTCCTTGGAAAATACTGGCTCCTCATTCTGGGGAAAGATAAACAGCAAACACAGAAATAATTGATTAATGTCTTGGAAAACATCCTGAAACTCCAACAGGACAAAGAGACAGTTACAGATGTTTAGCTGGACTGTCTTAGAGGGTTACATTAAAAATGAAGGGCAGTGACATCTCTTTAAAATCTAAATATGGCTTCTGGCATGTTTTTGGCTGTGAAAAATATCCACCTCCTCTGACTCTCCTCTACCTGCTTCTCTGCTTCCTGGTTGGGAGGAGCTTGAAACTCAATAAAGTCAGCCAGCTCACCTATGGTTATGTCTTTACCAACAACAGAGCTGACCAGCTGCATTTAGATGAGTCATCATATAAAAACGATGAAGGCTCTGATTGATCTGAAAGTTTCTTTGCCTTTACTTCAATCTTAGTAGCAGCCTCTGGTGGTGAAAAATTAAACCAATGCTGGAGCGAAAAGAAACCAACCATAGTTCCTGGAGTGTCACCTCCAGAAGCAAAGGAATCCCTGCTAAGTCCTATGTTAAAAGGCTATTTTTTTACAGCTCATATACACATATGCTTTAATGCATGCATTCTTTTTTAATGCATAGTGCTGCTAAGAGTAATGCATACATTTGCATTATTAGGGGCGTCGTCAGTGTGCTAAAAGATGGACATGTCTTGGCTGTTAATCAGGCTGCACCCCTTTTATTTCTAGATTGATCAAAAGTTCATAACGCCTCTTTAGAAACCAATGGGTGATGTCACTGAGACTACGTCCATGTTTCATAGTCTATGGATCTACCAAATCATCTCAAGAGACACAGTATCCTTTCACCCAAAGTTGTGTTCATTGTCTAATTTGATATAAATGAGGATTCAGATATTAAAAATCAGGTTGGCTTTGTCATTTTGGCATCACACTTTGGCTCCCCGGGTCACTAACACCAGAAGCCTCTCTTTGCATGCCTGCTGACGCTCACAGCATTGTTATGGTCTCTCTCCCTCACACTGAATACTGTTGTTGGCTGACGGCTTCACACCAGCCAGCCAAAAAACGATGCCTAGAGATCCCAACACAGCACAATAAAGGCAGAGGGACGGCCTCTCTGCAGAATCAGAGAGTCTGCCTCTCATTGAAAAAGATTACTTTTTGAATGAGACTTGACATTTTTTATGAGACACTTACTTTTCTTGATAATAGATTGAAAGTTCTATAAATGTGCATGTTAAAGATAGTAAATCATCTCTTAGCTGATGCACGTACCTGTCGATCCAGCCACTTCTCAGATGTCATCACGTGTTTCTGGACAGATGAGATCCAGTCAGAACATTTCAATGAATGTATATTAAAAAGTCTTTAGAATAAGTTACTTCCTCACCTTTGTGCATTCACTGGTTGTGACATCACACAGGGAGAGAATCGACATGTTTTGAGCTCGATTCACCCAACGCACACTCAGCCTCTCTTTGGTGATCCACTTCACCATGGTGATGTAGTACTCACTGCAAACATATGTAAGAGATTTATAGAGGATATAAGTCACATGCACATCAGTGACATCCTTTTCTTTAACGTGCTGACATCCTACATACCTCCTCTCAAAGCTGTCAGGAGGTCTCAGCTCTGTTGTTATGGAGCTCCCATCTACAGTGACCACATACAGCCTGACGGTGGGGTTGATCTGCCCCATCTGAGGCAGAAAGAAAGCACATAAAGCTTCATTACATACATAAACATTTCAAGTTAGGATGCAATAGCATGATGCAGGCACAGTAACAATTATATCTAGATCTGACAACCCACTGCACTGGTTTACTATTTTTATACTCTGTCATAATAAACAATGCCAACAGGACATGAAACATGTAGGGAACAAACTGTGTTGCTGTGTTCTCTGCAGGCCCTGGAGCAAGTCAGCGAGTTTCTCTCCGTGAAGTCTCAGAAAAAAGTGCTCATTAGTCTACGTAGAAATGGAGATCTCACAGAATACAGCACAACCTACATCTAAGATGACAGTATCTATTGCACGCTTATGCTTTCTGGTTTCTTTTGGTTATATTTGTGTCGACTCCAATCCTCCTCAGTCTGAACTTAGAATAGCTTCTTACTGTTCTACAGAATAAAATACTAAAAATGACTGTACTGTATGTGGCCTGCAAAATACACACAAACACATCTGACTCTGCTGATACTTATGGGTAAAGAGGATTAAGTCATTTATAGTACACCAACAGGATGACCAAACACTGACAAGATTGATGAGTCTAATGCTCCTGAGAGAACCTTTCTTTCTGTGCCAGTTTTGGCGCCCCCTGTGGAGAGACCAGTTCCTCTTTTATATGTTGATTTTGTCCTGTGCAAGTCTAGCGGCCAAATTCCACCAGATCCATGTTTGGTCTGTCTCCAATTTGTCACAGCACCAGATATGACAGGTTTCTATTCTAGTCAATTTGTTAACTCCCACTGCAACCGCTCCATTGCATTCCAGCTGTGTCTCTGATCCGGTAGGTCGAGCCCTCCAGATCAGATACACAAGACTTCTACATTTGCCGGATACCAGAACACGACGCATCAATCTCAACAGAGCAGATGAAGCGGGACAGGAAGTCATGCACCAAAAAAAAATGAAAACATCCGGTTAGTTATCAGAATAAAACACTCAATGTTATCGTTAGATCGTTTTTAACTTAACTATGACGACAAAATGTCAATTTGAGTGGAGCCTGGAGTCAACAGGTCAGAGGTTTTCAGAGGACCATAAAGACAACATGGATGAGGAGAGGAGGAGGAGAATCCTTGATTCAGTGATTGCTGCGGGAAATCCTCGGTCGCATGACTCTAGCTGTCCGGCGGTCCTGCTCAGTGCTGAGTTCCGAAAACGCAAACGGTGGGTGTTGACGGACGAAAGAGCTCGGAGCCGGCCAGTAGTGTATCAGAGACAGACCGGACATGGATCTGGTGGAAGTCCCGTGTAAGTAGTGTCATCTTCTTTTCATCTTCCTTTCATTTCCAAAATTCTCGAAAAAACTGCTGCCTCTCAACTCCATTCCCATCTCACCAGTAACAGCCTTTACGAACAATTCCAGTCTGGTTTCCATCCCCGCCAAAGCACAGGAACAGACCTAATAAGGATCACAAATGACCTCCTAGTGGCAGCTGACTCCATCCTCATCCTCTTCTATCTGAGTGCGGCCTTCAACACCATTTCTCACCCCATCCTCGTTAATAGACTCTCTTCCATAGGCATCACTAACACCCCCCTGCAGTGGTTTCACTCCTACCTCACAGGCCGCGCTCAGTTCATCAAACTCAAATCCCTCACTTCACAACCCTCCCCCGTCACTTCAGGTGTGCCCCAGGGCTCTGTCCTGGGGCCCCTCTTCTTCATTATCTACCTTCTCCCACTTGCCAATATCTTGGCATCCACTTTTCCTGCTTTGCGGATGACACTCAGCTCTGTCTCTCCAGTAAACCTGACTCCACCCTCCGCCCTCACCCTCTGCCTCTCTGAGATCAAGCCCTGGTTCACCTCCAACTTCCTTCAACTTAACAGCAATAAAACATAACTCCTCCTCATTGGTACTAAATCCACCCTATCCAAAGCTGACAGTTTCTCCCTCACCGTAGACAGCTCAACAGTGCCCCTCCCTCAGGTAAAGAGTTTGGGTGTCATCCTCGACAGCTCACTTTCTTTCCACTCTCACACCAATAACATAACCCGGTCTGCATACTTCTGTCTCTGTAACATCAATCGTCTCCACCCCTCTCTAACCCCTACACCACTGCTATCCTGGTACACAGCCTCGTCACCTCCTGCATTGATTACTGTAACTCACTCATAAGCTTCAACTGGTCCAGAATTCTGCAGCCCGCATCATCACTAGAACCCCCTTCATTCACCACATCACCCCCATCCTCCAGCAGCTTCAATGGCTCCCGGTCAATTTCAGAATCTCCTTCAAAATCCTCCTGTATACATTTAAGGCCATTCACTACCTTCCCCCCTGTATCTGTCTGATCTCCTCCACATTGTCACCCCCTCTTGCTCCTTCAGGTCTTCCTCCTCCCTCCATCTCTCTGTGTCCTCTGCCCGTCTCAGCACCATGGGACCAAATCAAAACTCAAAACCCATCTGTTTCAAACTGCATTCCCTGTCTAACTTCTCTTCTTCATTTTAACTCGGTGTTACTTTGCTTGTTGTTTTTATTTATTTTATTGTGTTA
Organism: Notolabrus celidotus; assembly: GCF_009762535.1. NCBI lineage: Eukaryota > Metazoa > Chordata > Actinopteri > Labriformes > Labridae > Notolabrus > Notolabrus celidotus. The sequence goes on along the minus strand of NC_048281.1, from coordinate 9,009,581 downwards.
TATTATTTATTGTGTTTTAATCCCTCTGTAAAGTAGCCTTGAGTGTTGAGAAATACCCTTTTAAACTAAATGTGTTATTATTATCTGACTAAAAACTCTCACAATGCATTTATTTCGCAGTTATGTATCCCTGGCTAAGTAAATCAGCAAACCCAGTATGCCCAGACAACAAACACATTTCTTGGCACACATTTGGACATTAAATTAAGCTAGTCTATATCTGTGTGTGAGGCTGGCTCAGAGACTCTCCTTGTAGACTAAGACCTTGTGTGTGTGTGTGTGTGTGTGTGTGTGTGTGTGTGTGTGTGTGTGTGTGTGTGTGTGTGTGTGTGTGTGTGTGTGTGTGTGTGTGTGTGTGTGTGTGTGCACCAATATTATGTTTGCATTCTATAACGCAGTTCTGGAAAGTATCATCAGATAATAATCAACAATGTGGTTAAAACAGCCATGACAGTGATCAGGAGGAGGGAACAGCCGTTTCTTCAGTCCATTCATGAAGGGAAAGCACATAAAATCACAGGAGACTTGTCACATTACATCCCGAATATAAACTCTTACTTCCAGGTGATGTTCCTGAGCCTGTAAGTTTAAAAGCAATTGATTCAATCTTTTTTTCCTTCTGACCTCAATCTCGCTGAACGCTGGAAAAACAAAAGCTGAATCTGATCCTTGAGCAAGCAGTCCATGGCACACTGATTTATCCTGGTTTTACTCTAGTTCTGATTATTTCAGCTTCAGACATTTACATCATATTTATTATTGTGCATATTTTAAAGTATTTTACCTGTACTTGATTGTTTAATGGTTGCTGTGCTGTTTATTATATGAAATCAAAATGCACTGACCTCTATGTTCTTTATGCACTACAGCCAAAGACAAATTACCCCTGAGGGACAACTCCATCTAACCTGATCTACCCCCTCAGTGTTAACACATGCATTAATAATAATAACTGTCAAGCTTGTCACTGATGGTTTTCAAATGTGTTTCACCACCAGTTGAAAACTCCTACAGGGGTTTTTAATAGCTTAATTATTTAAAGGTGCAGTGCATATAATTTAGCAGCATTTAGCAGAGAAGATGTGGAAGAAATTGATTATAATTTTCACAAGTTGTTTGTATTTGTGCAAAATGATCTCAATACAAAAATCTATTGTTTTTGTTAACCTAGAATGAGCCTTTTATATCTACATGGGAGGAGATTACTTTCCATAGAGGCCGACATCTTGTGATATACTACTAAAGCAGCACATAATGGACAAACTAGTAGCAAACACGTTTTTGTATTTAGAGAGTATTTAGAGTGGTTGTTATTGTGTGCCAAAATAATCTGTTCTTGATAGATGTTTTTGATAGTAAAATAGTGACAAATTGAGGATCATACTCATCAGGTATCACAGGATCTTCCTGTCCTCAAGGTGAGCAAGGGAGCGTTTCAATCTGGAATCTGACAGCTAGATATCGCCAAATATTCCTGTTTCTACACACTGTGCCTTTGAGAATATATCACAAAGGACATCCTCAAAACAAACGGTTGAGGACATTGATCCCTTTAACCTTTCATCCATCATCATAAAGCCAAAGTGTTACCGTCAATATTCCAAAAGATGACCAACCAGCTAACTAGCTGTTGTTCAAACACAGACCAAAACAGACCTTTGCTCATGTAAACACACTAAAGGTGGAAAACAGAGCAGAGGTGATATTTTAAAAAGACCATGTAATATTTATTTTTTAAGAGATGTTAGCTTGTTGATGCCTTGAGTAGTTTACCTCTGTGTCTTTAGAGTTGCATTAAGAGAATCTCTGTTGATCTAGCGGTTGGGATGATGGTTTTTATGTTCCAATATTTTCTTGTATAAACCAATGAAACTAAGTCTAACAACCAAATATGTGCTAAGGTATCATTGGATACAGTTTTCTGACATAAGATACCCATTGAGATTGCTTTAAAGGGCCTTACTGTGTTTATTGACTTGCAAGGAGATACCTACAATAATTGACCCCCCAGAGACTAAAGTAGAAGTATGACTGAATCAGTGATCTCAGAGACAAAAGGAAGAGAACGCAATTAAATCTCTGCTTCGTTAAGTCCTGCAATATTACAGAACTGACCCCACACAAGGATAGAACAACAGAACCACTGTGTGCATGTGTGTACACAGATTTACACACTGTGTGGGCAAAGCTAAGATGAAGTGTGGTGCTTCATTAATTAGATGCCCTCTTATGATCTCCATCCCCCATCTATGGTTATGAACCGACAAATGAGTTCCCCGTCTACCCTACGACCCCTATTCCATCAGTTTTCCAGCATCCGCCTCCCGTCTGAGAGACATTCAAAACACTTAAGGTCTGCATCAAAGGATGGGGGCTGTGTTAGGCTGTCATTCTAAAGCACATCATTCTCCGATCCCTCCCAGTGCTGCAGAGCCCAACAGCAGCAACATGGGAAGTCAATAAAGCATGAATTAACCATCAAAATGGTTCAGTACCCTTAATAGATAAGCTTATGAAGAGAAGAGTATTATTTATGGTGCTGGTTTGATACAATAAAGTTGCAGTTAAGGAAAGTGTATACCTTTGCAGGTTAAAGAGTAGTCCACTGCAAAAACCAAATTCTTAGCAAGTGTATGGTCAAGTGTGTAGCAAAGGAGGGAGGAGCCACATGCAGACGGTTAGATTCATTAACAAAAAGCCAAAAGGCAAAACAAAACTAAGTTTCAAATTTGCAAAACAAAATCCAAAAGGTCCAAACGAAAACACAAGGAAGCATCTGGGGGCACAAGAAGGTGAATCAAAAGGAACGCCGGAAGCCAGAAAACACAGCAAACACAAGAGACAACACACAGGACACAGGGGAAACTAATGGAGTGCATCAATGTGGAGGGACACACAAGGAGCAATACCTTCAAAACAAGACAGGAAACACTTCACACAGAAGGAATACAAGAACACAAGGGTAGAGAAAGACACTACAAGGCAAGAAAGGACAACTGAATAACAACCAAGGGAAACTAAAGAATGGTTAAATAAAAGAAAGCACTTCTGGTCAAGATATGTCATTATGATTAAAGGCACTGTGAGGAATTTTAACTGATTTGAAATGTCCCACTCTTATGCTGATGCCTCTTCATGACCTACTGAGTAAAGGAGCTTATCAGCTGCAAGATTAGTTTTTTCTTTAGAGTGAATTTTAGGGCCTAAATTGTGGTCAAATTTCCTGCAAAAAAACGCAGTCAATATGTGGTTCTCGCCCGTAAGTGTCTCTGTTTTGAGATCATTTTCTTTTTTTTTGTTTTTCAGGTAATTATTATGACATCGGAGCTCGCATCACGACACCGGGGCTGTGACGGGTGACGTTAAACCGGTATGTCTGGACGTCTTTTGTAAGCTAACAGTACAAATTTTAGTCGTTATGTTACAGTTCATAATTTGATAATGAATACATTACCTCGTCACTCTGCATCCTGCAACAAGTTGTTGTGGACAAAAAAAAGAGGTATTAAAAAGAATATCTCGATTCATTCATGTGCTTCCACAACAAATGAGCCACATCTTTACCACAGTAAGTAAAGGTGCTCATGGGAAATGGAGTCTTTATCCTAAAGAATCACTACTGATTTCATCTAAAGTGGTCACCAGAATCAACACCTCATAAAAACTCCTCACAGTGCCTTTAATGTGAGACGCTTTATTTGTTCAGTGAATTCAGGCCTTATTAGTTATCTTGAAATAAATGTTTGGACTTCTCAGTTGTAAGTTTGTCTTAAAGAAGTGTAATGAGATATTTTGAGGTTAATTAAAACATTCACTTGCTTAGATTTGAGATTCTGCAGTGCTGTAAGGTTGTTGCACAGTAAAGGAAGTCATGAGCAGTCAGATTTCAGTGAGAAGTAATTATTTAAATCTGCTCATGCTGTGATCAGAGAGGGTGAAATATGACTGGAAATGTTTAGCTACTGATGTTTGTTTACAGCAGTGGAACTACTCTCCTTTCCCCATGCTGTGCTTGTATTTTTATATAGTGCAACAAGGTGGATCTAAGGCGTAACAGAGCTTTGTCTGGGCTCTGTAAGGAGGCTTATGAAACTTACAGTCAACCCCTGTAAGGAACTGCAGAGCTCTATCTCTGTGGTGAGCTCGCTGTCTGTATATCTACACTGAAACAGGCCTCTTGACCCTCAGTCTGGTTTTTAACGGCTGTCCAATCTGCAGAGATATCAAATGCTGCCAACATAGGGGAACTCCACACTGCCAGAGAGGCCATCCTTGTTTCATGCTGGACTCCTTAAAGGAAGGTGAGCTTCTAAGCTCAGTAGCTTTCAAAGAAACTGACCCTGAACCATCACCTATAGCTTCTGAGGTTCCGCATGGTTCTGCTCTGGGTCCCCTTCCTCTTCTTTAAATCACGTCCCTAGACTTTGTTATCAACCAAAGCAGCTTTTTGAGCCATAGCTATGCAAATGACACCCTACTATGAATCTTAGATGGGAGCACAAACGTGTGACTAGCTAACATCTCTTATTTTGATTTGTATGTTTATCCTTGAATGTGCTTGTTGTGGGTCACTTTGAATACAACATATGACCAAAGGTAATAAACATTAATGAAATGTGATTTGATATCAATGTAATGAAGTCATTTTCACACCCAGCTTTCACTGAGAGTAAATAAAGACATAACTAATGACAGTTTTCACGCTGCTGAAACTTCTGAGATCTACCTTTGGATACGGGTACTCCTTCCCCCTTGGATACAGAGAGCCTGTGAAGCGGGGCAGCAGCATCGTAGGAACCATGGTGTCATTGATGGTGAGGTAGGCCAGTCTGGAGCCGTCAGGTGACCACCAGTGAGCCACCTGTGTGTGCAGCACCTCCTCTGGAGACACAGAGACAAATCATGCAACCTGATCTGTGAGAGTACTTTTAAGACTTCTGCCAGGTGCAACATTTAACTCCCTTTCTTTTTCTCTTGTGTTTCACATTTCAAGTTATTCAATTATCTTTAACTGCAATAATCATATACTATTACATTATATCTCGAGTGATGTCTTGTAAAATAATTAGCAAATTGAACGTCATTCATGGAATTCTTGGAGGAATTACTTGATTTATTTATTGTTAATTGATACGAACTGCCCTGTGAGTCCCATAGCCAATTTAAAGATGAAATAATTGTATAATTGAAAAGAAGCTTTAATTAAATCCACTGTTTCAGATTTCATGACTCAGCACTTTGTCTTACCCTCATAGAGCCAGTCTGTGATGCCATTAAAGATGACTCCCTCCTGACCTGAGGACGTGAGCCTCCACGAGCTGCTCTTCACGTCCGTTTGGTAGTAAATGTTGTTTTCAAATATGTATATCTGTGGGACAGAGCATTAATATTATTCAATATAAACATTATCAATAAGTGGGATAAGTGACTCATCGGAGTGGATTAATATGAGGCACACATACACAGACTCAAACCTCTAACAGCAAAAAAGAAAGAAAACTACATCAGCTTGTTTTCACTGCTGCATTTTAGCAGCACATTACACTGACTTGAAATAACAAATCCTGTTCTTATGAATTAATGAGACAATTATTGCAGATTTATGAGAAAAGTCTTAGTGGAAAATTGAAAATCTGTTTTTCTGAAACACACTGGTACCTTAAATCCCAGAGGAAGCTTTCATTTAAACCACTTAAGAAGGCAAACATGCCCAGAATGTTCAGTTTAATCCAGAATTATTTTGGTTTAGGTTTGTGTCACTGGGGGATATTTGCATATTCTAACAACAAAGATGGTTAGTTACTAGTTTGGCAATTGTGCACAGGCACATTCGAGATTTGCAGTTTTACAGACATGATGTGTTTTCAGATCTGCAAGACATTACAGTGTTTCTCCAAGTTCAGTTGGGCTGATACGACATGCTTCATGGATTTAACATGATGTATCTGAGAAGTTTTCAAACTGGCTTTGTGGTGACTTTAGAGACATTTAGCTGGAAATACTGGATATACAGCATGTAGAGTGCAGATGAGGTACCATATCTGGTTCATTCATTTCAAAATAACTTGTAGTTCTGAAATCATTGTGTTGTTAATTCAGAGAAACAGACCCAATATTTTTACAATATACAATATGCTTCTGTTAAATCTGACTCTTTTGAATTTTCCAGATGCATTTTCAAATTTTTCACATTACAATTATTGGCATTTGTAGCCTTTTATCCACTGAATGTGAATCCAGTATTTTCAAACCCGGGCCTTCTAATTTATTAATTTATTTACTTACTCATTTAACATATTTGTAGCATATTGATGACTATCCTTGCAGAGAAAAATCAAAGAAACAGACATAACATCTCCTTATCTGGAAGAACAGGTCCACTGCTACCTCTTATCGTCAGTGTTTTTTTTTGCGTGATTGTGTGACTTTGGTCCTTTTGAAGGGTATGCTATCATCCAACACAAGGCATGTAAATAAACTCATTAAAGGAGACAGTGGTAGTCCAGAAACTCTTGTTCGTGTTCTGTGATGTATACTCTTTTTAAAGGACAATGGTGGTTTCAAAGAGAGTGATGTTTACCACTGTCTCTCTTTAAAAAAGATCTAACATAAAAATGATCTTCTTCAACAGGGATCCTTTTAGTAATGTAGACAGACACTTGTGAAAACATTATGAGCCTATCAGTGTCATAAAATGTCCTCTGGTCTGAAACATTTGCCCTCAGCAGTGAAGTTGCAGTAATTACAGCCTCTCGAGATGATTCAAAACCGTGTCAAAACAGCAGAATCTGCCTTTAGTCCTGAACTTTAAGCACAACACAGAAGGACCAGGAGCGTCTCTGTTGACAGATTCAGAACCGGGTGAGCTGATCTCACAGTGAAAACCTGCCTACTGATCACAACACATTCAGGTGATGACTCATCCTCCGATAACACGGAGGAAATATGCAGGGAGAGCTCATGAGTAATGAAAACTACTTTGTCATTAGCGCTCTGACCCACTGCTGTGGGCCTTCCTGTTGAAACACTCTCACTGAGGGCAGGTGGAAACACTGAGGAAACGAGATAAGTATGCTATCAAATGGTTAATTACTTTCCTTGTCAGCAGTGGAGGAAATAATGGACTGATTATTCCGTGCATAACACTCTGCACGATGGAGGCATTACTTACACAGAGAGTTTTAGGCGTGTAAGAAGATGTCTCACAGAAACAGCTTGATCATTAGAACTGTTGCTGGACTCTCTTTGAAATAATTGTTTAGTTTCAAGATGTTTGGTTTCTTCTCCCGACTCAGACACAGCCTTTGATCATCCTTTACCTCGCTGCACAGAGAGTTTTATGAATGCACTGAATTATACATTACACAATATTGCATAAGACACCTAATTAGACACTGACTGCTACCTTTCTGCATGGTTCAGGATTTTAAATTTTACGTGAAAGGACAAGCATTTATCCATATATAACACTGGTAGAGAAATTGTGTTTATTCATTCATGCATTTTTTTATTGTCTTAATAAATAAATAATAATAAATCTATATTTTTACCTATTTTACCTAAACTAAAACAATTTAGCTTATTTGAGCTGATTTTCTTGATATACATACATTCAGTTATGTAAAGAAAATTCCAAACTAGTGGCTGTCACTTTTGCTTTAATAATTATTTAAAGGATTGTTAAATTAAAAAGGGTTTTCTATGTTCTGATAATTAAATATTTGTTGATTTAACTAAACACTTTTCCTCTGCAGTTGTACCATTACTAATCACCAAAGTTTTGAAACTTAAGACGGAAATAAATATCCAACAAACCTTCAAAGTAAATAAATGTAACAAATAATTAAAAAAAACATTTTCCAGCAAAGTATTTTTTTGGTAATTTTTGCATTTCCACACATTGACCTGGGCATTTTTTCAATGCATGCTAACACATATTCTGAAAGGGATGAGTGACTATTACACCTGTTTCTGTTTAACTCCGTGTTTTGTGAATCTGTAACACGACTGAGCTTTAGCATTGGTTTAGGATGAGATGAATATGTGCTGTCTGAGTTTCTTTACTTTTCTTGGTTTAAACATGTGGAAATTAAAAAAATCTGCTGGCAGTGTGTACTTACAGTCATGAATAAGTTGTTCACAATTTGTGTGTAACTACCTCAGACTTTGATACAACACAGAGATAGTTAAGCACAGCACTCAACAAGAAAGCATCTCATACAGCGCGTCTTATCATCCAGCTGTTACAGGAAACACACAACACAAAAAAAACACTTATTTATATTACATGCAGCTCAACAAACACTTCATTAGCAGACTGAGGAGAATTCACCTTCTAATGCTCAGAGTTTTCATCCCAGCGCTTCATTTTAGAGCGTTTATGAGTGTTTATCCTTGCAGCGTACTCACCAGCTGCTGAGCATGAACGCCCCACGAGGCAAACTGGAGGACTGAATCAGACACCTCTGGAGGATTCAGCTCCCGCACCTCTCTGATTCAAGGACATAAATATACACGTTACACAGAGGACATCACACACTGTGTGAGAAAGAACATACTGTTAGTTTAACATGTTTTAAAGTCTGTATCACCGTGCAGAGGAATACCCTTGTTTTTTAACCTGGGCCCTATTATTTAGATTTTTCAATAACAGTGAGGAACGGCTGCACAGTTCACCTTGTGTTTGATCAAAGTACGTCCACTAAAAGTCTTGTTTTTACCACTGAGAGTCCCATACTGTTATTTAAAGCATCTAACAACATCCTGGGGAGGATCCCTACACACATAGACCTTTTGTTTTAGAGTAAGAGACCATCTTTCAAACCAGGAACAGCTGACAGTGTTCACTTTAACCCTCCAGGCTCCATTGACCAGATACTTAATTTAACCTTTAGCACTGCTGTCTCTTGATAATAAGTGAGTAAGTAAATACAAGAATGAATAAGGCAGTGATGGACTAACAACTCCCATCTGCAGGGTAACAGAACTTTTTTATCAAATGAGTCTGGTGGTTTCAAACAGGATCATCTTAATCCATCACAAAAGACGTTATTGGAGGCCTAAATGAAAAAGGTATGACATGTATTTTTCGACCTTTATGATCAGATACGGTTGTTTTCTCACCTTGTGTAAAGGTTGTAGATCAGGTATGACGCCAAGAACGAGTACTGGTAGATCTACAAAACAAGACAGAAGAAGAAACACAGTTTAATTGTGATTATGAATTGTTAGTTTTTTCCCCATGAATGATTAAAAAGACCTCAGCAGCCAAGAAATACAGGCAAACAGTTTTAATTATCATGACTAATTCAGCAAATTAATCAAAAGATGAAGCATCAAAGCAGATAGTCTTAACACAACGTTAGTCTCTGATAACAGCACAGAAAAACACACAATGCCAAACAATCAGAGGAGATTCAGATTTTGTTTTATGAAGCATTTCCAATCATAATTGTAGCAACTAAGTGTGACTTCACTTTGTGTTGAAACATTTTAATGGATATTAATTTGCTGTGCCCAAGATGAAACCTTGCAGAAAACAACAGAAATATTAGATATAATAGGCAACGCTCTATTCCAGCAGTTTAATTAACACCAGAGTTAATCTGAGGTGATTCTTTAGTCACCTGCAAATCAGGCCAAGATATGATGATGTCATTGTCAGAGCTTTGGCTCACATGGCTTTTAGGATTCAACAAGGCAATGTTCACGTATAATAGAAATAATAATACCAATAAACTTTATTTATATAGCACCTTTTATAATATTAAATGCAGCTCGGTGCTTTCCATGTAATACGTTCAATAGCATAATAACAATAACAATAAAAAATGAACTGTAAAGGAAATACATCTAAAAACACATAAAAGAAGTAAGATAACAAAGAGGTAAACATTAAAAGGGATGAGATAACTGATAAAATAAAAGTAATTTGGGGATATAAAACTTTAAAAACACTGTCAGAAACATTGAACAGAGGTTTAACTTAATTAAAGGCAAGGCTGTGTTCAAATCATTGGTGCATAGCTATGGAAAGCTTCCTCACCAAACTTCCTGTAATTGTTTTTTTGGCACACACAACAAGCTAGCGTTAAGTAACCTCAGTTATTGATTTGGAACACACTCAAAGAGCAATCTGACAGATACGAAGGAGCTAGACCATTTTTCACTTTAAAAACAAGTAAAAGCATTCTAAAAACTATCATCAATGTCACAGGTAACCAGTGCAAAGGTGCCAAAAAAGGTGTCTGCCTGGTTTCTCTTACAATTATTGCTGCCGGATTTTGAAAGAGTTGCAATTGATCTACTGTTTTTAGTAAACCAGAATCAAGTGCATTGCAATAGTCTAAACATGAGAAAACAAAGGCATGAGTAAGCGTCTTAGCATCTTCCAAGAAGAGATAGTCTGATTTGTGCAATGTTTCTTAAATGAAAAAGGCTACCTAATGTTGCTGATGCGACTTTCAAAGTTCAGTCCAGAATCCAAGATAACACCAAGGATTTTTTTTTCCTTCTTACTTGATCTTGGAGCCTAATTTCTATTGTTTTATCTCTATATGTTTGTATCTGTTATTGTAATTTTAGTTTTGTTGTCATTTAATAAAACATTTTTTCTAATCATCTACTTTATGATGCTGGTGAGGAAATTGATCAGGGGATTTAGAACCCCTTAATTTCTGACACTAGACAGGTACAACTGGGCATCATCTGCATAACAATGAACATTTACTCCATGGTTGCAAACAATTTCAGGAGCATATACAAGGACACACCTGAATGTCTGTGCATGCTAATTAGCTGTAGCATCAACAGAACAATATTACAGTCCCGTACGCTCACCCTGAATGATAAACTCAGCCAGTTCATGTCCCTCAGCTAAACATAATTTTACCCAGACAGGAGTCCATGCAGCCTTCCCTTCTGAGTCACACTTCCGTTTTCTCTGCACAAAGGAGAATTCAAAATAAAATTGTGACTTGACTGCTCCTGTTTTCTTTCTTCAAAGAAGATGTCAACATCTTTCAGCAGCCGCGGCTCACAGGTGACAGCTCTGTGATGACGCCTTGATAAGGCTCTTATTGATGGATGACACATGAGGGGGTGGATGTTTGGAGATGTGGAGAGAGTGACTGACTGATTTAGACAAAAGTGCTTAGTTTGGTGGTGGTGTGTAGCAGTGTACGAGTACATGACATGTTGTATACAAGGCTAATAATGGGACAAAAGCTCCTTGTACATGTTTCCTAATGTTTCATCACACTTCCACCAACAACACATCATGCAGTGAAGTTTCAAGCATTGTGTACAGATGTAAGGCTGATTTCTGCTTTACACCACAACAGATCTTTAACCTGACTGTTTTGCATGTGGGACTCTATTGGAATACAGGGCCTCAATAGGAGAAGGTGCCTAATGTATCACACACGTTCCTTAATAAAAATAACTTCTGACCATTTCAGACATTCACATCCTGACTTTTTCACGAACCACCTTTTACAACTTAAAAGGGTAGTTTTGGTATTAGCATGGTGGGGGAGTGTGCATTGTGTGCAAGAGGAGGAGGAGGAGGAGGAGGAGGAGGAGATGCTGTCTTGCATTATGGTGACTGTTTCTGAGTTATTATCACTTCAACATGTACATGCACATTTCTGCAAGACAAACACAACAGTGGAAAATAATACAACAACAGCAAAAGTGAGCAGACTTAAAAGCAGAGAAACTCTGCGCAACATCTGCAACAGTGTGTGTGTGATATTTTACCAGTTTAATGTATGCAATTTTACTTGTGTGATATTCTGATATGTTGGTCCATGTTTATTTGGTCCAACTCCGGACATATCTCTTGATTATGCTGAACGGCACTTTAATGTGAAACTTAAATATGCTCTTGTGATGTATTGTTGTTTTAATTGTCATGCTATCATTTAGTTTTTCCACCTGTTATTTATCTTGATCATTTGTTATGACCTCTGTTTTGACCTGCCTGGGACTACGGGTGAAAATTATCCTTATGACTAACTCTGGCATATTTACACGGGTGCAACGCTGAAATGTTCCCTAATATGCACTGTCCCTTTAAATAAATGAATACATAATAAATAAACTTTATCGTCCTAACCATTCGATTACGCAAAACCTTCAAGATTTTCACCTGCTGATATCACACATCAACTCACCCTAACTCCGCGAGGACTGTTCATATTAAAGCATGTAAGAAATAGTCTGCTTTATGTGGAGGGTACAGATTTAGCTGCTGGTGTTCACATCTGCAACCCACCCAGACAATGACAGGACATTTTCAGGAGAGTAGTGTGGGTGTAAGAGGAGGTAAAATATGCTGGATCTGTTTGCATTGGATCACGTCATCACTTCTTACATTAACTTGAAGAAACAACCTAAAAAACTGTTCAGTAACAGAATCTTAATGACATTTTTTCAAACCTTACAACTCAAAGGGATATTACAGTATTTCTGAAGTGGGGTCGATTGAGTTACATGTCACCAGTAAGTGTAGCCACAGTGGATGCCGGTCAGCTCTGCCCCTTCAATGATAAACTGCAGAGTGAAAAAGCATGCAAGCTAGGCTATGGTTTTCTGCAAACAGGGTCAAGTCTGCCATTTAATTTAGATAAGTATGACAGACTCCTTTTTTTGAACTATTGGCGGACACAACATAAGATGTGCTTTTCTGTAGCGTGATCAGCTAAAGAAAGTTTGCCCGTGAGAAGTAAGTTAGCAAGCATCTTTATGATAGTGGGTGATGGTGCTCTCAAGAGATGCAGTCTTCATCTTGAAAAACTCCATCCAAAGGGGTCACCAGAATCATGACAACATGAAAACTACTCACAGTGACTTAAAAATCCTAATTAGACGACAAAATAAACACCCACTATGATGACCTTCTCTTGTATCATCACATAATCATGACAGCATTTATGGTAGTGTGAGGAACAGCAGTAGTAAAACCGTATTAAACCACTAATCACTGATCACACCCGTCAGCACTTCTACAACTCCTCAATAATTATGCAAGTGCACCAGTCTTGATAAATGCCCTTTACAACCCACACACAAGGTTCCTGAGCCATAAAAAAACAGAGAGATCTATGGAAACCTTTGACGCAGCAGTATACTACAGCAGAGAGCTCACATGATTATGATAAATTCATAAGACAACTGGAGACAGCACAGCAGCAGCAGGCCATTACTCTCCATAGATCCAGACTGTCACTCTGATGATGAACACATCTGCTCTGTCCATCTCAGGAGGAGACAGCACCTCTGAAACTCTGCTGTCTCCATCCCATCAGGCTCACCGAACTCATTATCAAACTCTGACACTGAGATGTTCCTGCAGCCATGAAATTATACAATGAAGCAGCAGGGAAGACACGGAGCGTGATATGCAACAAGCAATTTGGCCGGTACTGGCCACACAGGACAGCAAGGTTTTCTGGGGTGATAAATGAGAAGTATTACATTTTCTCTTAAGACTACTTGGCAGTGGCAACCATGAAAGATTCGAGTCTCATGCAGTGTCTTCAGCCTAACAAAGTCACAGCTGCCGGTCTCTTTTCTCACAAACCACAGGGAAGTGTAAAGAAATGGGCCTGTGGGTGCAGGAACACTCCGTGATCAGCACAGAAGTCTATTTTAACACATGATGTCCTTTTCCCCCTTGTATCTGTTTTATTATGCAGTTATTTTTTAAATGTGCAGCTGTCAGCATGGAAGTGCAACCCATTAAATGGAGGTGATGGAGGCTTATCACAGTGAGAGATTAGCTTGTGATTATTAAGTTCATTATTTAATGATTTGTGTCTATATCTTAGAGGGAAGAAAATTGCTGTGAAAAAACAGACATGTTCTTTCTGCTGATGTTGATCCCTGACAATCCTGTTTTCAAGCTCATAATTGCATTAATCTGCATTCATTTGAGGATTTATAATAGAGACTGAAGAAAAGAAAGGACTGTAACGAGATGCATGTTGTGATTTTTAAAGCCAATGTGAGAAACTGCTGTTTTGTGTCAACCTTGACCACCCCTGTGGACAAACAATACCTATTTTCTTGTTGCTGATTCCATCATGTACAAACACAAAGTCATATTCTGTAACAAAACAATCCTGCTGTGTTTTTTCACTGTTAAAAAATGCTCAGTGTTGATCTTTTCTTCAAAAAATGCACATAAAAGCACTGCCAGTTTGAATGTTATCAAATGTATTGTCTGACACTGACACATTGGCAGCAGAAACCAGCATCAAAATGAGCATACAATACTTTGTTGTGGTCTTGTATGCTCTTGTGGCTGAAACAGAGACACCAGTATTACTGCAATCTTTCTCAGTCAAACACTCTTCAGCTTCAACGTCTAAACTAAAAAGTGCTGCATTTGATTACTATTGGTTCTCTTTATTCTACAGGAGTTGTGAAGTGTTTATCTTTTTAACACTTATAATGAAGTGAGGACGGAGACGGTCTTCCCCGTGTAGTGTTTCACTTTATTGGTATCTTCAACTGTAAAGCAGGCTGTCTGCACATGCGCAGTCAAACAATAACTAAATCAGGCACACGCCACAGGAGTTACTTCATCCAGAACAGTTCCTGTTTCTGACCCTCTTTATATAGTATGTATAGCCAGTATCTGTTTGCATTACTCCTGCACCCTTTATTTATACAAATATAATAACTGCTGTAATACTTTTCATTTGGTCTTGTTTGGGATTGTGTCTATCTAGATCAGGCATGTCCAAAGTACGGCCCGGGGGCCAATCGCGGCCCAAGGTCCATTTATTTATGGCCCCAAGCTTCCATCTTAAAACATATTATTTATAGCAAAGAAATGAATCACATTCTGAATCATCAGCACTGGGAATTCTGCAAGATGGCAATAAAGAAGAAACACAAGAACTCTTAAAGTTGACAGGTTTTCAAAGTAATGTTTTTATCATGATGTGAAAATGTTTTTGATGAACACTAAAAGTTCAGAAGACACAAAAGAGGACACAAAACAACATCAAAATTATGAATTTGTGCAGAAAGGCCAAATTTGGCACATTAAAACTGTTCAAAATAATTATTTTGTTCTAAAAATGTTGTCTACTGGTCAGAAAAGTCTAAAAAACAACATGAAAAAGAAGTGTGATGAAATCCTGCCATCGAAAAATAATGAGAATATTTTTCCCACATTGCCTGACCCTAATGAAAAACATTTTCCTCCAGAAGACTATAAAGTTTGCCAATGTTTATGTAGCTTGTGGAGAACCGAGGACTCCCTAGTTACTGATTTATTGAGGAAAAAAAAAATTATTAAATAGAGTTCATATATAGCTTTTATGATTACTAAGTCTCAGTAGGAGCCACTGGCCCTGAGGTATTCTGACAGCATCAAATGTGGCCATCTTTGAAAAAAGTTTGGACACCCCTGATCTAGATGGATAGCAAGTATTCAAATTAGAGGACTTTGAACACTGACGTCTTCATGGTTTTACTGAATTTGATCGAAACCATAAACCTAAAATGACAGTATTCAACCAGGATGCTGCTTTATGACCTGAATCACGGAGAACTGTCTGTCTAAAGCTGTTCATTTTTCATGCTAATTAAAAACATTGCCAAATACTAATCTAAATACTTGTTTATCAACACAAATTTAGGCTTAAACAGCAGAATAAACTCTCAGGAGACCGAAGGGATGTCTTTAGGTTGGCATGCTGTGAACAGTCATATCCCTTACTTATGTGGGGAACAACAGTTTCACACATACGGGACCTGTATGCAGCAGACAGAGCAACCAAACTGGAACTCCTGAAAAGTGCAACTATTGTGACATTAACCAGGTATCACTGGACGTCCGTGAGTAACCAGAATTATCTTGGAATAACTGCACACCTTACTGGCAAATAATAGAGCATGCACTCCTGTCCTTAATAAATAAATAAATAAATAAATAGACCCTGTTTTTGAAAGAATGGGCCCTGAAGCTGTCTCCTATCTATGTGGTTTCAGACCCCATTGGTGCAGCAAGATCATACATTATATTAATTTGATTCCCAAATCAAAACACTGAAAATAATTGCTCTATAAACTGTTTTGAAAAGGAAACAATAGAATTTGAAACAAGCCTTTAGTATTAACCTCACATATCATAACAGGAGTATTGCTTTGTTGTGCTATCAATAGACACAATGACTGATATATTTATGTAGTCATGTCCGTACAAAGCAACTCCTGATTAGCCCCTTATCACAATCATTGAGCAATGTATTTCCCACTTAAAGAGTGAAAATGTTTCAATCACAGTCAGCTCGAGGGTTCATTTCAGATGTTTCAATGCTCAAAACAACAATAGAGGCAGAATTAGATCTGTTCCTCTGTAATCACAAACACTGCTAACAAATACCCCCCTGTATGCTGCAATGTTAATGAGACTGTGTGCACAGCCTGTTTCTATCTTTAGATCCACACCTTAGAGGCCACAGACCCTTATCTCCACTGCACAATTTGTTCTCATATCTCAAAGGCGAGTGGAGATTAAAACAAAGGACACAATGAGAGCGACTGATAGGCCTGATGTAGAGTTGCAGTACACTGATTGTGCTCTATCTTATGAAGGAACGCAGAAGCAATGAAATAAAATGAGAACATACAAAGATGTTTTCAAAGAGATCTTTACTTACTTTTCATTTTGTAAACACATAAAGACGCCATGGGTGCTTCAAAGCAACCAGAGTTTCTATATAGCATTACAAGCCTTTCAGTGACTGTCACTGTGAACACGATTCAGAGGGTTAATGAAGATTAGGAATTAAATAAATCATCTGGACTACATAAAAATATCTGAGCTGGGAAACAAATGTAAATCACAAATTGCTGAAAACAAGGTGCTGCTTATGTTTCAACATTTTGTGTTGGTTGTAAAAGACTTAAGAAAAGATGAATCACAAACAACTCTGCCCTCACATTACTGAATCTTGTGGATAAATATTAGCTGGAACTAAAATTCCATTTATTAACATTAGATTCTGACTGATCCTGTCAGCGTGTCTGTAGATTTTAATTATTAATGACATTACGGAGATGTGGTTTGCAGTGTCTCTGTCTCTGCTGAGATGCACTAATCCTCTCCAACTGGGGGTCATCCCATCCAAATCTGAGCGATCAATGCGTGAGTCAAAGTTGAGTCACAAGTCCTGAAAATCAGGACTTGAGTCAGATTTGAGTCTGAGTCTTTGACTTATACTATAACAGGGGTTTTTGTACTGTCTTTGTAGATTTTGTTAACTTCTGGTGCACCTCTTTTGGGCACTTGTATTTTTGTAGATGGTTATTTATTGAGTAAAACACCTCTAATGTTATCTGAGGTTTTGTATTGATTTTGTTGCAGAGCAGGTGAGCCTGTTTCAGCAAAAAATAAATTAAGGTAATTGTAAAAAATGAACGTTTAATGCTTGGTAGCTATCTAGTCCAAAATATGTCTTTACTTTAAAGCGAAATGTGAATTTCTGTGGCTGTCCAGTCAGTGTTGGTGGAAATGTAATCAAATGGAGCCATTATATAGTGTGTGCTGAAGTAGAATAGAGAAAGCCGAGTTCCCATGCCTGCAGAGATATACTGGCAATGCTTTTGTATACATGGCTGCATTTTACATGAGCAGCCAGAGCCTCTGTCTCGCTCCCCTGCATTCTTTGGCCGGAAATAGAAAATACTGTGTATTATTCATTGCAGTAATTTGAATTATATCTGTCTGAGAAAATCGACAAAGAAACGAGCTCTTCCTCCAATGAATCCAAATGTGCCCCCACAACTGAAAGAGCTGAAATAGTGAAAATGCAAAGTGCTGTTGCAACACGAGGCTGATCGTTCTGATAATCATGTGTGAGTGCAATCCTCCATCCCTTTGTCAACACTCTGCAGACACAATGTTAAATGGTGAAGCAAACCTGGAGCGGCTGGCCGAAGCACAAAGCCCAGTGTTTGTTTTGTGATATTGCCATTTCAGAGTGAGACATGCTGGGACTGTTGGGGGTTAGAGTGCTGCTCCTCAGCTGGGCCTCCATTGAGAATCCACATTGACAGTTTGCTAAACCCCATCTCTGAACTACAATTGTCCAGTCACAGCTAAGCAGCCATAATTCTGCATGGCAGTCTGTCAAGGATTTGGATTTCTGCACATGTCAGAGCAGTATGCATGGGGCTGCAGCAGAGAGATACTCTGCATCCAAATTCCTGGGAGGGTGGTGTCATTTTATCCTTTTTGCAAACCAAAAGAAAGAGCAGCGGAAGAGGAGGCTATGGATCAAACAGTGTTTGTCTGCTCTTCTGCTTGTTGTTGTTAATGTGCAGCCAATTAGCTACAGTAATGATCCAGTGTTAAATAATTAGTTAAATATGCTACACTGGGGTTAAAGAGAGGGTAATGAGAAGCCATGTTCAGGACAGACATCCACCCTGTCAAGACCAATATGCTGCTATCAAAAGTGTCTCTGTCCTGAATGTGTAAGTTGTATTTTCATGTTGAAAAATTTTATCATGTAGAACATATTTCATCACATACTGAGACAAAGGTGGAGTCGGACAGAAACGTGATCAAAATATAAAGAAGAGGCGTAAAGCTCCAGGCACTGAGTTTTGTCATGTGTCCATATTGATGATCAGTGGGATAAAACTGTAAGTAAACAAAACTTGATTTTTAACGTTGGTCCTCATACCATTAAGCTTCAGACCATGCTTCTCGGTTTTCCCAATCCACAGCTGTTTGGTATTCTATCATTAGGTGCTCTGATGGATCGATAAAACACCACCTACAGTTGTAGGATGGCAACACCTGATCTGACCATAGACTGTATGAAACATGGGGGTAGTCCAAGTGACATCACTCATTGGTTCCTGAGGAGGCAATATGAACCCAAATGATGATGGTTACAATAATGGAAATGCTTTAGGTCAGTCTAAACCGGCAAAGAGGTGGAGTTGAGGCCTTAAAGGGATACTTTTACTATGTTTTTTAAATTTTGAAGTATGGTTGTAAGTGGGATAGCGGTTGGTTCAGCACATTTGTTGAGAAAAACCAGCGGGAGAACTGGCACAAAAGCTAGGCTGTGAACCGCTGCAGATGGGGTCAACTTTACAAAGTAATTCAGCAAATTCTAAGGAACTACAATACAAAAATTAACGTCTATGTAAGTGCACACTCTACTTAGAATTTTTTCAGCTCTCTACTTTTCTGTCAGAAAGCCTATTCATTACTGAACCCGCCTGCAGATCAACAGGTACTTCATGCAAACCCACTCAAAAAATAACAACAGTATTCCTTTAAGCCTCTTGACAAACAGCTACAACATGCACACCTATAAGCCAACCCAGCAACACCCCTCATTATGCAAATTGATGAATAACTCTGAACCTTGATCATAAGGGATGATGCATAAAAGAATTAAAAAGGAACCTGTGAAATGTAACCATATTTGAACCTGGCAAACATGTATGTCTCCTGTATAAATGAGTACGGTAATAAAGGACCTAAAGGGGACGTTTTGGCTTTTGAAGCCAGCCTCAAGTGAACATTTGAGGAATTGCAATTTTTTGTACTCCCACATTGGCTTCATTTGATTTAACACTGGAGGTGACCACTTGAATAAGACAATATAAGACACAGAATGATGTTTTTAATGATGCTTGATGAAAAGGAAAATGTAAAATTGCTCATACATCAAAATGTGAGCTGTCGTTTGAAAGCATTGAGCAGGTGTCATTGTGCAATAAATGAAACTCAATGAAAAACATGTACTTTTCTTGCTCTGAAAAACTTCTTAGAACGTTTTCTAGGACTCAGATTCTTTGGAACTTGCACTTTAAAGCTCTTTCATTAATAAATCTTCTTGCAAAAATGCAGAACATTATCCAACCTTCTGGTGGATCATACTTTTGCTTTTCAGAACAAGCGGCGTGTTGTGCTCATGTCAAAACTTTCTTCAAGCACATTCCTTTTACATTTCAACAGACCTACACACCAGCTCTGTCCCTTCACTTTTAGCTATTCTGCCTCAAAGAGCTTCATTGTGAGCACTGAGCACCTGTTTTAATTGAAGAAGCTGCTTATTGTATTCAAAGTAAGCCGAAGAAAACAGAGAGTTGAGCAGCTTTCCATAAAAAGCAGTAACTACATGTAAAGTTCAAATTTTCAAGAAACTGTACGGTCCTGTAACTGCTGCACTAGTTTAGAAACAAGCTTCTGTAAAATAACCTTAATTTCACTGCAGTTAGCTTTTTACCTTGAACATAGGCCATAAAACAACACAGCACTTATACATTGTGCAACAGACTATTGGGAGATACCATAGACTGTATAAATAATGGACTTAGTTTCTGTGACATCACTCATCTGTTCCTGAGTGCTGTTTTGAAGCCAATCATCGGCGGGAAGCCATATTGGTAATGCTGAACTCAACCAAACTTAGTGTGACGTAAAGAGGCGGGGTTTGAGCCAGCTAAGTGTTCCTGCCTGTCAATCAAGTCAGTCATGTCCTTAAATGGGTAAAACTTTTAATCTTAATATCTTCTGAATAATGCTAGAAAAAAATTCAGCCCCGTCTGTGTGCCGATAGAGAAATGAGCTATGTAGACCAAAGCCGTTTTTTGAACCAGGCAGTAAACATTTTATTTCTGCTGCAAAGATCATCCTTTTTTTAATTGGTGTGTATGGGGTTTTCAGTGTTTTTGCAGCCAGCCTCAAGCGGATATGTATTGCAGTTTATAACACTTCCACATGGGCTACATATTTTGAGACTGGAGGTTGCCGCTTGGGAGACACGCTATCCGAGGCAGATCGGATCAATCTGTGTTCACATGAAGCATTTTCATTCTGATCAGGATGTTATTCTGCTCATAAGTGGTCCACATTAACGCAGTAGAGCCACACATGATCCTGAATCACCATAGACAAACAACCTGCAAGTCTCCAACTGGCATTTTGGCAGGTCTGGCACATACCAGATGTCCAGGCCAACAAAGTGTCACTGGCCCCCTCCCCTCCCCGAGCCCTTACAATAATCCACCCCCTGCATGTACTGCTGGAGGTCAAACTGAAAATAATCAAACCCAATCAAGATGGAAAGAGCTTGGTGGAAACAAGATTATAATAAAGGGCCGGAGAAGGTCAGAGAGAGCACAATAACATCTTTAGGCGGAGGCTGCAGGTGTTGTTTTTAGTGACCAAAAATAACACTGATAATGGCGTGAAGCAAACCCAGCTCGCTACAGCTGTAAGTGCATTAACTGTTTATTCTTTATCTTTAATTTATGAGTCCTAAACATTTTATTCAATAATATTTTTGGTTCCTTTAAGCATGTGCTTGTAAAATGTGTACTCTAAAGGCTGATGTTGTTGTCTGGTAACAAAGTGTTAGCAGTGTTAATTTTTCCCATCTCTGAAACTCAAACAAAGAAATATGGATTTAGATTGTATAGGAAAAGTTGGTTACTCCTGTTGCAGGCAGCGTGACCCTTGAGGCCGACCTCTGACCCGTGGAGTAAAGCTGGTGTGCATCTTAAATAATGTGATGTTCTGATACAATACAGACGTTATCCAAAGTAAATCAGCCGCTCGTCGAAACACAGGACCTGAAACTTGACATTTCTGGACAAACACAGGTCAGAGTGCGAGGTCTTGTTTCATAGTTATGTTTCTACACTTTAATACTTGCAAATGTATCATCCTTCTGGGTATGTTGTAGTTCGGGTTCCTGATTTATTTTCACAGATAAAGCTGTCTGTCTCGTATTTTTTAAACTCGTACCCTTGTGCTGGATCGATGTTTGCTTTAACTCACAAACTCTGAACGGACAGATAAAATATCTCCATGCTGGTCACATTTCCATTTTTAGTTCATGAACTGTAAACTCTCTGCAGCAGCAGCCCCGAGCTCGACACCAGTGTCGGGATATGCAACCAGAATATTAAGAGGTCCTCACCTGCTTGACATCGTATCCCAGAAGAACAAAGTTCAGATCTGGAGAAACTGCAAACTTTGAGGCCTTAAAAGTTGCCTGTGGGAAGAAATTGAGATGTAGTGAGCTTATTTTTTAACATTTCTTACCCAGAAGCATTCTCAAAAACTAACATCAGAGTGAAAAGTTACAGTGAAACTTGAGTCCACATTAGCAGGTCAGAACACCTTCCCAGGGCAAAGCAGATTTCCATGGTAACAATGAGGCATGATGTTGAAGCAGACAATAAAACCTTAGCTCATGTTGTCAACCGCAGTTAGCTGATGAGAATGAAGGAAAACGAGATCTACTTGTTGTGCAATATTCTTTTTAATGCCTCTTTAAACCTGAAGTGAGTTGATGGCGCTGTCATTAAGGGGCTTAAGGACTCAACAGAGTGAGTTAACTTTTGCTCGTGTTTGAGACAGTTGAAGAATCTGGTACTTACAAACGTTGTGTTTTTCAGCAGGACCTCTGTCTCATTGTTGTGGATGTTAGCCATCAGGACGTCTCCATCCCAGTTGCGAAAGATGATTTCGTCATCTAAGACAAAAACAGACCTTGTGTGTCATCTTAATGATTTTACTTCAAAGGTTTTGGTGATATTTTTTTGTTAGGTTTTAAAGACTTTCTTGCTAATCATCACACTTGATTCTGACTGATCGAATATTTATGATTTTACTTTTTCCTGTTTACAATGTGGCAAAAATATTACTTTCCCGTAGTTCGATAAACAACATTGAGGATATGTTTAAAGTTACTCTTAATTTATTTGGAGAGCACAAAACTCTATGTTCATGTTTACTGGCTGACCATTCACCCGCAAAGAAGAGAGTAGGATGCACACTGTAGAAACTAGAGAGAGGGATGCTGAGTGAAAGAGACGTCAACCAAATTGAAGAAAACAGACCCAAAGCAAACACAAAACACAACAGAGTATGGGCTTTGGAAGAGTTACAGGACTGGTTGAGTGAGAAGAAAAAGGCACTTTATACATGTGCTGCTGCTATTTTCTGTGTGTTAAAAATGCCAATGGAAAAGTGCTAACGTAATGATGATGTTATCGTGGATGAAAATGTTAAGTTTGATGTGATTTTGACCCATGAGTAGGTTAACTATTTTTCTAGCTGAAATTAAATTAATTTGATATCAGTAAAATCACATATAAATCAATACTTGTGTTAATGTGTTTGACTCCTCCCTTCTTGTTGGGGTGTCATTGCCTCACCCTGTCGAGATTCTATTTCCACCACCTGCTCGCTATTCATTATCCCTTACGCAGAAACCTAAAAAAGTAACAACAAATAAACCAGACGATTAGAAGTAGAAAGTGCACCAAATATGAGGCTTCAGGAATGTTTGAATATGTTTTAAACACAAACAAATGCCATGGCTGCAACCAAGATTAAACCACCTATGATATTCTTAATCTTTAAGTCTTCTACCAGATCGTTGTTGCATTTTTAAATACCAGAAAATATGTACAAGAGAAAAGTTCATTAAAAATACTATTATTTAAAGGAATAATTTATCTCTAGTAACTAAAATCTACAGGGATGTGTGTCTTTAGTGTAGAAGGTCTATTCGGTTTTTGTATTTGTTTTTTCTCTGTTAATGATTTTAAGAGCTTTTACGAACTTAAACTGACCGTTATTTACTGATATTTTGTTTTAAAGCAAGATATAAAAACTGCTATTATTTGTACTGAACTGGCTTTTATGTTTGACCAATTAATATAGTCTTACTTATTGACCAATCAGCATGCACTTAAGTCACTAAAGTCTCTCTTATGCTGGAAGAGTACCTAATCTGAAGCAGGAACTAAAAAGGTTCCTCTAAATGTGATTCTAGAAACTAAATAGTTCATAATTCCTGCAGTGTGGAATCAATAAAAAGGGGGAGGGTTCCTTCAGTTCCTAGAACTATGAAAAATGTACTGCAGTCCAAAAAAATCTTCAGTCCTCCAGGCTAGAGCAACAAAAAGGAATTTGTCTGTTGATCATTTCGACAGGCTCCATCATGGATGCTGGGGAAAGGTTAAAACTTACAAACTACTCATTAAACAAGAAGTAAGGCACTGATTAGGAAAAGGATAGATGACAAAAGTTCCCCTGAGAACAGCATTTGACAAGAGAGAAGAAGCTAACACAAAAACAAAACAGCAACAACAAAGACTAATCTATGAGGATCTGTCAAGACAACTGAGCTCAATGAGAGCACACTTCAACTTCCAACAAAAGATGCACTGACAGGAGAGCCTGGAATAACTCAAGTCTAATCCCAAAGCAACACTATAGTCCAGAGAGGCCTGGATTCTATTAATGCATCTGACAGGTGAAAATCATTTCAAGGTCCCATCTCATGTAAATGTCAGCCATTAAGCTCTAAGGCATCAATCTCAGGGAAAAAGGGCCATGGACTAGATTACACTCCAAACACTTTTAGGCATAATGACAGGAAAATAAATTTGAGAGAGAGATTGATTGTTTGTGTATAACAGGAAAAAATCCTCAGAAGAGCTCTCTCACCCACAGCACAGCAACCCAGAGTCTTCTTTAATATTTTATATGCAGTGCATGTATCAAATCAATGGTGATATAAAAGATTTTACAGAAAAAGTAATTGGAAATGGGGCACTGTCCTCCTGAGTTGACAACAGTTCCATCAGTAAAGGCTCGGAGGATAAAGGTGACAAGCAATCTCAGCTGTGATTAAAAGTGTCCCAGTTATCCAATGACTCACCACTGTTTCATAAAGGCCAAGAAATTAAAGGCAATCCCCTGTTTAGCCAAGTATTGACACTGTTACCCACTGATAAATTACACATCTCCAGCTCTTGAACTTAATATTGAGATGTGTGGAGAGAAACAAGTCCTGGAGTGTGGTATCTGTGGAAGTCACGGAAATGATTTGTGTAAGTGTTTTTGGTTGAAATGGATGTCATTGGTGTTCACTGAATGTGAAGACAAACGATTTAGAGCTCCCCCTATTGACTGGCTGCAGTATAGGTCATAAGCCCCGCCTCCCCTATTGAAACAGATGGAACATGGGTCAAACTATGCAACTGAAATACACGTCAAATCCTGTTCTGTCATTATAGTTCTTATCATGCTGATTTGTTTCCAAGTGAGCTTAGTTTTAATTTGTTATTTAATGTTACAAAGATGGCTGACTATTTTGTATTGGGTTTTTTTCAGTTGCTTTGATATTGCAAAATAAAGCACAAGTTATAATTCAGCCATATCACTAACCCACTTACCACCCCACCTCAAATGGTAGTGTACATAGGGTTGTAATAAAAGAGGACAGGGACGTAGGCACCTACAGGGAAAAAAAGAAAAGGACCCTTACAGATAGTAACAAAAAAATAATAAAATAATAAATATACGTTTGTGTTTATATATATGTGTATATATGTGTATATATATATATATATATATATATATATATATAGTAACAACAAAAATAATCAAATAATAATAGTGATGATAATTATAATAAACTAAGTAAATAAATTAAATAAAAAAATGATTTTTGAGTGACACCTCTGTTGACAAATGCGGGCTCCTCCTGCAGTGTTCTGTACCTGTACCAGTTCTGGCAGTGACCCCTGGTCTACTAACCCGCCTTGTACCCCTGTGCCTGCCTGTTCACCCTCCATCAATCCTGGAACCATTCATTATCATCTGACAACAATGCATGGCTTTGGGAGTGACAGACAACCTTGGGGCTTCTAGTGTAGCCACAGGTTAGTGATAAAGGACTTACGGCTAGGGCTTGAGCAGATTGTTAGCTGCACTTGCATCCAGATAACTGATTGAAGAAATTCAGTTCAGCTAAATTATTATCAGGTGACCCTGGGTTCCGGGACAGCATTACAAGCCATACATGCCACCCTTTTTCTTCCCCAGGACAGTTTTTCAAGTGTACACAAAAAATGAAAACCTAGGAACACTAAATCTTCTCCTGCAGCTACAGATTTATGCATAATCTGTAAATAGAGATGAACCTGTCAGAATCAGGCTGTAAATGATCTTTAGTACAATAAATCATTGAATAGCACTAGACTATCCATTCCCATCTGCATTTGTGTTCTTCCTCTGTTACCTGCAGTCCTAATCTTAAAAAACACTTCTACAACTAACTTAACTCAGGCCTCCCAGACTGAAATAATGAAAGGTGAAAATTTGTTTAATAGGTCTTATTTAAAATCAATACATTCCAGAACGTGGTGAAAAAGCATGTGATGAATTTGTTTAATCAGAAATATTTCCAACATTAAAGTTCCTGCCTCATGTTGGATCCACTAATTAAAGCTGCTGATTTCATTTGGTTGAACCAAACTTGAATAAAGTATGCCTACAAGCTGTGGAAAAACACCAGTTGCATTTTGAAACACGCCACGGGCTGAGTATGTGAGATTTAAGGGCAAAAAGTATCAGCACCTGTGTTCAAAGGCCCAGTGCTGCTGAGTCATAGGTACTGAACAATAGCTCTGTAAAAACCCTGCAGACACAAAATGAGTCTTTATTGCTTTGGAGTGGGACGATTACAAACTCTGAAGATCCAGCAATGACTCGTCACTACATCAAATGGCTGCATGACAGAAGAGATGGCCTTGATTATCATAGCAGCACTCACACTGTTTCTATATTTCTAATGGTCTCTCCTTTTTCACATTTTGGGAAATTTGGGGAAGCAGATGTCATGAGGCTGGCATGGATGCGTAGATGGCAGTGCGGTCCATTGAGAGGTTTTGAGTGAGTGGCCTGTAGAGATCAATCAAGTGTCAGTGTCATTAAATGAGATGCTTCTGCTCTCAAAGATCCACCGGCTCAGCAGATCATCAGAAAAGTGTCTAGTTGTTTTTGTTCATGCTTTAAGTGGCAGGTTAATAAAGGTAAGTTACTTGTATATTAGACTAATCAAATTATTTCCAACCATGCTTTAGATACAAGACTCAAATCTACAGTTAGTGAGTCCTTTTCATTTTATGATAAGTTGATCAAATGCACTTTCTGCAGAAAGATAGAAGCTGAACTTGGTCAGAAAGAGGTAGAAAACAGCAGCTCTCACAGAGGCACATCAGGACTGTGTTTATAGCAGCTGCTGGTTTTTGTATTCAGTTTGTCATCAATCATAGCTGCACTGATTGCTCCTTTGTGTCATTGGAATGTGGCTAAGTGTGATCAGCTAAGCTTTGTGCATGAGCATGATGAAGAATAGAGTGTATGATAGAAGGACATATACTTCAGGGTTTTTTGACTCTGCACCTTGCAGGGTTTACTTAGTTTTCTACAATTTGCAATGGCCAACACTGAGTTTCTTATCCTAAAGCTGCGTTGATTGTTTATTTTTTTTTTCAATTTACATAATTTTCTTTTTCAATATGTTTTTTTCTCTTTTTATTTTATTTACAAAGACAAAGGGCCCCTTCAAGACACACATTACAGATTTTCGTAGCATTGTTGCCCCTTTTCCACTTATAGCTTGGCTTGTTCGACCTGTAGGTTCCTCATTGACCTAACGTTCAGTCACAGAAACAGCTTTTTGTCAAACACAAGAACGTAAAAATACAGATTGGCCGACATTCAAACGCTTCAAAAAGTCAACACTAAGCTTAAGGGTCTGTGTCCATTAATCATCTATTGTGCTGGCACTGCCTACTTTTTATACAATACCAATGAAGTTCAGAGTCAGCTGTGGCACAGGTCTGTATGGCAATCAAACTGGCAGCACTTTTTATTCTAAGGATAACATATCCAGGTGTAAAGCTGCTGCTAAAGCAAGGACATCATTTATAGCAACAACCTTTGGGTTTTCTTTTTAAACTGCCCTTGAATAAGATAAAATATGCATAAAACATAAAGAGCATTTTTTTAAAACTAGACAGTCACTAAGTGAAGCTTTTACAACAGTAACAGTAAAGTCTGGAGAGAGGTGCTCTGACATTTGAGCATGTGCGGTGCTGCAAGTGCAAACCACAGTGTAAATGGACACAGGCCTTTAAGCCGCTAAAGAGGCAGAAACTTTTAACCAAATTTGGAGAAGGTCGCAATTGAAGAGACTGTTGGATTTGCAACATCAGACAGCCACAGAAGGACTCTGATTATTTGCTAATACTGCTTCATAGTAAATGCAGTTTTCCACCAATTTTAGAGCGCTACCTGAGCAGCAGTAGGCACTGGTGATCACTGATTTTGTAATTATCTGCTGTCCTTTCAAATACTAATTAATTCAAGAGATGCAAATTAAATTAATTTGCACTGCAAAGAAACTCTGAAACAATTCCCAAAGCAATTATAATTTCAGATAATCAAGGAAACCTCTCATCGTGGTGGTGATAGTATTCTTTGTTACGCTGAAAGAGTCATTAGAAGTTCTCATTGCCATTTTATTTAAAAACAACACAACAACATAAGACATGTTTCTTTATAAAGCAAAACCTTTTCACCAACATCATTTATCACTTCAGATCCTCTATGACGCAGAAGTGTTTGAGAGGAGTTGGTGTATTTGCGAGGTCGGCCTTTCTGAAGTGAAAAACCGAGCGTGACTGTAAGGTACGGTCTGTAGAATGAAGATTCTGACAGCTCAAATAGTTCACTGTTCACCAGAGAGCCTTATAATAAGAGTGTTATTATAATACAGAAAGTGGTATGTAAAGTGTTTTCTCTTGAGGAGCTTCTGAGAAGAAACAAAGACAACAGATGGTGACACAAACATCTCTCCTCCTCGTCAGGGTTTTATTTCCAGTTGTTGACAGCGACCCAACATGCTAATGATATGACTTTTTGTAATCATGCTGGTTTGATTGTGTATTGTGACATAAAATCAGGTTAATGGTGTTGCTGTTGTTGCTTCATTGTGATATCACCTTTTAATCAAACACAGGCCTCCATTGCTGACAGGTTTAACAGTCGATATCTCAACATAAATCAACAGCTGATACATTAGCATAACAATCTGAATAGTACAGAAATCAAGCTTCCAGTATTCAGGCAGATAATTGCAGAGTGATGCTTGTTTCTTTTAGTGAAATGCTGACTTACATTTATTGAGTTGACTCAGTTTTAATCTGTTTTATAATTTTTTTTTTAAACAGGAATAGCCTTTTTGAGATTAGAGTATTTTTTTTTGAGAGAGTGGCGCAGATCAGCTTGTATCACATTTTGACAAACTTAGAGATCTACAGCTTGTAACAATTACACACACACACACAGGTCAAAATCATCATTCAAAGCATCTACAACCAGCTGAAACTTCCTCTAACTCCTTCATTCAACTTTTAAAATGTAAGGCATTGGAGGAAGATACATCAAGTTGATGATTGCAATAATATAACATTCATGCAGACTATCGTGTTCCCCAGAGGGTGACCTTCACTTTTCATCCAGCAGTATTATCGACCTGTTGTTTATGGCCATATTCCAGCCTAATGACATTCCCAACATACTTTGTAATACTTAGTGTGGAGATATTCAGCACATGTCAGAACACTAACACGAACTATCAGGAACATAAACATAAAAATTTAACCTCGTGAAAAGTCACTGGTTGATAGTTGTTGCTGTAAAAATCAATACACAGTAAGTTTTAATTTCAGCCTTCACTTGAATATCCAATAAACTCCAGCAAAGATTATGCAACAGAGAGAAAAAGTAAATTAGGTAGAGTTAAAGTATGTGACAAAGAGTTGCCTCATCCCTTAACAAGACAAAAGTGAAGGAGCAACAGAGGGACCAAACATGAAAAGGATTTTCTTTGAACACATAAAAAGCTTCACAATGTTTAATCTTGCCTAAAGGGAAAGGTTAAATGTATTCTTCTTTATTAGAGAAGGAAAAAAGAAACATGAACCATTTAATTTTCAAGTGTTGCCATGGCTTATAGTCAGCCATACCTTTCAGCAGAAGCAACCAACATCAGTGGTTTTGAAGCATGTTACAGCAGTCTTTCCCAAAACGTATGCAATACAACAGTGATAATAAATGAATATGACTGATTGATCAAAAACCCATAATGATGTTAAGTATTTCTCAACAGCCAGGTACAAACTGATCTCAGACGCCATAACAAATCAATCCATATCCCACACATTCCCCCTCTGCATGTTGACACTGTGGTAAAATGTTAGTCTGGTCTCAGGCTGGCCTTGAGAGGCGGGAAATAATGACAGTGAACGGGCACAGATGTGAGAGCAGCCTGAGGAGCTACTGGACCTGCTTTTACCTGTTACAACAGTAACTGTGTCAATTTAGGTGATCACAGAGCCATGAATTGATGCTGTGACATGGCTGACAGACAAAAAGACTACACAGTGAAATCCGACCAATCATCACAACCACTGCGGTGATGTTGGATAGGAGAGGGGCTCGGCTACACAACCCCCAGAAATGGTAAACGCAGCTAATACCGGGTTGCTGAAGTGCCTCCACTACTTCTTGCCAACGTTTCTCTTTTGTTCAGTCCGTCAACAAGACATCTTAAGGACAGGGTTTTTGTGTGTTATGTATATAACTGAACTTCAAATTAACATTAAACAACTCGACTATGGCTTTAGTCGTTGGACGCTTCACATCAGGGTCTCACTCACCCTGTCTGGATTCTAATTTGCATAACCATCTTTTCACTTTACATGATCCCTTACATAACATGTTGAAGGTAATCTTGTGT
This sequence comes from Notolabrus celidotus, assembly GCF_009762535.1. Taxonomy (NCBI): domain Eukaryota; kingdom Metazoa; phylum Chordata; class Actinopteri; order Labriformes; family Labridae; genus Notolabrus; species Notolabrus celidotus. Next base: position 8,978,919 of record NC_048281.1, on the reverse strand, counting down.
GGTTTGCAGAATAGACCTACATTAAATACTTCATTCATTCATATTTGAGAACTTTTTTTGTGATATTTGAGTTCAGTTTCTGACACTTACCGTTGACCCACTTTGCATCAGGGTTGTGTATCTGGAAGTTTCTCTGAAAGAGGTCATCCAAGGTCAATTGCGAACCAAAGAGCTTCCCACTGTCATCTTGAGGAGAGAGAAACACACATTTCAAATATCATCACACAATGAATCACCTTTCAAGATGACAGAATTAACTTCTCTTGCGTTTAATATTCAGTTCAGGTTTATAGCTACAGATGTTTCAGAAAATCACAAGGCTAATTAAAACCTTACTTCATCTTTTCTCCAGCACATAATAACCCTGAAGGCAAAATATACAAGGAAAGCATTGGAACTAATTACATAAAGACAATAACATACTAATCTGAATAAAATTATGTTTTTCATAAATGACTGAAAGCTGCTCGTTTTCCTGAAAGACAACTTCAGCAGTGAATCTCATCCAGATGTTGTCTGACACATCAGCCCCACTCTTTATTTCCCCATCCTCATATTTCCTCCATGTAAACAATTAAAACCTGTTTGTTTGTGTGAGTGAGATCCATCTCAGACTGTCTCTGATTACCTGCTGTGTACTTTCACTGCTGCTCTGAATTAATAAAAATGCAAATGAGGTCTAAACAAACCGGAGAGTCTGCAGTACACCGGCACAACTGTGAAAGGATATCGATGTAATACAGACAAACGCACGCTGAACACAAGAAAACAAGTCCAAACACTGCTAAAGTTCATTTTTCTATTATGTTTCCTCACAATCTGATGCAGCTGTAGGGAGCCTCACCTTTTGACAGCAGAACAATGGACAGGCCGATGAGGGAGAGAACCACCAGAATAACCAGCAGGGAGATACCGATGCCCTTCCAGTTTTTATCCGCTGCGATGGTTACTATATCCTAAAAAAACAAGACAAAGAGCATATGTCAATAATCATGAAGAATAGCACATACCAAAATGACTGCACACACAAAAAAGGGAGCGGAAAGGTTATGTACTAAGGAAGAAAAAGTCCTGGAGCAAAACAGAGTTTTGCTGAGCAGTCTGCCCCATGTACTGAGGCTGCAGTCCTCATCTTACCAATCAATCTTTATTTATATAGTACCAAATCCCAACAAACGTTATCTGAAGACTCTTTCCAGACAGAGCAGGTCTAGACCGTACTCTATGATCTATTATTAACAAAGACCCAACATCAAGACAGGATAAGATCCAGTCCCATCTTACAGACAGGACTCAGTCTGATCTCATCTTAATCCACCATGGGCAGAGCACTTTGCAGCATTTAGCAAGTTGCAGTGGCAAGGACAAACTTCCTTTAACAGGCAGAAACCTCCAGCAGGACCAGACTCATGTTAGACACACATCTGCTGAGATCGTGTTGGAGAGAGGGATAGAGGGAGATGAAGAGAGAGAGATGATAGTGGTGAGACAGATAGTAGTAGTTGTAGCAGCTGGAGTCTGGCACGTCCACAGCAGCAGGTCAGAGGAACCTACAAGACATGGGAGCTCAGGGACTCCAGAAAGGTCTATGTTTAGTAACTTTAATGGAACAGGAAGAGTTAAAGTAAGAGACAGGCAGAGAGAGGAGAGAGATGAGTTGGACTCCCATCCACGGCCCTTCGCTGCGTGTGGTCCTCGACTCTGTATTCCCCACATTTCCTGTCTCTCTTCAGCTGATCTATCTAACAAGATAGCATTTCCTTTGTTTGTACTAAGACATGTTTGATATCCTACATGATGGTATTTAACCCGCACCTACTCAATTCTAAGAGAAACATGACTTTAAAACAGAAACAGTCCACTTGTTCTTGGTTTGACTCAGCATTGTCATCCTATCTAAAATAACCTGCTCCTCAGAATAAACCCAAAGAGGTTGTGGAGTTGTAGCTCCTCTTCCTGTGTTAAACTTAATGCAAGAACAGAACAATTCTCTGCAGACCAGGCCCATTTCTGGACACATCTCCCACTCTTTATCATCCTGACATCATTTATTTCATTTGCAGAGTCAGGAAGGTGTTATAAATAAATCTGTCTGGCTTACAGAGCCCCAAGCTCCTGCAAACCTGTCCATGTATTTATGGATCTTCTTGTTTTCTAAGTCTGTTCATTGAAAGGATGATTCAAAGATAAATATCCTGGAGCCTTGCCAGCTCTTCATCCCTCCTGGTTCTTGTGTTTAACTTCCACCTCGTCCCTGACGCTCTAAGATATTAAAGTTCTGCATCACTCACAAGACGAACGTAATTTTCCACTGAGAAGGTTTCTCCTCCGAGTCTGGATTCAGCATCATTTAGCTTGTGTTGTCTGTTTGTTTCTCTCTGTTTGTTTAGCCTCATTAACTGGAGCAGCCCTCATTACACGTCCAGGAACATTATTTTCCCAGTAATTTCTACAGCAGATCATTTTTTTAACAGACCTTCGGTAATATCTCTGTCGTAATGATGTTCTGATAGTCCACATTTCATACCCTGACATACAATTAGTCTGGTAATCCCCTGCTGTGAAGATGAGCATTGAGGAGCCGTACAAACTGTTATGTCCGTTACAAAGTCCATGCTCCATTAAGTCCATGTATTATCGCCATGTTAGAAGAGACAATGAATCACAGCTGAGACAAACACAACTCAGTAAATCTTTGGATTAACATTCTTTAAATCTCACCAAAGGGGAATTACTTTTTTAGACAATGGGTCTTTCAAAACATTAGAAATCCTTTTTCAGGCTAGAAATAATAGTCTTCCTGTTTGTATTCAACGTTTGTTTAAATTAAGAGAAGGACCTAAAAAGAATTAAAGGTGACATATCACGCTTTTTTCCATCAATATATATTCGTCTAAGAGGTCCCCAAAACATGTCTTTAAAGTTTATGCTCCAAAAAACACTTTGAAATCAGATTTTGGCATGCCTGAAAAACCCTCTTCTTCAGTCCTCCTCAGAAAACTCTGTTTTCTCTCTGACCACGCCCCCTCAGGAAGTGGATGTTCCTCGGCTGTCCAGCACGTTGATCTAATGTTTACATGTTGGCTGAATATACAATGCTGCTCAGAGATCACGTTACTTCAACCCTCTGAATTTGATCCAGAATCTGATGCTGACGGAGAGGCACCTGCAGCAGGACCTTTCTGAAGGATTGGTCACAGATTCAGTGTTTCTTGTTGTATTATTTATCAGTATGTCGAAGTGTGTCTTGGTACACAGCTACGAACATGTAGCTATGTGGCTATGCTAACTAGCGCTAGCACTTATCCATGATAAATAAAAATCATCCACTAGATCTTCAAATCTGCAGGCCTGGGGAGTAAAACCGACCTCTACCAGAAAGGCAGCAGGACCTTTCTGAAGGATTGGTCACAGATTTTGTGTTTCTTGTTGTTTTATTTGTCAGTATGTTGACGTGTGTCTTGGTACACAGCTATGAAGATGTAGCTATGTGGCTATGCTAATTAGCGCTAGCACTTATCCATGAAAAATAAAAATCATCCACTAGATCTTCAAATCTGCTGACGTGGGGAGTAAAACCGACCTCTACCAGAAAGGCAGCAGGACCTTTCTGAAGGATTGGTCACAGATTTTGTGTTTCTTGTTGTTTTATTTGTCAGTATGTTGACGTGTGTCTTGGTACACAGCTACAGCTACGACATGTAGCTATGCTAACAAACGCAAGCACTTATCCATGACAAATAAAAATCATCCACTAGATCTTCAAATCTGCAGACGTAGGGAGTAAAACCGACCTTTGTGTTTATTAAGACAGCCTACAACTAGCATGCCTCCCTCCTAAGCTCCTTGTTACCACACATTTGTGCAGGTAATGAAAAACGGAGGGGGGATTCAGTATTATTTTATACAGTCTATGGGCTGCACAAGCTCCGAGCTCTGACTCCGTGACAGACCGGATATTGTTGTTACGTAACAAAAACACGGAAGTCTGAAACGGCTCGTTTCACACACATTTACAGAAAGGTGTAGAAATCAGAACAGGGGCAGAATGGATTTTTTTCATTCTCGGGGGGTTTGTAGACATGCCAGGGACAAATATTTCAGGTAGAGAACCATTAAAAAGTCCATTTTGCATGATATGTCACTTTTAAGGATTGTAATGTTTATGAACTGTTTTTGTTACTTTCTTTACTGGTACTGCTGATGTTTTCGGGTGATATTATGGATTGTACAGGATAGGAAAATATATACGCCTGTATATATCTACTTTACAGAATACTGCATCAATATACTATCATTTGTTTAGACTAGAGTAAGTGGAGGGCTAGACCATCAGGTCACCAAGTTCGCAATGAACTCTGGGTACATCCAACAGTTAAGTCAGCAGAAATGCAAACTCAAAGCTAGTCAGTAAATTGGCGCCGCTTAGTCCACATCGGAAAGCTCAAACACTAAATAATGTGACAGTGGGACAGCACTAAACACTCAAAGTCTGTGAGTGTAGAGTCTGTGATTGGGCTTTTCTCTCTCCCTCTCTGTGTCTTCCTGCTCCGGTGATCAGCTGGTGATGAAGATTTACTCTGTTAAGCTCCAAACCAAGCTTCAAATCATGTTGTCGTGACCTCTACTGACCAATCATCCTGCTTCAGCTGAACTTTAAATCTGTCTCCTCTCTTTGCTGTTGGTTTGTTGTTTCAGTCCTCCACACTATTCCAGACCCAGCTCTCCAGAAGTCCACCCCTCAGGTCATCCTACGCCCTTCCTTAATGTCCCCACCTAAGTCTAGTCGAGACTTCTTGATAAATACAGATTTGGCAAAGAACACAGCTCTTATTCTAAACTGTTAAAACACTCAGATTATCACCTTTGTTGATTGTTTTAATGAAATATAAAATTGCACATTTTATCAAACTGAGAGTCATGGCTGGTTGAATTGTTATAAATGTATTAATGTTTAATAATAGTGTTCAACCAGCTATGGACTCTCTGTGTTGCAGTCCTGAGTAAAGGAATATATAACAAGTGAGAAGCAAACTTTTGAATGCATTTACAACACTATGTTCACAATTCAAGGTAAAAGCAAGGGGAAATCATCTTCAAAGAACATGCCTTAAAAATTCAAACTCTGATATAACAAAAACGAGCACTTATACTTATGAATCATGTTATATTTGGTGTAAAAAAACCTTTCATATGCAGGAACATCCTTGATGGATCAAAAGTGTACCTATTGAAGTCCTGAAATTCAGTATTATGAAAAGCAGGCCAGAGTGCTGCAGAGGTGATAAAGCTGTGAAGTGCCTCTGAAAGATTGATGTATTCAAAGTCCGGGCAGGAAGTCAATCATTTCCTGACTTCTTCTCTGTGAGCTTTAGAGTAAGTCTTTTATTTTGTTCTGTACATATTGCTGTTGGTCTCTTTAGGAAAGCAGTGTTTGAGTGTGTGACAGCATACATCAATGCTACTTTACAAAGTGAGGGTTCAGTCTGGAGCTTTGAGGTTTGTAGGGTCTTTTCTTCTGGGGTCAGTATTTAATAAGAAGGGGGTTTAACCTGGCCGCCTTCACATTGCTCCCTCTGTGCACCCTCTTTTGATTCTGCCAAACACACAACGCCTCCTCTACTGTTTCAAAACCTCCGCCTCTATTGTACTCCTGATAACCTGCACACTCATTTTCTTGGAAATCTAGCTCCTGGTCATGCAGAAACAGGCTAAAATAACCAGCTCTGCAGCTTTCCATTCGACTTCAGAGTGCTTTCTTGTGTCTGGGTATCTTGTAAATAGGCTTGACTCATCCCCAAAATCCTCCTCCTGATGATGCAAACTCAAGCCAAGCTGTGCCAAAGAAACGCGCTTACTGTAAAGGCAGATTCTCGTAGGACCCGTATTACATGGTGGACCTCCGGCAGGTTCACATAAAAGTGGAATTTGTCAGTGAACACTTGCAAATCTTGCGTTACTGTCATTTACAAAGTGGAATTCCAATCCACATCATCCAGCATATACAGCCAAACATAGAAGGCCTTGTGACAGAAGCAACATATGATTAAGCATTCCTTTGATTTGAGGTTGTGTTTGCAATGTTTCCTTCAGGGATTTTGGTTTTCTCTGTGCATTTCGTTGCTTCTTCTACGGTTACAGGGGTATGAAGGCTGTGCAGGCACAATAAAATAAACAGATATGCAGAACGCGTGAGTTCAGTCTATTTAAAATGAAATCTCAAAAGTATTAGATGGATGAAATTCAGGGCAGCATGCTTTGTAGAATCTTTTTTCAATCTTTTAACAGTCTCTTCAGCGAAATCATCCACGTTTACAGCCACTCGTGTCTCCATCTCCTGGACCTGCTCCGACAGTGTGGAGAGTGAGGACTCCATTTTAGTTAATGTGGTTTGAATGTTGGCTGTTTTCTTGTTGATATGTTTAGATAAGTCCTCTTTAGTTGCTCAAAGAGCCTCAAGAAGTTTGGAAAAATCTTCCATTTTTCGGTCCACCATGTTTGCTACTTTGGTGTGTGGCTGTTGTAAGCTGGAAACTCCAGGCTTATTTCGTTTTTTTACACTGAAAGTTATATTTTTCCATACAGAAATTCCCTAAATGTCTCACTTTTCAATATGCTAGATTCGTTATAAAGTTGCTGTATTTTCCTGCCCCAGGCGAGGGCTTTGCTAGGCTGCCCCTTGCGTAAAAATAGTTTGGTAGAGTTTTGTCTTGCAGACATGTCGCTAGGTTTGTGAGTACTAAGAAGGAAGGCTCCCACACATCTCATAGTTTGAAGAAAAATACTATTAACCACTGTACAGTTAGATGAGTGTGTTTTCATAAGGTTTATTTACTGAAGAATGTCATTATTGTTGGAGAGAATCTGAAATTGAAACATGTATTTGCAATATCTGTTCAAAGTCTTACAAAAGCTTGAATAAGAGACTCATTCTGGACGACAAACAGTTTTCCTGTTTTCATGTTCCTGAGTTTTACCTGCATTTTGCAGGATTCATTTTTTTGCTAAGGTACCATTCCTGGGACCCGTAACAGTTAGCTCGCTAAGATTATATCAAATGGAATGTGTTAAATGTTTTTCCGCATATAACCACTCCTTGCCAAACGTGCTGTTCAGTGTAGCATGATGCAATATAAAAGACAATTTCAACCATAAATAAATAACATCTATGATTACTGTTACATTAGCTAGGTAAGATTATATGAAACAGAATTGGTTAAATGTTTTTCCGTTAGCTGTTTGGACTGTTAGCTGAGTTGTCAAAGGTTAGCATCTATTTACTTTTCTTGAAATACGGTCATATATCCCTCAGAGTTCTCACTATTATTTCTCAGTTTCTTATGAACTCGTAAGAGAATAAAAAAAAACACACAGCTGATGCAAACACTCCAAAATAGTAAATGGAAGTGATTCTATTCTGTTTGCTAATGCTTATTGCATATGAAAAAACATCGGCAGAGATTGACACTGAAGTAAAAAGGTATTTTGAGGTGATTCAAATATTCTAACTACAAGTAAAACAACATAAATGCATTCAAATAGTTACTTTTGTTATTTCTTACAAATGTTACATTTTTTCAGAGTTGTTTTAAAGATGTGGGACAAACCAGAGTTCCTGGAGTAAACCCAGAGTAAACAGAAAAGGGGAAAAGAGGAAAAAGTACCAGTGTTACATTCACCACATCAAATTCCTTAAGTGTGCGAGCTCACTTAGCAATAAAGCTTTCTTGAATCTTGAATCTTTGTATAAAAAGCTTGAGCTCTACAGGCAGGTTGACAGAATAATTAATCGGGATAGAGGCAGCTTCTAGGGTGCACCACCAAGAGCTCACGAACACACGTCCACACGCCTTGCCTGCATCCTGGCAACTCATTGAGATTTAAGACACTTAACTAGTCTCTTCAACTGTGCAACTTTTATCTTTTCTTTCTGGGAGCACACAACTTTAGTTAGACTTCACAACAAGGGGGAAAAACTGCATCGTTAAATGTTCTAACAGAAGGAGAATACAAAACAGAAAAGGAACTTACGGGTATACTTGAGGTTTCAGTTTGTCACTCCATATAAAGTGCTCCAACACATCTTATTTACTCTTATTTACTACTTACTCAATAGAGTTGTAAATCAGCCTGATATATCTGACCTTGGACTAGCTCGGCTGAAATACCAATCTGGATTGCTCCTCTATGAGCTGTTTTCTCTCAGAGATAATAAGCTCTTTATTGTTATTCAACTCGAGAGATTTAATGTGTGCAGGCTTACCTGTTAACAGAGAAGAGCTAAAGAAATGGAGTGCATGATGTGCCTCATTCAATATTTATCAGTGCACTTTGGTGGATGAGGACAACATTTACATGATGAATTGGCAGAGGGAAATATTCTAATAAATATCCCAAAGGCTGAGTGTGAGAGATAATATATCACCCAGCTCTGAGAGGAGAGCCGGGACCACTTGACATTTCTGTCAAATAAAAGCAGGGAGGAATGCTGTGCTTCAGCGGTTATTCAGGACACTGAATATTAAGAGAAAGCACGAGTGGGAGATGTCCTTTGTTTGCATAAAAAATCCTGCATGGTTGGACTATGAGTGATGTAATCTTTTTAAACTAAACCTGGTGAGTTAGAGCACTCTGCTGCAGATGGAGATATAATGGATTCATTACTCACCTGAGACAGATACAGGGTCATCTTATACATACAGCTACACAGCAGATAGAAAGACTTGCATCTGAAGCTCCTGTGTTATTAACAACATAGATAAAAATGCATGGAGTATTTGTTTGTGCAGTCATATTCTAAGAATATGAAAAATGGTTAATACCATTCAATGCTGACGTGTTCTTAGAAATATAGGTCCTTCAAACAATGGATGCAACATGCTCGTGTTGAACTGGACCCAGAGATTTAAAGGAATAAGTAATGATGTATATGGCCACAGCTTGTAAATGTTAGTTGTGTAAATGTCTTTCTCAACCTGTCCTCCGAGGCAGACATTTTTTGGTTGAGCAGCATTAGTAACTAGTTGTTATGATATCAATACATAACCACTTGGGGCACCTGGAAATTATTTGCATCCCAAGGGAGACAAGGCATGTTATATGTGGCATTGTAAACCCTGTGCTTCATGAGTACAACACTTTTATGAGCCTTTAAAATAAACATTTTGCACATGCATGGAAATAAACTGCACGTTGACATCATTGCTAACAACAAAGTGGTCATTATTTTTAATGTTTCAACAAGCAGGAAGAGCAAACAATTAGCACAGTAGCAGGAGCTTTGGCTTCCAGTTGGAGGATCCATTGCTTTCCTTGGCTGATTCATTTGGCTTTGCTGCTAACAAGCTACATAAATAACAGGAAAAGTCTGGTCACATCATTGAGTGGTAGCAGCTTCTTTAAATACTCAATAAATACAACACTCACGGCCAAATTCCACCAGATCCGTGTCCGGTCCGTCTCCGATCCGTACACAGCACCGGATCTGAAAGGTTTCTGTTCTAGTCAATCTGATAACTGCCACTGTATCCGCTTCATTGCGTTCCGGCTGCGTCTCTGATCCAGCAGGTCAGAACACAACAGATCAGATATGCAAGACTTTCATATTTGCAGGATGCCGGAGCACGCATAAATAAGCACACAGCAGATAGGGCAGAACAGGAAGTCAGGTACCAAAACAAAATTAAAACATCCTGTTAATTTTCAGAATAAAACACTGTTTGCTATTCTGTTTACCACCAGATCAATTTTAACTTAACTACAACAACAAACCGTCATGTTAACGTTTCTGTTAAAGTCAAAATAAATAAATGAAACATGAAAAAACGTGCATTGGAGGTTTATGTTGAGTTAGATAACAAGAGTTTCAAGGCTGCTGTTGTAAATGATAGAGTAAATCTGAGACACTTTAAACACACAGTGCGTCCTCAGAAACTAAAGATTCAGGAGGCTGGAGGGATGCATTACATTAGCACTGGAGGCTCGGAGCGTGGCTGAAGTGCAGCTCACTCTCCACGCTCCGGAGTGTGTTATCGAGCAGGCGCAGCTTGCTGTTTCCTGAAGTGGTGGGTGGTTCTAGTGGGATGTGTGTTTGTGTTTGTGTTTGTGTGTGTGTGTGTGTGTGTGTGTGTGTGTGTGTGTGTGTGTGTGTGTGTGTGTGTGTGTGTGTGTGTGTGTGACCATATGGGAAGTAGGGCAAGGAGTTGAAGTGTATGACGGCAGTTCAACATTGAGCGTAATTTCTCTCTAACTCTGTCCTGCTTCTCTCTTACTACAGCAAAAGAGGTTCAGGTAGACTAATTGTGATGAATCTTTATTTGTGGGAGGTTAAAATATAAATTTCATACTGAGTTTCCATGCTGCAGAGGTGTGACACCGACTGAAGACATACATTTCACAACCTGAGACTCATCTTGGCATGAGAAATAGTCTCCACTCTGACTTAAACAGACTAACCTCCTTAACTCTGAGAACACAGACATTTAGTAGTCAAGCCTTTTGACCTTGAACGACCCAACATTATCCCCAAGCTTGGAGATTTACAGTTGTATCATAAAAAATGTGCAGTCTTCCTTAAATTAACTCTGGATTATTTTGATTAATCATGTAGAATAGATACCAGAGCCTTGACGGATCGAAGACGGACCGGACATAGATCTGGTGGAATTTGGACGTAAATTTGGTTTTTCGGCCAAAATGCCTATCAGTGTTGGTTACATTGTTAACTTTTTATCAACTGAAACAGTGAAAGGTAAAATATAAATTACATTTCAGTAATTACTTGTTTTCTTCCTTTAGAATAATTCAGTTAGCTGATCAGAAATTAGTATCAATATTGTTTAAAGTGTGTTCAAATCTGTAAAGCATAATTTCAATCTCAACACTGTCACTTGGGGAACTTAGCTCTCCCACAATCCAATGATTGTAAGGAAAGTAGGAGAGAACGGGGTTGGTTATCACACTTTTTACTGTTTTGATGATTGCTCATCATCAAAACATCTTTCAATAGTCACTCCTACATTAAATTGATGCTTAAGGTGTTGACTTGAAATGTGTATCCCTCTCATTTTCCAACTCATTGTAACAAAGAGGCAATTAACTATCAAAGACACTCTGACACATTGTGACAACCAACCCCATCACGGGGATGGTTGTCACACACTATGGGGTTGGTTGTCACAATGGTGTTTTAATGGGAAAAATCTTTTAAAAAAGGCAAGAAGGCAGAACTAAATTGGAAAGTTTAACTGCTCTGACAAGTGATAGGCCTACATAACTTAATGTATTTTAACATAAAATGAGTAAGGACCATGAACAGGAAACACATCTTTAGGCCAGCCTATATTACAACATAAAGAACAAAACAAATAGACCTAACAATAACGACCTACTCAACGAGACTACATGCAGTCACTGTCAGTCTGAGTTACAGTGATAGGATCAGTGGTAGGGTCTGCGCACTCCAACTAATTTCCTCATGCATGATTTTGCCAACATAGGGGTTGGTTGTTACATGTGACAACCAACCCCAAAGAGAATGTGACGACCAACCTCAACTGGAATTTTTCACTAGCATCAAGGCTAACAACCATCTAACAACTAGTTAGCTAGCTAATAAAAATCTAAACTATAGCTTTCCCCTCACACTTTGTAAGGGTAACACTTGTTTTGTTATAAACCCATCGTTTAAAAGCAGAGAAGAAAAATACTTAGGAGCAGAATATTTACAATTTGACATGAAAAACACAACAAGTCCTCTCACCTCAAGTTCAGCTGGCTTTCTCCAGAGAAGACTATGTAGGTGTGCTCTGATCCTAACTCTGGAAATGTCCATACCGCAATTTGAGAGACAGTGCCCTCTGGTGGCGATAACGAGTGTGCCAACCAAGCGGCGACCTCTGGTCTCAAACTATGAAGCCCATGCGGAAGTGCTATAAACTGCAATACACCGAGAATCTACTTGAGGCTGGCTGCAAAAACACCAGAAACCACATAGATATGAATGGGAAAAAGACGATCTTTGCAGCATTAATAAACATGTTTACAGCCTGGTTCAAAAAACGGCTTGGCCCTATGAAGCTAATCTCTCTAATGGCACACACTGTACGGGGGTTGAATTGTTTTCGAACGTAACGGTTCAGAAGATATTAAGATTCTGAGTTTTTGCGCAAATAAGGACATGACTGACATGACTCCTGGTCTTCAAAACAGCTCTCAGGAACAGATGGGTGACGTCACGGATACTACGTCTATATTTTATACAGTCTATGGTGCCAACCAACCCGTGTGACAACCAACCCTTTTCTCCCCTACATTACACAGATTAAAATAAGGGTTGTTGATGAACATTGACTGTCATCATTTCACTAAAAAAATTACTTCTGATCAACAGAACTGATTGAGAACGTGCTGCTGTTACTCTGCAGCATCACAGTTTGTCATTATTTCATGTTTTAAGGGATAATTAAGGTGAGCAAGGTTCTATGTTAATTTGCACACAAGACAGGAAAGTCATGATTAATTTACACTAGAAGAAAGTCAACTCATGAAGGTCTCTACATTAATTGCGTTCGTTAACATGTTAATGTTGACAGCCCTACTTTCTACTTCCCTTGCAAGATTTTGACTGCAGGAACTTTTAATGGAGGTGTTTTTTCCAATGTGTTTCTGTTACTTATGATTACCAAACACGAATACTTACTGAGACACAGCTTGTGACTTTCAACAACACATTATCCCACCTTTGCTGGTAATCTGCTGATTCCAGTAAGAGTTGTGAGAGGCTCATTGTGAGGCCGACAGACATCTTCATCACAAATGAGTTGATTCAGACATTAACATCTCCACCTTTATCACCAACACATCAGTGTATTTATCCATCAAACTTTATAGAGCAACTTTGTCTGCTGACCGCTGTCAGTGCACTCCAGCCTTCATCATTAACAACCCTGAACATTAAGGAAGGAAAACTCACAGCCAGATTTAATGAATTAATGTGACGGGTTATAACAAAGTGAGTTTTTCACGCGCAGACAGCTTCTCCAGACTCATTTGCAGAGGTGAGTGGAGCCAAATTGAGGTCAGGGAAAAGGTAGTGATGTTATCAGCCAATTCATCTCCTTTCAATGAGCTTTTTAATTAAAGGGAAGAAAAGTCAGCTAAAGGTAGTCTCCTCATCCTGGCTGCTTGCTGAAACAGGGAAAGACTTCCATTTCAGAAAGAAGCCATCAATCGATTCCACTGCAGTATTACAATTACTACCGTTTGCCTCATGGTAATAAGGTCAGCCAGACATTTTATCAGCAAACAATGTTTTGACAGGTGGTTGGATTACTAAAATGCCTGCTGTTTGCTCCGTGCAGTTTTGCACAGGGTGCTGGATACATTTCAAGAACACTTCAGTTAAAAACAATTTGGTTGTTTTTCTCCCTTTTGGCTCTAGTGTTTTTGAGAATGATTGTTTACCCGCGTCAGAGGGTAAACCTTATTATATTATATAACCGTATTTTATGGTAAAAATAGAAGTCTTGCATATCTGATCCGTTGCGTTTTGGCATGCCTGATCAGAGTCGCAGCCGGAACGCAACAGAACGGACACGCAAGACTTCTAAGTTAACACAATGACTAGAAAAGAAACCATCAGATCTGGTACCGAGACGGATCAGAGACCGACTGGATAAGGATCTGCTGGAATTTGGCCTTAATTGATGAATTCTTCAACCTGACAGACCATAAAAGACAGTTCAGTACGACAACTCACGTTTAATTAAGATAAAGTTTATTGCAGCATACAGTATTGTGTTTGGCGTATGGGCTCTGAACCTCATTACTCAGCATATATTATTTAAATGCATACATTTAGGAGCAATGAGATAGGACTAACCCCCCTCGGAGCCCGCAGGTGGATGCCGGGGAGGAGGTGGGTACAAAGTTTGCACACAGCACTGAGCAGGACAGCAAGAGCACTTGCAAAGCAGAGGCAGAGACAGAGACGGGGAGACAAGCAGCTTAAATAGACCGCCAAATGAGGATGTTGAGATCAGCTGATAGGGAGGATGATGACGTGTCAGTATGACTGAGCGCAGCTCGAGTTGTCTGCCTGAACTAGCTTGCAGGCGGCACTCCATGTGTCACTGTGTTTATTGTACATCCCACAGACAAGTGCGACCAAAAATGTTCTCAAAGACTTCTGACTTGGTCGACTATTGGTGCAGCCCTGAACCAGAATCACCCCTCGACTCATGAACAGAGCAGTAATGCCCGTGTGCCTCATTTATCCAATCTTTTAAAACCTAAATCAAACCAAACATTTCTTATTTTAACTCTTATTTCAATTCTTCAGCATTGTGTTCATTCCCTGTTAAATGACCTTCTGTCTCAATGTGCGTCTCTCTTATTACACTCACGTCAAATATTCAGCCTTTGACTCACTATCTTAAGCCTTTCTCTGTTATTTAATTGTTATTTGACTTCTAAATTCATAAATTTATCTGAGGCAACAGAAAATGTTTGCCAAAAACTGAAGTGTAAGCAACTCAGCTAATTAAATGCAAACAAAGCTGGTTTGAGTTGTTTCTTCTGCATGATTGTAAGCTCTAATGGAGAACTTAAACACTTGAATGAGCTATAAAAGTCACTATGTACCATGTAGTTACGACTGCACATTAATCAGGCTCCATGCCGTCCAAACACTGCACGGCTCTTTTGTCCCCCAGTTCTACCGACAAGCTTCCCGAGGTGTTTGTTTACGAGGAGGACGGACTATGGCTTTGGAATAAGGCGCTAGGTTTATGTCCTCACTCCAGATGTTAGAGAGAAGCATTATCACCATGGAGACTTTCAGGTCTTGACTTTGAAAAGGCCACCTAGGGCAGACACCCAATTTATCAGCCATGCCAACAGCAACAGAGTCATTTCAACTTTGAGCAATGACCTTAAAGACCAACATGTTTTCTCTTAAGTTATTTTCAGAGAGGTAGTCTGCAGAAAGATCAGAGGACATTAACTTTGCATTGATCGAGGTACCAAATGTTTCTGTCCTTGTACTTTGTATGTTGTCTCTCAGACATCATCACAGAGCAGTGAGTTGTTTCATTTCTCGAAGGCCCTGAGAGCCCGACAAACACAGAAAACACAAACATACGGACAATGAGTAAGTCAGGAAATGTCTTCATTAATTCAACATCTTATGAGCAGCATTTCACAGTCCCTCCAGGATTTCGCGGGATTTTTTTGTGATTGTTGCGGCCCAAAAAGCCTGAAGCCCAAGATCCACAGGATGCGTCGCGTTACGTTACGGCTGCGCCGCGCACGTCGCAGCAAATAGGTTCACATTCAAGTCAATGCTCTAGAGTCCACAGGGCGCGCTGCGGCGCGTCTCAGCTCCGTCTCTGGAGCGTTCCGCCGCGCCGCTCTGCCAGAGATACGCGAGGAGTCTATTTTCGCCGCTCCTCGCGCCCAGCACGCGTCAATCGACACAGAAATGATCGAACTATCCCGGAAGTCAGGCACGAGGATCGTATGCAACATCCGCTCACTTTCAAAATAAACACCATGTGCAAACACAAGATCGTAAATTTCACCACTTCTTCAACATTACGTCATAACCTGTGGCATCGGGCCAGACGTCAGTCTCAAAAGATATCCGACACCATGGACGAGGAAAAGTTTATACTGTGTTGTTCTCGCGCGTTTTGGAGTTCTCGATGGATCTTGAGTTTCCTGCTCCGGAGTGCGCGCCGCTCCAAACACGCATCCTATGGACCAGGGCGAAAGCCCCGGGACGGAGCAGAGCCGTGTCGCAGCCGTAACGCGGCGCACACGCATCCTGTGGACTCCCCGAGTGATTTTGCGACAGCTTTTTGAAAAATTGCGGTGAAAGTTGCAATTTTTTTTTGGCTTTTTTTCCCCCCAGTAACATCTCAGGGGCAAGTAAATATGCTAAATTATAGTTGTTTTTAGAAAACATTCTTGATGTAGCCACTGACTGTATTTTGATTCTCTTGATTCACAGAAAAATGCCATTAAAGAGCTGTATTTCACATTTACGACGGTCCCTGAATGCACCTCGCAGGGATACAGGCACTTGACAGGCAGTTCACGGCACTCTGAAATGAATCTGCATCTTTGATGACTGTGAGTTTATCAAAACTTACTGAATGTGTCTGATGTTTCTCTAATCTGGATTAAATCAAGCTGTAGACGCAGACTCATCAATGAAGATGAGACAGATGCATGGAGGCGGGGAGAGCTGGTTCATAAAGCACACCTGCTGCAGGTAGAGACCAAGCGAACACTGTGCCCCTCAATCTATAAATAACAACATTGTCATCGTCACTTATCCTGCCTGCTGTCCTCTTTTCACCCGTTCTCCGTGCGTGTTTTACCGTTGAAAAGTGCCGATCAAGTGAGGACTTGCGTTTATGTTCCAAGGAAGTGAAATTGATGACAAAACCGATGACGCACAGGGGCTGAGGTTAAGGTAATTGGTCAAATTTGCGGGAAAGTTGCGGTGATTGTATAAAATTGAAAGGCCGCGAAAAAATCGCGCTGATTGGTTGAATTTGCGTTGATAGTTGCGATCGCGAAATCGCAACTTCCTGGAGGGACTGATTTCAGAGAAGTCAGTAATATTGGCAACACAACCTCCTTCTGCAAAACATCCATACACCACTTCACCTGGCTTCAAGGGAACTTAATACAGAAGTGCACAACAAGCAGCGAAGAGGACAAAAGGACTGTTTCAAGGACACTCCATAAAGCCATGAGTGAAGCTTGGACACATGTGCATTTTTCTTGTAGCCATGGTTTCAGACTCAGGCAGGCTTTCTTCATTGTAATCAACTAACCATGAACCAGTAACCATTTGGGTTCCAAAGTTCAGCTGATGGAATTATCCTTGGAATGATGCTCCGTCGAAGACTCTGATATGGATTTAATAGAGGTTTACTGAATTGCCTTTCTTTTTTTTGTATTTTATATTTCACTGCAAGATTTTGAGCCCTCAGGGCTACAGCCGGAGTAAACCTGGGAAAACACCAACCAATCACCGTTTTTGGCTCCCCAAATTTCAAACCAATCAAATCCCGTCCAGCCGTTCTGCCCTCCTCCTGCGCGTACATTTCCCCGGCGTGCACTCCTCCGAGTCCCCGTCTCCTGCCTCTACTTCCCCTGACTCTATTTACTGCCCCTCTCGCTCGTCCTCGGGCCTGTCCCCTCTGACCTGATGAGGTGCTTTGCTCAGGACTGTAGTCCAGATCAGAGTCTAAAAAGCTCTCACCAATAAGCAGAATAATTAATGACGTTCAGTAAGTCCTACAGAAAATATATATTTATTGTAGTGTCCGTCCGGACGCTGTAGGGATGACGAGCCGATTCGTGAACACGTTGAGCTTTAATAACCGGTCACTGTCGGCCGTGATCACGCCAACCAACAAAACAACAATCAATGTTTGAATGAATGAAAAACTTCTCCTCTCCTCTCTCCCACTCGCACACTCTACACCTCTCCTGATGCCTTCACTGACTGTCAACACTGTAGGAATTAAGAACATCTACACTGAACACGTTTAACAAACAGTAGAGCTGTTACAGTATTATATATGTTATAACTTTTCTCCTGATATCGTGTCACCTGTACAACTGGATAATGCTAGCATGATAGTTGTGAGTACTAACAGCAGTCATGTTTGTTGTCAGCAGCGCTCGTGCATGTGAGCCGGGGGGGCGTCGTTTTGGAGGAGCTCCGAGGGAGGAGGGGAGGGGTTAGACAGAGTCATGAGGAAAAGCTACATTCAACTTCATGCTGGTTTTCCAAGACTACCAACCCTAGCTTTAATGTGATGAAGTCAATAAAAACTGAAATACCCCCAAAAAAAAGGACAAGTTGGGTTTTAAAGCTGGGGTTGGTAGTCCGATTTAGATAGTTCTTGTTATACTGGTTAAAATGATCTTTCTGTCCCAATGACAATCAATACATAATATGTTTTTAAAAAAGAGTGAAAAAAGGCTGCTATCTACAGACGGAGTAAACCTGGGAAAACACCAACCAATCCCTGCCATCAGGAGCCAAATTATGAAAACAATCAAACCCTGTCCTGCAGTTCTGCCCGCCTCCTGCGCGTACATTTCATGTTTGTTTGTGTTTTTAACTTTCACTATGAGAATGTTTTGGTCTTTTATTACCGCTGAGTGAGACATGAGTTGATGTAGTGCAAAACAAAAACAATGTGCTGAGGACCGGTTTTGAATCAGTCACCATCATATGGTCGTGGATCAGCGGCGCTCGTTCATGTGAGCAGGGGCGTCATTTTGGGGGGGGATTAGACGGAGTCCCGAGGAAATGCTACATTCAAAATCATGCTACTTTTCCGTGACTACCAACCCTAGCTTTAATCAAAAATAGTCCTGATGGTTGGCAATACAGTTTTGAGATGCATTCAGAAATACACCCAATTTATGAGAGACATGAGGCGCTTACATACTGACATTTCAAGGCAGAATATTTGCACCCGTTACTCCTTGTCTGCAGTGTGTAACGCACAGAGGAGCAAAGTCGTCCCTCCTCTGATCCTCCCTCAGAAGTAGTAACAGAGGTGGAACGGGGGGGCTGGCAATGTGTGGCGTCAGAAAATCACTGCTTGTGTGTGTATGTGGCGCTCTCACTGTGTGTTAACAAGCCGTGCCTCTTACGCTCCTACAACCTGGTCATGCAATGGATAATGACACACTGGGACACCAATATCACGCTGTGAAGCACACTGAGAGAATACCAAGAGTGTGCAAAGCTGTCATGAAGGAAAAAGGGGGCTACTTTACAGAATCTAAAATATAAAACCCATACTGCTTTGTTTAACACTTTTTTTGTTAATTAAATAATTCCATATATGTTCTTTCATAGTTTTGATGTCTTCAGTATTAACTACAGAATTTAAAATAATTAAAATAAATACAAACCCTTGAATGAGAAGGTGTTTCCAAACTTTTGACTGGTAGTGTATGTAGCAGGTTCATTCAAAGTCAACGTTGTATACTTTATAAAGGTCTAATTAACAATCGACTTCTGAAGACATATAGCAGCCATGCATTGTCACTTGGCGTTTAAAACAATGAAGCTTAAGATCAATTGATAAATATTATATTTATATACAACCAGGGTGTTTTATGTTTTATGTTTAGATTTTACTCATAAAGCTCAAACTTTGACAAACACATTTTATAAGAATGATGGTTCTTATTGCTGGAGTTGACGAGATCATCCACAGCTATATTGCAGCTGTATGAAGCAATTTGAGATTTTCTCAAAAGGAAATATTAGCTTCTTCTAGCTTTGCTGATCTAATTGGTTTAGCTGTTATGCTTCAAAAAATAGAAGGATGTTATTAATGTATAAAATGTGGGCAGTAAAACTCATAAGCTGTGTACAGTGCAGTACAGAGCAGCGGTGGAAGCAGCAGCTGTTTTCTCGCTGCCTTGAAGGGATTATTAAAAAGTTTTAGTTAAAGAATAAAGACTCTGGCTTTTATGAGAGAGCCATAAGACTACTATTTTCAGAGAAGACAAACATATTTCACGGAAACATTGACACAGCTTCCTTTCATTCCCCACCAAATAACATTATCTGAACTACAAATATCTCTCCCCAGCTTCAGTTCTGCCTTTCAACAGTTTGACGTCACCCAGTTTCTGTCAGACTCAGACCTCTACTCCACACACATAATAATGAGGCTGTCACCATGGTGTCCACCATTTGTATACTGGCACATATCCTGTCTCCCCTCACCATCTGCTGTCATGAGAGGCATTATGCGAGGGTGGACCTTTTCGCAGAGTGGCACGCAGATAAGATGCGATGCTGCATCTGACAGGGAGGGAAACGATGCAGCGCCGCCTCACCATGCGGCACATCTCATTACCCCGGCCACCCTGTCGACAGCGAGATCATAATTAATCTTCATTGAGCTGCTGGGCTGTCGGGCTGACAGGCTAAATGATTGGGGCGGTGGCGAGGGTGGATAACAATGTCCTTCGATGTGGCGTTAAAGTGGGATTCAATGGAGTTTAATAACAGGTTGAGGAAACACAGCTAGTCGTGGCTGAGAGCAACTGTTGATGCTTTAAGGAGGTGAAGAGCAGAGTAACAAGGGCTCAGTGGTTTGAGTCCCAGGTGGATTACATAAGCATGAAAGTATTATCAGTGCAATGCAGTAGTTCAACATTATGGAAGAGCAGCTAAGTGTATAGTAAATCAAGTTTAATCTGCCTCCTGTGACTCAAAGCTGCAGAGGTGTCGAGAAGTTTAAAAAAAAAAAAAAGTGTAGGCATGGAAACCCACTCATCTGATTTAAATATTAAATTATTTATCCCAGTCCAAGTCTGCCCCCGACATGAAGATTCAGGGATTTGTTTACATCACGGCTGTAGCCAGAGGGTGATCAATTCACAGAATCGATTGCAGCTCTGTGAGCTCATCAGTTTATTGCATTGCAAAACAGCTTGGAGAAAAGCAACTGTTCCAGCAGTAATGGCATGCATGCACGCGTGTAATCTAATTTCTGCACAACTCATGTCTACTGATGTTTCAGACTGTCTGACAGAGCTTCAATGATCTACAATCTTCTTAAGAGATGCAGATGCACCAGTGTCTGTCTGGACCAAACCTTTGAAATGAAATCTGCCTTTGCAAGGCCAGAGAGGAGTGATTACACTGACTGTACCCTTACATTTATCATGTTTCCACAAATACACCAACAGAAAACTTTTGAAATTATGTTTAGATTTATACTGAAATGTGATGCTGCTGAGAAAACATCATTTCCTGCATAATACAGAGCTATTACTTTTTAATCACAGTTCATCTAATATTTAATTGGATTTCCTAAAAATATCATCAAGACTAAATGTTTAATTAGCTGCATTTGAAAAAAACATGGTTTAGTAAACTTAAAATGGACACAAAGATGGTAATGTAAGAGGTTCTGCAGCATCATAGAATCTAGGTATCCATCTGTAACACACTTATGTCCAGTATTGTTGAAATAAAGTGTAAAAGCTGATTATATTCACATAAATTTGAATGAATGAATAATTAATGACTGAATGGACCTCACGGTGGTGCATTCAGAGCTCTTCATTCACAGTAACACAGGACTTCCACCAGATCTGTGTCCGGTCCGTCTCCGATCTGCTGCGGTCCGGCTCTATGCTCTCTCATCCGTACACACCCACCGGTTGCGTTTTCGGAACGAAGCACGGCGCAGGACAGCCGGACAGCTGGAGTCATGTGACTGAGGGTTCCCGCGACTATTACTGCATTAATTAATATCCTCCTCCTCTCCTCATCCATGTTGTCTTAATGGTCCTCTGAAAACCTCTGACCTGTTGACTCCAGGCCTGGCTCCGCTCATCATGACGGTTTGTTGTTGTAGTTAAGTGAAATACGATCTGGTGATAACACAGAGTGTTTTACTCTGAAAATTAACTGGATGTTTTCATTTTGTTTTGGTGCCTGACTTCCTGTCCCACTCCATCTGCTCTGTAATAATTGATATGTCATGCTCCATTATCAGGCAAAAATAGAAGTCTTGCGTAGCTGATCCATTGCGTTCCAAAACGCAATGGAGCGGATCCAGTGGAAGTTAACAAATTGACTAGAATAGAAACCCATCAGATCAGGTGCCGTGACGGATTGGAGATGGACCGGACACGTGTCTGGTGGAATTTGGCGGTAAGAGGGTTTCTCTTTCAAATCACGGCCAGGACCTTTCTGTGTGGAGTTTGCATGTTCTCCCCATGCTTAAGCAGGTCCCCTCTGGGCCTTATTCTCCCACAGTCCAAAGACATGCTCATTTTGTAACTCAAAAATTCCCATAGATGTGAGTGTGAGTGTTTAGTTGCCTGGCTATGTGACAGCTCTATGATGGATTGGCGACCTGTCCAGGGTGTACCCTCCCGCCCCATGACAGCTGGGATAGGATTGAGCCCCCCCGCGACCCTGAATGGGATAAGCTGTATCAAAAAAGGATGGATAGATGATGAATGGATGCCCTCATAAAGATCCATCCAGAGCTATGAGATACCTGTTCAAAGTTTCCAAACCTATATCTCTTCTCAAAGTCAAGCATAGTGTGCAAAACATCCAGAGGTTTAAAATTTAAACTGAGTACAACAGGCAGATTCCTAAAAGGCAAAATTATGTCTCACAATAACTTAATACAAAGCTTCTTCCAAAACTCAAACAGCCAAAAGAGCAATTTTATATCTGTTCATATGTACCAGTAATATTTAACCATACTCAAAAACAGCTGACTCTAAAAGTATAACACTGATAGAACACATTTTGAGCTCTGTGAGTCTCCATGTTTATTATCTGTCATGTATTACATCGACACAAACATCTGTTATAGCTTTAGTAATCCTAGAGAACTGAAGAAACTCATGAATGTAAAAACCTCACTTTGCATTTGCAACATCACACAGGCCCAGCTTTAAATCCCAAGATCCTCTCGTAACTTAAATTATGGACAGACTAGCAGAATTCTCTGACCATGTAATATTAAAGTCATCTGACCTCCACGGGAGAAATCCAAGGCTTTAATGCAGTTTAAAACAGCTAGAGACCACAATAAAGTGAAAAACGTATACCTCAATTTAGAGCTGTATTTTAATTAGCCAGCAGAGTATGAAAAGTGTTCAATACTCACTGCTGTGTGTGAAATGTAACTCTTGGATTTCAGGTGTGTTAAAGTCAGTCAGGAGCCTCTAATCCAAATTGAACGGCTACCGACTTTGTGTCATTCAGCTTCAGACTCTAAAGAGCTGGCACAGACTGAAAACCAATATTCCATCAGCTGTAAAAGGTTTTAAAAAATAGAGTTATGAAGAAATTCTCTCTGGGCTGAAAATAAGATCTAATACAATTAGATCTATTATTAATAATTCTGCAGCACAGCTCTCACTGTCAGTGTGTGTGGTTCTATATGGCAGTGCAGCTAATCCCACTCACTTTGACAACGCTAAATCATTGAGAAATATTCCTTCTAAACTTGTGACATGCTTTGTAATGTTTGAATACTCATATTTTAAATAAAGATTTTCTTAAAGGGTGAACTGGACGGATTAAATTATACTAAGATGGAAAAGTAACCTTGCTTTTCTGTACACAGTTGGCTGCAGCATTACTGTAATTGTTCACATACATTGCTCCACGCATGTCACTGGAGTTTACCTGTACAGGGCACACCGGAGGGATTAGGATGTTCGCAACTACTGGATATGGGGGATGTAAACAACAGACATGGGGAAACTCGATGAGGTTACTATTCTATTAATTCTCAGATCAAATTGGTCTGGGTAGCCGGTGGAAACTTCTATAGCTAGCTTAAGGCTGGTTTATACTTCTGCATCAGCCCTACTCAGCAGGGGCTGACGTGGACATTAGCACTACATACTTCTACGATGTGCCCGTGACGGGCAGCAGTACTCCGCTGTTTTAAAAGGTTCTGCTAAGAGATTTAAAAACCTTTAGCTGGTTCAGGTTTGATTTTGAACATTATACAGATCTTTAGCCTTAAGTTGGACAAACTACCCTCCGCAGAGCTGCTCTCAGCTGTGTGAACACTGTTTAAATATCTCCTGATTCCTTATCCTATAAGGGCGCGTTGTTCCATGTTTAACGGATGGTGGCCTTATTTGAGTTTTCTCTCCTTCATCACCTCGTTGTTTTTGCGTGTTATATAGATTTAAAAAATCTAACTTTTATACTTATAATATTCTGTTGTCCCTTTTACTTTAAGCTACGAGTCTCTTAATTGTAAAGGGTTATGCGTAATATTGTCATGCAGTCACCATCATGCAGACTTTGGGTCAATAAGGAAAAACAAGACATTCGACTATTCGTCGACTATGGGCAAAATCTGATGAATCAGATACGACTAAGCAAATCCTTAGTCGGGCTCACCCCTACTGGCATCATCCCCACTTAATTTCTAAAACATCCTTGAAGTAGTCTCCAAGGTTCGACTTCTCGAGAGGAACTCATCTGTCTCTCTATGACATACGAAGCCTTTTGTACACCAAAGCACTTGTAAACATATTTAGTCTTAAAGCTGGGGTTGGTAATCAGATTTAGATACACTTTTTGTTATACTGGTTAAAATGATCTTTATGTCCTGATGGCAATCAATACATAATGTGTTCCTAAAAAAGACTGAAAAAAAGCCGCTATCTACAGCCGGAGTAAACCTGGGAAAACACCAACCGATCATCGTTTTTTGGTTGCCAAAATTTTAAATCATTCAAATCCTGTCCTGCCGTTCTGCCCGCCTCCTCCGCGTACATTTCCCCGGCGTCTACTCCCCGTCCCCAGCCTCTGCTTCCCCTGACTGTATTTACTGCCCCTCTCGCTCGACCTGTCCCCTCTGATCCGATGAGGTGCTTTGCTCAGGACTGTAGTCCGGATCAGAGTCTGAAAAGCTCTCACCACGGGGGCTCTGAAAAGCAGAAGAATGAATGACATTCAGTAAGTCCTACAGAAATGTATATGTGCTGTAGGGTCTGTCCGGACGCTGTAGGGATGACGAGCCGATTCATGAACACGTTGATCTTAACTAACCGGTCACTGTCGGCCGTGATCACGCCAACCAACAAAACAACAATCAATGTTTGAATGATTGAAAAACTTCTCCTCGTCTTTCCTCTCTCCCGCTCGCACACTCTACACCTCTCCTGATGCCTTCACTGACTGTCAACACTGTAGGAATTAAGAACATCTACACTGAACACGTTTAACAAACAGTAGAGCTGTTACAGTATTATATGTGTTATAACTTTTCTCCTGATATTGTGTCACCAGTACAACTGGATAATGCTAGCATGACAGTTGTGAGTACTAACAGCAGCCATGTTTGTTTGTGTTTTTAACTTTCACTATGATAATGTTTTGGTGAGGACCGGTTTTGAATCAGTCACGATCATATGGTCGCAAGTCAGCGGCGCTCGTGCATGTGAGCGGGGGGGCGTCGTTTTGGAGGAGCTCCGAGGGAGGAGGGGAGGGGTTAGACAGAGTCATGAGGAAATGCTACATTCAAATTCATGCTAGTTTTCCGAGACTACCAACCCCAGCTTTAAGCCAGACACCCTCATTTGCAATTTGAAGACATTTCAGTCACAGGCTATACGATTTTGCAGAGGCGGGACATCCTACAGGGTTAATATTCAACAGACACAGCAATAATCCTGTTGTGAGTATTTCCCATCCTGCTCCTGGTGCAGCTTTGTAAGAACAAAATAATGGTGAAGCCCCAGCTGCCCTTGCTTTCAGCGGTTTGCATCATCGTGGTGATCAGTGTTGTAATATTTGCTGAGTTAGCGTAACAACCTTTCAGACTGCTAGTGAGGCATTTCCCTTCCTATCTTTTTTAACGGTATGTATCAGCGAGTGAGTTCTCAACTGTCACTGTCAACCCATATGTCATTCCAGATGATGGTGGAAAAATTGGAACAGACTACATATTAAACCATCGTGCCATGATTTGAAAACCCTGCACTCTTATTTCTAAATGTCTGATGATGTGGGTGAAATCCATGTGGACTCTAAGAAGTGTTTCTCTCCGTGTTGCATCATCAGCTTTCTACAAATAGCGTCTTTTGTAATACTTGTACCAGCACAAGTCTATTAGTCTATTGCTCTGTTGAGCAACAACACTCCAGGAAAACAGCCTCACTTACTGTGTTTTGCATCAGCATTTCAAATGGTCTGAATTCGTTTTGGCTGCCAGTTTGTACGATGTGGTGTCAGAATGCAGGTGATACACCATGTGGGTGAGGAAAGTACATTTCCCAGCATCAAACTGGGTGTTCATGTGCAAATCGAGTCATGTGTACTGGAAAAAACAATCTTTTATTACAGATAAACATGAACAATCTAGAGATTTGGTGACAAGGCTTTAACATCCAGCGAGAATTGGACAGTGTTTGAGACAGCCTTCAAAATGCTCCTGAGCTGTACGCTTTGCAGAGTATCACCGGCAAAACGGCATGCAGGCAATCTACTAGGTGCTTAAGATTGCATTACATGTCATACCTTGATTTATCTCCTGGCATAGCGGTAAGGTCTATCTAAGGCTGGCTGATACAATTAAGTGTGTGGGAGGTAGTGTTTGGGGCACAGATTAGTGTTGAACCTCCTTGTTATTCATTCCAGACATTATAACACCCCTGACTTATTGCGAGCACATCGAGGAAATCTTAAAACAGGGAGAGACAGGGTACCGAGACAGAAAAGGGCTGGTAATCAACCTGTGAAAGCTATATGTGCTGAAAAAGCAAAGAAACAGAAGCTATACACACAAGAGGGCCGAGCAACTTCAAATCAACCTCTATGCATGGTCTTGCATTACAAATCGACATGGGTTACAACAGATTTGTTGCTACAAGCGCTGGTGTTACAGCAAACGCATATATATGTCTACTTGACAGTTTTTTCCAAACATGTGAATCTAATTTTTTCCAAGCCAAAGGTTCAGGCCAACAAGTTTAGATTTGTCCCAACCTAAAGCTGACAAAAACTTGCTGATGGCAGGTACGGTATTAATTACTAATGTCACAACCTACCAAACCCACCAAACCAACTAACCAACTATCAAACCAACCAGTTTTCATTCACACAGCACCAAAAACACCAAAAGTAATCCAAAGACACTTCCCAAAAAGATCAATTCTACTTTTACTCTTTGTGGCTGTGTAATATTTAGACATACTTATCATTGATCCTGCATGATCGAGCAGCTGGTAACATTTGGCAGCAGTGGCAGGAAAAAAAACTTCCCCTTCACATTCAGGAACCTAGAGAGGCATGAAACTCAATGGTGAACAACCATCCGCCACAATTGGATGGGAGCTTGAGAGACTTTTAGAAGGGAAAGAAACTGAGAAATATGTATACAGACAGACAGACAGACAGACAGACAGACAGACAGACAGACAGACAGACAGACAGACAGACAGACAGACAGACAGACAGACAGACAGACAGACAGACAGACAGACTGACTGACTGACTGACTGACTGACTGACTGACTGACTGACTGACTGACTGACTGACTGACTGACTGACTGACTGACTGACTGACTGACTGACTGACTGACTGAACAAAAACAAAAACAAAAGCAGATAAAGTAAGAAAGAAGGTGTGCAAACAGTAAAGTTTGAAATTTGTCTAAAATTAACATTAAAAATGGGGATGCTCTAACGCAACAATTTTTCTAGTCAGTAAATTCTGACTAACCATTTATTCTGAAGGTAAGCAAACACTCAAAAAGTGGTTAAAATTGAGTCTAAATGCCCATCTAAACACAGGATCACAGATTCTGCTGGTTAACCACGTTGCCTTGCAGAATAAGGCCCATGTTAGCAGAGCCAGTACCACCAGCCTTTAGTCCTTCTTGCAAGCTAACGTCGACATGCCTGAATGTCAGGCATTGCTCTGATCGAGTGGTTATAGGGAAGCTTAAAAATCAAATACTGGCAAACCATGCCGTGCTACAAGATGCTATCTGTCATCTGTGCTTGTTTACATCTGGGTAGTAGAGCTTTATGGCATTATGGCAGTAGCCTATAGCTGAAACTCCAGCCCCAGCTGAGTGGCTGCTTTACAGTTTAGACACAACTATGGCATCGGCATTTCAGGCCTACAATATCAAGAATATTAATAGTTTAACAGACTAATTCTGGTGCTGACTGGTGATTGATGACATATAAACGTATAGTGGACTAAATGTGCACATTCCTAACAAACAACTGTAATAATTGTAATATGAGTAAGATTGAAATAAAAAACTGTACAGCAAATAATCCCCCTTCTGAGTTTGTATCCTTTACAGCTTTGGCCAATTTATGAATGGTAGCATGGAAATAAAGAATGGATCCACTATACACAGTTATTTACACTCCTAGATGCCACAAACAGTTCATGGAACTGATTTTTCACTTGCATTGTTCACTCTTATCTCAAAATGATGCATGAATTATTGAAGCTGAAGCTTTTGATTCGCCAGTTGTAGCTGAATACAAAGCTATTAAGGTTGAATCCAGTAAATGGGTCTTCAATCGTAACTCTAAATGTTGCAGGTTATAAAAATACCAGCTGGTTTGACTCTCCAATAAAAGAACAAACTGTTCTTCACAGCTGACCTCGGAGGGTTTCTAACACTGTCAGAGGAGCACCTGTGGCATCAGACTGATCTATCACAGACCTGCACGAACAGATGGGCTCCACTACATCGTTAGTACCCACAATCCACAGGGGCGTCCGTGGCATCATCATCAGTGTTTGAATCAACCGGGATCATGAATATTCATAAATCGTCCTTTCTCTCAGACGGTGTGATGAAAGCTGAGGCCAAAGTTCCACCCAGCATATGTGCTTGGATATGGATCAAATTATCATCCTCGCCCTCGTTTATCACTGGATATTTTTGGGCACGTACCGAGAGGGTGTCTTTATGATGCTTGATCATTTGCATAGTGACCATCCAGGGTTAAAATATGATTACTGTTTGAATGTCTGTGTGAATATGTCTTTTACAATTATGCAGAATCTTTCGATTGCACGTCTTCACAGTTCTCTCAGCTGGATGGAGCATGTCTACAAACTGAAGTAAAGCTTATATTCCTGGAAAACAGTAACAGGAAGTGATTGACTTATCTATTGACCAACTTGTCACTCATAATCTCCTGACCTGTGCTGGGAAACAGAGGAGGAAAATAAGGTGCTTCCGCAGCTCTGTTAGTCTGCACCTTCCGTATTTTGTTTGCTGTGGCACGTTCTAATCTGCTCCACTGATTGCTTTCCGCCTGCTTTGGCTGTCAGCCCTACAGAAACCAATCACAGGGCTGGAGTTTATGTCACCACTGCCCAAATATAATCAACTGGACAGATTATGCTAATGAGCTCACATCCAGAGAGCAGTGTAAGCCCCTGAACTAAGATAGGACCACAATCCAAGCCAAAGCATGTGACAGAAAATTCATTTACTTGTCCGACTATCTATCTGTTCTCCACCAGTTTAAGTTTACAGTGTCAGCGGTTAAATATACCTAATTTCTTTCTCTCTCCCTGTGCTCATAGCGTGTCCTGCGGGAGGTCTAGGATAAAAGTAGGCCAATTAAAGCAATGCCTCATATCTGCCAGTCTACAGGATTTTTTTTCCTTTAAAAGAAAATCTTTGTGAATGAATTTGAGTCATCCCTCCTATTTGGTTTTGTTCTTTGTCTTATAAAACATGTTTATCTGCCGGGGTATTAGACAGACATAAATTACCTCCCTCCTTTCCAGTGTAGTCCAACTTGTCAGCCGATACAGGACAAGTACTACAATCTAATTTGCAACCTCTGACAAGGTAAAATAAACAGTTATTCTGCTCAGTAAAAAGCCACTTTAGCTCTAAATGTTTACAGAAAAAAGTCATTGTCTTTGTGAAAGTATTCGACAACAAGCAACCAAATGAATTCCTGCAAATGTCAAGGTCTGAAAAATATCTGTTGGCTGCCTTGTGGTGTGAGGCTGTGATCAAACCAATGTGTCAGCTGATACGTGGTGTGAAACAGGCAGAGTACACGGAGGACTGACTGTTCAGCTTATCAAAAAGACACGTTATCACCATTCGTGAGATCGGGGCGAAGCCTCTAGGTCTAAAAATGTGCAGCCAATCATTTCAGCTGTTACTTTCAGAGCTACCTAAAATCATCCTGGTGTTTATTCTCTATGTGCTCCCATATCATGTAACATGCACAATGAAACAGGTAAACTCTTGATTGTGGGAGCATAGTGATATAAAAGCTGCTTCCTGGCCGACCCAAGACATGAATTGTTCAGCTTGGGTTGTACCAAAAGACTCTCCGCACCAGAACCCCAGAATCTGTATCATACCCGGAGTATACATGGAGATGTATTGATATGCTTTCTATCAGGACAAATACTAAGCAGAGTTTCCCTTGTATAATGTTGTGTGTCCAGAAATTCAATATTAGATACACATTAAAAAGTCAAGTAATGCCCCACACGATATCTTCAAATTTATGGATTTAGGATTGAGCTGGAGGAAAGATGTCTTACCAAATCTAAGACAGATCATCACTCATTGACAATGAAGCACAAAAATACTGAGCTAACATCAGAACATTTTACTCTGCTGTGGTTAGACAATATCCAGGCTGGCTTATAACTCCAGCTCTTCTCAACAAATATTGCCAAATGTCAACCAAGGTTTCAAAATAGTAGTAGATGGAATGTAGTATCCGCTGTCTTCATTCAGTCCATGGTTGGCACATATCTGACACTGAAATCAATCTGTGAATTGCTTTGACTGGAAAGAGACTTCAGTGCTCGGAGCTGTGAGCCTTGCAGAATGTTTTGAAATTCATTAAATATTTTAAGTAAAGTCTTACTCAGTTTATTTCCTTTATAATGTGCAATTAGTTCAGTTGTTAGAATAAAGGGCAACAAGCTATGAGGATAACTTTGTAAACTACATCAGATTTTCCCTCCATGCTCTCACATGATACCCTGTGACGGAGGAACCGTTACCATTTCATGTAAGGCTAGTTTCATTTCCAGTGGTATGCATGGTGTTATCATTGAATGTTTGGTCAGCTGTGTCTCAGGAGGCAGACCTGGTCGTACAGTAATCAGACCATTGGTGGTTAGAACGCTAGCTCCTCCAGTTTTGGACTCACGCTGCCCTTAGGCGAGATAGTGAACCCCACATTGCTCCCAAAGGCAGAGCCACTGGTGTGTGAGTGTGTGTGAATGAGATTAGATCCAGATGGACAGGTTGGCAGGTGCTGCAGCTAGTGTATAAATGTGAATGAATGGGTGAATGTGGCACGTAATGAGATGTTGGGAGAATAGAAAGGTGTATGAGTTAAGTAATTTTCTCAAAATTAAGGCACTGATGATGCTCAGAATGTAGGGTGAATGAAATGCAATCTGGTGGCAAAATCCAAAACTCCACAGACGTGAATCTGCAGAGGATTTCATAGCAGGGAAGCTAATGTTAAAATATACCCACTGAGCACTCTACAGAGTATTTCACTATCAATGTCAGTTGTCATGATGTAAATTTAACAAGGTAAGTGTAAATAATGATCTCTATGTTATTCAATACAAGAATATTATCCCTCATATACATCATATTCATTAATGTCCTTGGATCTTCATTATTTTGTAGTATCATGTAGCCAATTAGGCAATGCAATGTCCGCACACTGTCCCCTGAGTCCTAAGCTCTTCATATTGCTTTTGAGCTGTTTTAAACTAAAACATAACTGCCTTATATTTTAAACTTAGCTTATCCTTGGATCAGATCATTTTGATCCAGTTAAGGTTCTGTATTTTTGCTTGATAAAGAAAATTCACATTTATTGCTACTTGTGATTCCTGATGCTTTATTTTAAAGTCGATTAACATATCATGTAATAAAGTCATTGTTTCAGAAAAACCCACTGAGCTGAGATTAAAACAGAAGTTTGGTTAAAATCAGGTGTGGATGTCTTTGACCTAACTTTTTTCAACTAGTGAAAACAAGGCTTTAGCGTCACCAATTACATCATTGAAAGGACAGAAATTCATATGTTCTAGGTTCAAGGTCATTTTTATTATCACCAAGGTCAAGCACACAAAAGAAGAAAAGCCATCTCACACCAAACAATATAAACATATGAGCATCATTCATTTAAGACACCGATGACAACAGTGTATTTTGATGGTATTTCTGCAAAGTAATTCCCGAGCTGTGGTCGCAATCTCATCATGCCAAGATGTAACTTCATCGCACTTTAGTTTTCATGAATACTGCACTTGATGATTCGTGTGAGGGTAACAAGATGGTCCAGAGACATTGTAGAAGGAGCAGTTTTGGAACATTGTGCATGCTCGGGCACTTAGCTGTACAACTCCAACAAGTAGAAAGACAGCTGAGTTAATTTACGTGATGGCATTCATGACTCTTCAGATTTCAGTGGCTGATGATGCCTGGACTCCCTGACTGGGATCCATACTCCCCTTCACAATTATTGTAACCACTATATTGATGACATAAAGCTTGAAAATAGCTGTTGATATGAGTGTAAATGCATGATCATGTGACAGAAGCTGATACCCTTGTGAAATATGTTCAGAACATAGACATCGAGTCAACTTCTACAAGTAGATGCTGCAAAACGTTAACCTGTTAACTACTTTTTAGATGTCTTATCAATGAGCTCCCACTCGATGGACTTCCTGTTAAATCAGGTCGTTTAAAGGTCACATTAATCACATCTCTTGGACCTCAATTAGTTGAGAAACTATTTTCAGTCGTATTGGAAAGCAGTCATTTCTGTTTTGTTTCTTTGTTTGGTGACACATTGCACCATGTTTTTCTTTAAGTCCAATATCTCTGAATTTATGCACCTCAGCCAACCCAGACACCGTTTTCTTTATCACACCGAGACTCTCCAGAAGCATACAGCTGAATATTTCCAAGCATCATGCCTTTAGCTTAAATGTATATATATATTCCAGCTGGATGACTATACCCACAATTTTCTCCACAAACTCTTGCAACCACTGCCAGTTGCCCAAAGTGTCTGAATCACAGTCTCAGTTTTCATTAGACTTTTAGTTGAGAATTATTTGGGCTGTGGGCTCTAGCCTGTGTTGAAATTCTACTCCTGCACTGACCGACTGGCTTTGATGTAGCCCCCACAATTTCATGGCTTGCACAGATCCATATTATTCCCTCAAACTTTCTAATTGTGTTTTACTCCTTGGTCCTCCTCCTGAAGAAGAACTCAAAGTGAACTTTCAATAACATGCTGACATTTTCAAAGTGCAGGCCAGCTAATTGTTATTGCCCAATGGTCCAATAAGCAGGGTTTGCATTCTAAGCAAGCCAAGGACAAATGTATATTTCTAACAATTTTAAAATTCATTATTTATATCCACCATTTCAAAAGGTTTCCAGTTCTCTAAAAACCAATGCTCATGCTGGGTTTCTACATTTATAATACATACATTTCCTTGTACATCAGCACTGAGCATTTCAAATGCATTATACCAAGTCCCATGGCTTTGTCCTTTTATATTTTTAAACGCACTAGCTCCTGCCTGAACATACTTGATGAATTTTTTCTGTAGAGAGCCATATGGCCCAAAGCCTTATTTAAACTAGCATTGAGGCTGGGTACATTTACCTGCAGAAAAGAAGGCAGGTGGAGACCTTTAGGAGGTAAAAATGAGCATTGAGGCCTTGCTTCCCCCGCTCATTAGAGACATGAAGGAAAGTTGAGACAATACACTACCAGCATTCAACTATGTGCCTCTCACTCTCTCTCAAACAGCAGCAAATTCACACATAAGGCTACAGGATGAATAATAGATCCACACATCAAAGTGGGGACACTCGCTGCACTTTTTGATGCCCAGGGCTTGAGTGGACCAGTCCTGCAAATTTCTTCCTCTCAGTCCTGCACGGCCAAGGCTCACTACCCCTTCTGGTCTATTTGCTCTCAGCACTGCCCAGCCCACAAGGCAACGAATGTGTCTGCATGAATGTTTTATAAGGCACGGACATGTGGAGCATGCATATGAAGATTAGACTTCTGGTGCAACATTCTCGTCTGTGCAATAACCTGCTTTTTAGGTCACTGACCTCTAAAAAACACTGATTCATTTTGCATAACCTGAAACTAATAGTAACATTATAATTAATTCTAGTCTTTTTGGGATTCTTTTTTATTCCTTGTGAAACTCTGTTTTGTCATAATCGGAGTAAAAGTACCAAATAGATTTGTTTCTTCAGAATTTCTTTGCCTTCGCCCAAAAAATCCTTGAAGTTTGTTTGAAATGTGTCCTATCTGTGATCCCTGTCCTGCCGCTAGCAACTGTTTGATCCACTGCTGGATAAGGTGTTTGAAATAGAGAGCTGCCAGGTCCAAATGTCACATTATGTCACATATCTGACATGAACACACTTCAAAGTGACTGAAAGTAAGTCACATGCTTTGGATGCCAAAACATCAATGCCTGCATTTCTGATTAAATGCCACAGGCAGTCTCAATTCCCCTGGCTTACCTGTTAGGTACACACTCCCCTTGGGTTCATGTTCACATTTTAGCATCTTTCAGCTCTGTTTGTTTGTTTAACTTTCTTAACTTTAGTATTGTTTTCTGTCATTGCTTTCAACCCTCTCTAGCTGCATCAGGCTTGTGTTTTCAGTAAAAGAGCTTAAATATATTCAGTATATGATAACTTCCCAGTAACAAGCGTCAGACTTATGGCCAAATTCGAACAGATCCGTGTCCGGCCTGTTTCCGATCCTTCACGGCAGTGGATCATTTTTATTCCAGTCAATGTGTTAACTCTGACTGGATCCGCTCCATTATGCTGCATTTCTGATCCGGCAGGTCAGAACACAACGGATCAGATATGCAAGACTTCTATTTTGCCGGAGACTGGAGCATGACGCATCAATATGTACAGAGCAGGTGGAGCGGAGCAGGGAGTCAGGCACCAAAACAAAATTAAAACATCCGGTCAATTTTCAGAATAAAAGACTCTGTTATCGTAAGACTGCTTTGAACTTAACTATGACAACCAAATGTAATTTTAAGTGAAGGCAGGCTTGGAGTCATCTAGTCAGAGGTTTTCAGAGGACCATAAAGACAACAGGAGGATACTCCTTGATTCAGGGATTACCGCTGGAAAACCTCGGTCACATGACTCCAGCTGCCTGGCGGTCCTGCTCCGTGCTGCATTCCAAAAACGCAACCTGTGGGTGTTGACGGTCGAGAGAGCACAGAGCTGGACCACAGCAGATCGGGGACAGACCGGACATGGATCTGGAGGAAGTCCTGTGTTACACAGTAAGCAACTGGCACCATTTACATACATCCCTCAGGAGTTGATCAAGGCCAAAGGAGAGCAGGACATTCAACACAAACAATACATGCCATAAGTGCTTGTGATGCCCCCTCTGTGTCCACGTAATCAGCCCGATGTGTAGAAACATACGTGACATTCTCACATTATATGGAGTAAAAATAGTTAATAGTTAATGCAAGTAGCTAGCCTTATTCATTTGGTTAGTTTTTGCATATTAAATGTGACTCTGAGTATTTACTGAGCTGCCGCTTCCAGACTTTAAAAATGAAGATAAACTGCAGTTCCTCGAGTGTCCACTTGAGGTTGGCTGCAAAAGCCAAGGAGACTGTATGAGGTCAAATGATAAAATGACCAAGTTTACAGTAAATTAAACACCCTTTTCAAAAACCTTTTCATATGTAGCTCATTTACATATTGATTCAGACACATTGTATTAGGGGTGAATCCTTTTAGATTTTATCTTGTGGCTAAGAGTTATACATAAATTTGCATCTTTAAGAGCATGGCGGGATTGACGGACAGATGGAGCATTAATGGGCTTTAGAAATACCATTTAGAAACCAGAGACTAGGTCCATGTTTTATACAGGCTATGTGTTTTTTTTATCATGAAAGTAACATACATAAACATGACCTGAAGAATATGGAGTGTGACGCTGAATACATTCTGCAAGATTTCCTATCTTTCAACAAGAATGCAGCTTTTTCCAGAGAATTTTTTCTCACACATTGTCCTCCAATGCATGAAGAAACACTGTGAATACACAAGTCACATATATTAAAAATATTGTACTTGAAAGCAACAGCCAGACATTAAGCCTTATCAGACTTCTAATTGTGTGACATCTGAGGAATGCTGAAGTATTAAGGCTGATTTATACATCTGCGTTGAATCAACGGCGTACCCTATGCCGGGGGTCCGCGTAGCTCCCGTACCTACGCCGAGTCCTACGCACGTAGCTGACGTGCACCTCCTCCAAAATGTAACTCCCCGTAGAGCCGACGCGGACCACAAGCCCTGTGATTGGTCCGCTCGGCGGCTTTGTCTTTCCCGCATTTACAGCACTTCCGGGATCCTGGACATCGGCTGCACATCGGCCGTGTATTTCATCTCCTCTCTATTCTTCATGTAATCATGTCTGTATGATAAACAGCAACATGTATCAGCTGTAAATTAACATAACACGCTCTGAATCTCTGTGGAAAAGTAAACAGAGATCGTAGCGGGACCGGAAGCAGGCGACCGGCTATCAGAGGGACCGCACTGCCCTCAAGTGTTTAGGCGGAGAATTGCTGCGCGACATGGACACACCACAAGTATGTGGTGCTCATGTCCGCGTCAGCCCCTGCTGCGTAGGGGAGACGCAGAAGTATAAATCAGCCTTTAGGGATGTCAAATTGTTGTCACTTTTAACATATATTTTCCTTCTTTTGCCACGTTTATGTGATTGCATGTTTTGAAACTTAAAAAAGTAACGCTCTCTAGGTTTAAGACTTTGAAAGAAGTCCACAAGTAGGAAAATATTTACAAATAATTTCTCTGTGTGCAGTCAATCTCTGTGTCTCTGCTGTGCTGTGTTTACGATTCTACATAAAGCTCACTTGTTTACTTTGCTTGCTGCTGTCTCATACTTGGTGAAGGATAATACAGTACACTCGGCTTATGTAAGCTTGTGTCACGGGGAATTTTAGAGGAGTGGAAAGATGGAGTCAGTGAGAGCCTTTGGGACTCAATCATACTGACCAGCAAACCAAAACAATGAGTGGAGAGCAGCTCAGAGCTGAGGAGAGCTGCAGAGAGCAGACTTGATTCTCAGTGGGACCTGCAGTATATACTCTTTAAGATAACCTACTGTATTCATGTATCTCAAACATACAGTTTGATGAGGGTAACAGGATATGCTTTGTGCACACTAGAGGTTTTTACAGTCTTAAGTAAGCGTAATAATGTGGGAGAGCACAGGTGTAACAATGAATTACATGTTTTTGAACCCTTTATCTGAGGAACACACCACAGAACCGAGTCAAATTACGCTTTATGGAAAGGATGAGGGTATGGTATGAAAGCAGACTTTTTAAAAGAGTCTTTTGAAGCATTTGTTTACTCCTGAAGGGGCCAAAATAAACCATTATGCACCCTGTGGTTTGTCTGCACTTCTTCTCTCTCAGCAGTGCCAGCAGTAGAGTCTAACATCCTGGTTTTTTTTTTAAATACTGTACGTACAAAGCACATTTCAGTTGAAATGCAGTTTGTACTCAAAACAGTATGTACATTACTAGCAATAAGCTGTTTTCAGAAACATATTAAACCAAGATTCTTGATGTCGTCTTTTCTGAAAATTGTGATATATGATAAGATAGATAATGAGAAATCTTTGGCAACTTGCAGCAAAGACTTGTTAACAGGACAGGCTAGGATAGGTGAGGAAATTAAATTTGACTCCCAGAAAACGATCACAAATTTAAAAGAATTATAAAAAAATCACAAATGCATATTGTAAATAATACATTCAAATACACGATTACAGCTGCTGTAAGAGTTCAAACAACCCACAGGTAACCTTGAATAAATATTGTCTTCAACGTCATTTGGAGAGTAGCTAATACGCTGTTGTTGTAGTCAGTCCCATCTTTGTGTGAAATATTTATCGACCAAAGAACAAAACCTCTTCCCTGTCTCATATATTCAAGACTACTCCAAAGCTGTAAAGCTCTGCTTGATAACATGAATTTTAAAAGACACGTGGCAATTTTGCAGCAGACCCCTGCTCTCTGAATCACTAAACAAGCAGAAAACAGAATCAACAGTGAAACACGCACTGTATGTTCATTGTGTCTACAGAGCACTTACTCTGTAAAGAAGATACGCTGAAACCATAAATGCAGAGGATACTGTTTGTGAGACAGAAAAACTGCATTTCATACATTCAGTGTTAATTCATCACAATGGCTTCTGTCTGAGTGATACCGCCGTGGCTTTAGAAGAATAAAACCGAGCAGGAAGTGGCTGCCAGGCTGAAACCTTGACTACAGACAAAATAAATTTCCATAGATATGAGCCAAAGCCCTGGTGGTGCCTTTGATTTTTCATGGAGCATTTCTTTGCCTATTTGATTTTGATAAGGTTAGAGACAGTGTAGCAGATGGAGTAGCGGCCCCAGTAAATATGCGTTTTTCAGCCAGGGAGATTCAATTATGGGCAACAGATGACTGACCTCATATGCAAGCTGGAAACAAATATGTCAGGGATCATTCAGATGACATTGGAATAATGGACTGGTGAAGGAAAGGGCAAATAATCATCCAAAAAGGATGAAAACAACTGGCTGACGTGGTGTCCTTTCAGATGCAGTTGGCTGCTTTCAATCACTCGATTCATCCAAGATCAGAGAGGAGAACCTGCCTCACCTGGAGAGGCTTCTGAGTCTGGTTTGTTATATTGAGTGTTTTGCTCCAAGAAGAGAGACGGAGAAAGCTGTATGTATATAAAATGCAATTAAACGAATCAGGAGGGAAACTGAAGGATTTTTAAGACCTCTTTTTCTGTATTTTATTCACTTAACCTTGCACGACTTTGTAAAGATTTGTGGCTGCAAAAACTCAACAAATATTGATCACTGAGTGTTAATATTTCAATAATCTATTCAAAACCATTTAGTCTCCAAAGAAAAATTGTTTAAAAAACTGCCCTTGATGAACACTTGAGAAAAACGCTCATAAAAGGGGAAAACTACATTTGCATGAGTGCCTAACTTCAAGGAAAGCAGGATTTTGGACTTCAGACTCTACATGACTTTCAACTCCAGTTACTGAGGGGCATAAAGCTCACCCTCACACCAGGGGAGCGCATATTAATTCAAGTAGGCAGTAGCAGTTGTCTGTTTTCCAACCCTGTGCATCCTTACAGCTGAACTTACATTAAATGAAGCTTACAACCTAACAAGTTAGATTTCCATTTTAATGTTAACACTACATAATTTGAGTTTAACTATACAGAGAAACATGCATTCAGTATGTAAATGGACCAAATCAGTAAACGTCATTGATGCAAAACCAGTAGGGCCCAATTTAGAGATGATGCCAATGAAAGCTACGTATAAGAGGTAGTGCTCGCATACTGGCTGTGGGGACCTGCAAGTGTCTGCAGACCCAGAGCCGCTGATTATATGTGCAACAAAAAGTGAGTCCGTTTAGTATTTTCTACAGTGGCACTTTGTAAATTCACACACACAGCTGGACATGTTACCGGGTGCAATTCAGACATATGTGGATGAATAAATCCAAACTGTATCATCAGACAATCATCAGAGACAATTCATGAAAACTCTGAAAACTGTTTGGACAACAATGGCTCCATAAAAATGAAGAAGTCTCTCCATCGCATATTTAAAAAGATCTGTGCTCATATGACTACATTGTGAAGACGATCCATGTGCATGTGGATCTGCAGAAAACGCAAGTAGTTGGTGGTTTAACTTTGTAATGAAACACCTCTGAAGAACACCTTGTGTCTGTGCAACAAAACAAGAAAACCATGGTAAACAAGGTTGCACACTGAATGTATCTCTGCTGATTAAAGTGACCGTGCAGCACAGAGAAATGCTAATAAACACAGCAGCACAAACACAGCTCAGCTACTGTTTTCTCTGAACACGTGTCCATGTAATCCTCCTCAATCTTTAATGAAATGCACAACCTCTGAAAGCTGTGTCACCTGTAGCGCCACAAACTGGGACGTTTCTTCATCAAATGTTTCATTGCCCAGGAATTTGGGATTAGATTTGTGGTGTATTCCTTTCAAACAGCCCTTTATAAATGTCAATGTTTTGGCTGAAGGTTTGAGATGTATTGATTGATCGATTGACACATCAAAAGCATGTCCATTTCATGACAATGAGGTAAACATGATCCTTACACAAGACTAAGCATTTCTCTTATTGGAAGTACAACCTCTTCATGCAGGAACAGCAAGTGTCATCACCCTGACTTTGTGATAGGCTCTGCACCATAGACATGGATGGCCAAACATGTCTGAGGGCTGCAGTAAATAGATAAATAAATGGAGCACGGAGAAGCCTGCCAGTGTCAGAGATGTGCTCAGAAACACAGCAGTCCGTGAAAGGCTAGACAGACACAGACTGCAACACTTCCCTGGGTAGTCCTCTGGAAGAAAAGAAGTCAACTTTATTCTAGGAGTGAACTTTTGTAAAGGACGTCTCGGAGGGATGCTACACACTCATGTTTTTGCAAGGTAGTATAAAATCTGTCGGGAGTAGGTCAGTGTGTGGGTTAATAAGTGCTGCAGGAGACTCTAGACGTTTTTACAGCAAGGAAAACACTTTCTGCTGCTCTGCTTGTGTCTGACGTTCATCAGTTGTGGTTCAAATAGCATAACAAAGTATAACAAAGACAGACATGGTTGTATTGTTCCGTCTTTGCCACAAATAGAAATACAATTTAATCTGTGAGGGCGGTGTTGTCCACGAGGGCTGAGAGGGACGTAAACAACAAGCCTCTGTTAACCTTTATTTAGAGATGATTCATGAGACACGTTTCAGCCTCATCTAGCCTTGTTTTCAGTGAGAACGCTTTCAAAAGCCCAAAAAAAATCTTCACTTGCAGATCAGCAAAGGAAACCAGTATTTCTCATGGTTTCTGCCGAGGCCTGCTGCAAGCAAAGTGCATTAATCCGAGGGTCAGAAACATGCAACACTGTCTGCAAATACAGTGATGCAATGTTTGTCCATGTGCTCCTAATCATCATGTTTGTGCCTGCTGTACTTTGAATTCTAAGTTAAGGTAAAGATTCTGTTTTTGTTTTTTTTGTTGCCCTTCGGTACCCACACAAATTATTCAATGTATTTTAACAAATGTGCCTAGTCTTCTTTTTGGATGCTAAGATTTTAAAAATCTTCTGCCCACTGTACCCACTGCAGACATGTAACACAGAGAGAGCAGCATGAGAACCCCATCAGAACATTTTCTCACCTCGGAACATACTGGTGCTTTTTTCTTACCTCCGTCTGCTCAAGCTGCTCCTGAGAAAAACACTTAACTCCCTTCGGCTCATTACACGCTCAACATTTTTCAGCAGCTACTTGTTTGTTATAGTTTCTTTCCTTTTTAGTTTGCAGTGGTGTATGATGTGTGAGAGTGAGAGTTAAGAATTGAGTGACCATTGCAGAAACACAACAACCATACCTAGCAGTGAACTAAAACAATGAGCTGCGAAGTGAAGCGACAGACAGCTGTTTTCACTCCCAGGAGTTTTTTGAGCTGCAGATCATGCAAAGCTAATCTACAGGTGTTTTTGACGGCATAATGACAGGTGGAAATATAATGTGTCTCCTTAAGATTCATATTTATAATCTATTTCAACTTGACCCTGCCTCCACCGTTATAATAGATTTAACACGTGTCAGACTAGAAAATTAAAATACACTTCCAATAAATTTCTCACCTAACAAGCTATCTGTCAAAGCTCTTCTCATACAGATTCATGAACACACCTTCAAGGTTAAGTTTTAATTAGTTATTTGATGTTTAAAAGAGGGAAGGTGACATCACGATTGACACTTCTGTTGACAAATGTGGGGACCTGCACTGTTCTGAACCGGATTAAGAGAGTAGAGGAGCAGATTGTAACAAGAGTCTATGAGTGTCTGCCTCAAATCAACACAAGAGTCTGTTCTGCTGTGGACTGCACCACCTGAGGGATCTCTGTTCTGTTATCAATAAGTTAAATGTGTGTTTTGGTTAGCGGACAGGGCATCACCTGCTAGATCGTTTCGGCTCCACCAGCGTCAATAAGTGAACACCATAGACTGTATAAATAATGGACGTAGTATCCGTGACGTCACCCATCTGTTTCTGAGCGCTGTTTTGAAGCCAATCGTCGGCGGCAGCCATATAGGAAATGTTTAACTCAACCAAACTTAGTGTGAGGTAAAGAGGCGGGGTTTGAGCCTCCTAGCCAACAACTATGTGTTCTCGTCTGTCAGTCATGTCAGTCATGTCCTTAAATGGGTAAAACTTGTAATCTTAATATCTTCTGAACTGTCGCGTTAGAAAAAATGAACCCCCGTCTGTGTGCTGATAGAGAAATTAGCTACGTAGACCCAAGCCGTTTTTTGAACCAGGCTGTAAACATGTTTATTTCTGCTGGAAAGATTGTCTTTTTTTTTAAATTGGTGTGTATGTGGTTTCCGGTGTTTCTGCGGCCAGCCTCAAGCTGATTCTCAATGAATTGCAGTTAAAACACGTCCACATGGGCTTCATATTTTGAGACCGGAGGTTGCTGCTTGGTAAGCACCCATCGAGGCGGTAGTCTGACTCCAAATCTCACAAAGAGGGGAGCATGAAGGCATGCTGTCCACATACAGTCAGTGCTCCATTGCAGTGTAGAAAATATATTTTCATCCATGATATCTCTGTCAGACTCTAACGAATAATGTTGTTGAGAATCCTAATCCAGGCTGCTTGGTTCAAATCTATTATCCCGCTGTAATTAACAAAGCTTCTCTAACTGACTAAGAATATTAGCATACATTAATGAGGACTGAACCAAATAACCTCCACTAGAGGCTCTGTTTCTACACATTAAGCAACATACAAATGGAGACACAACAGCAGAGGGATGTCCCACACTTCCTCTGTGTCTTTCCCCACTCTACTACAGTATAGTTGACTCATGTGTGTCTCTTGTCTTTCCTCTGAAATCCTGCCCCAGCTGAAGAAGTGAAAAAAGAAAAAAAACATGAGCTTTAGTTTTGTATTCCTATCAGATTTCACTATAATATGATATGCATGAAGCCAGTGCGATTGAGCTGGAGAACTCTCAGCCCCTCTGCAGGGAGGGTGTGGGGGGAAGGAGGGGGATGAGGGGAGGTTTGGATGAATTTATAGATAAGCTATCTCCTGAATGCAGCCTTTGATATCTCTGCCAATGAATTTAAGCTCTCCAGAAAGAGATATGAGGGAGCGAGGGGAGTGATGGGCAATCTAAGCCCAAGTGCACAAACTCATTCATCCAGCTGACAAAGCCGCTGATATCCTTTTCTAAGCATGGCATGCTTCATGTGTGAGTGGAGCGATGTTAGAGTGGAGGTGTCCATCTCTTTCCCTCTGCGATGAGTTTTAATATCTCTGTTTCCAAATAACCGGTGGCTGTCAGGAGACACGGTGAACTTCTTTACATGCAAAACAAGTTTGAGGTGTTAAAAAAGGCTCCTGAAGCTCAGATCTATCACTGACAGAGAGTCAGCAGATAATCCCTGAGTGTCATAACCGAGTCATGACGTACATAACCTCACAGTATAAGCTTGTCATTATACTGCAACACCTAAAGTGCATATTTGAATCATAAATTAATTATTTTAAATTTGTTCTTTAAATGTTCTCTCTTCTATTGTTGTGGAATTCACATTTTTCAGATATCATTAAAACCATTTCAGCAGATTTTTTTGTTTTTTATCGTTTTGGCAGAATTGGTGCTGAAACAGAAACAGTAAAGCCTGTGAATCCTGAAATTTAATTAAACTCACTCACACTGAATTCAGTCTTGTTATCTGCAGCCACACACAGATACACATCATAATTAATGTGGTAGTTTATTCCATAATGAGGTGCCAGTGTGGCAGAATTTCTCAAGGCTATGTCTGTGTTTTTCACACAATGAGAATAAAACTAACTCAATTAACCAAATTAGTGGTGAAAATTTGAATTAACTTCTTGTTTGTGTCATGTTTTTTCTTAAACTTTATAAGTCTAGTAAAAGACACTCAACTTTTCAATCATTTATTATCACTGCTTTTTACTTTAATAACATTCATGATACTGGATAGAATGTGTGAGTTTGAGTGTGCAAGTGTATTGGTTTGAGCTGTTACTTTGCATTGATGCTGTTTGGGAACTGTGATGTTTTACATGTGACCTGCGAGGGAATGCATAGGAAGTTGTAAGCTAACTCTGGTGTAATGCAGTAAATGAAAACATATACACTACCATTCAAAAGTTTGGAAACACCTTCTCATTCAAGGGTTTTTATTTATTTTGATTATTTTAAACACTGTAGATTAATAATGAAGACAAAACTACGAAAGAACATATATGGAATTATTTAATGAACAAAAAAGTGTTAAACAAAGCAGAATATGTTTTATATTTTAGATTCTGTAAAGTAGCCCCCTTTTTCCTTCATGACAGCTTTGCACACTGTTGGTATTCTCTCAGTCTGCTTCATGAAGTGGTCTCCTGGAATGGTTTCTAATTAACATGGGCCTTGTCAAGAGTTCATTTGTAGAATGACTTGCCTTTTTAATGTGTTTGAGACCATCAGTTGTGTTCAGAGGTAGGATTAGTACAAAATGGATAGACCTATTTGACTACTGTTGTAATCCAGATTATGGCAAAACCAGATTATTTCATAGTTTTGATGTCTTCAGTATTAATCTACAGTGTTGAAAATAATTAAAACAAATAAAAACATTGAATGAGAAGGTGTGTCCAAACTCTTGACTCGTAGTGTAAGTAAATAAAATGATCTTGTGACATTTTAGAGATTATATATTTAAATATGTTCTGTATTTTTTTCTTAATTTTGACACAGTCTAAGAGCCACACCACAGTCCTCTTCTTTTTTGCCCCCTCATTCATTTTACTGAGGTCACCTCTCATTTTCACTGAGCAGCTTTTGCTCAGTGTGAGACTACTCCCTACTGGCTGCATTGAGTCATTACAACAGCCAACCAT
This sequence comes from Notolabrus celidotus, assembly GCF_009762535.1. Classification (NCBI taxonomy): domain Eukaryota; kingdom Metazoa; phylum Chordata; class Actinopteri; order Labriformes; family Labridae; genus Notolabrus; species Notolabrus celidotus. The sequence continues at coordinate 8,934,246 of NC_048281.1, read as the reverse complement.
GCAGCTCTGAATCAGAGAGAACTGCTTCCTTCACTGATACTGCTGCAGGAAGCTTGATGGTTTGATCCATAAGGGATGAAGTGAGAATAACAATGGTCAGTTCATCTGCTGAAATACTACCCTTAAATTCAGAGTAGCTTCACTTTAAGTGGATGATTCCTTGAAATGAAATATAATGCTTTATTCCTGCATGTATGATCTTACAGAATGTGGTGTGTTGCTATAGATCAAATTAATATAGGTGAATTAGCAAGAGGGGGAACACGGCATTACGCAATCATGTAACATAAATCCCAAAATATAATTAACTATGATAAAATGAGCCATTAGCTTTGTTAGAGGTGATAGACTGACAGAGGGAGGAAAAAAGAGAGCGAGACAGGGAGGAAGAACACATCTTAATTGAATTTGTCTCAAACTTTTCTGTGGATTATAAAAAACCTCCGATCAGTGTTAGGTAGTGTGAGAGCAGCTGAAAGGTTATCTGGTGACTCATTATCCAAATTCGTCATGATTAATTATCACAGAGGAAAGTGAGCGCAACAGACCTTTAACTTTAGAGAGAACAAGAGAAGTCTCAAGGAGTTCAGGAAAAACTAATGGAATCAACATTTTTTATGACAAGAGTGCAAACTCAATCTGTTGATGATCAAACAAACAGCTGAAGAACTTCTGAATGTTTGCTGCTCCTTCATTTTTGTGACTTTTTCTTATCCCGAGGCAGTTCTCTTAACTTGTTCAGGGTTTGTTTATAAGTGATTGAGTTAGGTTGTTTTGTAGGAGGGTATTTCAGATATATGTATACGTTATGAAGTTTTATCTGTTGCACTGCTGTTAGCTCGGAGAACAGCATTTAATCTTTTTTAATGTATGCCGGTACAAATAAAATTAATTATGAACTGAAATTATGGAAAACCAGGCAGCAGTGATATTGGGCTTGAGGTATTTTGACCTCAGTTGTTGCACAGAACAAAATTCAGTGCTCATTTAGAGTACATTTATTTTCATAACTTCATATTTCAGAATTTCAATGTTAAGGCTCTGCTTTTATTATCACTTTAGGGTCTGAATATTTGATTATGTGAAATCACTCTGCAAGATTTCATGCAAATAAAGCCAGAAAATATTCATTTGAACAGAGAAATTTAAGATGTGACCACAAACTAGAGGAGATCAGTTGTAATCGAGGCACACACACAAAAAAGAAACCCCAATCCTGCAAATCAGGATTTGTAGACAGAACATCAGTTATACAAAGGTTAAACCAATAACCCGGTTCTTTACCAGAGGCGCTGCATGTTAAAGGGCAGGTAACTGCTTGGGGCCAGTAGGGGACCCCCTGATGGCTGACAGACTCTGAATTACAGCAGTAGGCTAAAATGTGCAACGTTTGCAATGACAGTAGGAAACCTCCCCAAGGGGTCCCATCTGACAGTGTTCAGTCTTGTTGGGCTGCAAAGGGTGGCATGCACATTATTCCTGTGATAACGTTTCACAATGAAGAATGAAGAGGAATTACCCAACTGGGTCGGTATTATGCGTCTGCAGAGCTGGAAGCTGCAGTTTCAGGACCACATCTCTAAGAACCATGAATTGTTGGGACAGTTAGGGTAAGGGTTGTGGTTAGACAGTAAGCATGCGGTCCTTAGCAGTCCAATGCACTAGGTGGTGCCATCTCAAACAACAAATTTAAACTGTGTGTGTTTTAGCACCCTTCTGCAAATGTTCATGCAAAAACCTGTTCATTCATAAGTGAAAAGTCTACATAGTGTAGAAACTTAATTTTATTTTTATTCTATTGTATTGTTAGTATCTTGTCCCATAACTAAACACTCTCTTGTTTTATTTTGAGGGCTTGTAAACACATGAATTTCCCTAAATAAGGGATCATTAAAGCACATGTAGCCACATATTATCTTTAAAATACAAATATGTTCGTGCATTTCAGTCAGGAAAAAAAAACCCACATTAAACTTTACTGATTTCCATTAAATCCAACCACATTAGTGCTTTAATATGGTATAAAATAAGCCTTAATATCAAGCTTTGTGCCTGTGGTTTGGTTAATCTTTTTAATGCCTGATTTTAATTTTGATTAAACATTTTTAATTTGCATCTCTGAGTTTAATATTCTCAATGTCAATACAACCCAGAGAGGCATTTATATCTAAGTTTATTCATAAAAGCATGCACTGCATTAAATATGAATGCACAAAAGAGAGCGATCTGTTCATTCTCTGTGTCAGCCATCGAACCTACAAATCACTTTAAGGCCGTGAATGTGAATGTATTGGATTGCAGTAAGGCTTATTCACCATGTCACTGTCAATGATTTAAGATCTGCTCGCGAACTGAGTGCTGTATAAACACAACCTATGGCTAACAGGCGACCCCCACCAGCCGTCAGTCCCCCGACAGAGCTCCCATCACATGCTGTGTGCATCTATTAAGTGGCCTTGGCTGTTTTGGCCCCGAGGTTCAGCTTTTATGTGACACTTCACAAATGACATCATAGATCCTTCAGGTATAAAGCGGCCGCTCCATCATTAAACCATGTGTGATTTATAGATTCAAGTTAATGCTTGGTTTATTGGCTTCCTCGTGGTGATTGTTTTGAGCAACAACACATTTCTCTTCAATCTGATGTATTAAGAAGGTTTTAGATAGCTGCTTCTTGCTCTTAGATTTAAAATATTTAGGAAATACCAAAGACATCTATGATTTTGATGCAATATTTTAGCAAAACTGCAAAACTATCAACTCTGCCTCAGGTGTTCATTCAACAGGCAACACATTCAAACGTGGAGGGGAGTGAGAAGTTTCTAACGCCCGTCAGAAGCACCTCAAGTGATGGAAAGGGTCAGAAGTTGAACCCTTCATAAGCTTCTGATAGTGAAGCATTCATGAGGCTGCCAATCAGATGCAACAAAGACAACACATAAGGTGCACTACCTAACAAGCTCTTAGCTTTCAAAAGATTCTCCTGAAGAGAGACATTTATAGACAGCACTGCCCTTCGTTATACCTGTCCTATTCTGCTTCTGTCACAGTCCAACTCACTCCATCAATCCATCCATCCATCAACCCATTTACTCTAAAGTGCTTATCCTTCTGGGGGTCACAGAGGTCGCTCTATTTCACATTGTGCAAGAAGACTTTACCCTGGACAGAAAGCCGGTCTATCTAACAGACTCGCTTCATTCTCAGCAATCCTACACTTACTTCACAGTGTCTCTCAGGTGCTGAAATGTAGTCTAGGGATAGTAGAAAGATTCAACACTATGCATGGGAGGTGGGAATAGCTCTTTGGCTGGTTTTGAAGTGAAGCCATGAAGGAAGTGCCTAAAACCTGTATTCCTTCTAACGACCAGCAGGAGGAGACCATTTGGTTCCAAATGAGGTCCGACTGGATGAAAGCGATTAGAAAAAATAGCCTACTTCTCACTGGATTTTTCACTCAGGCAAACATTTTGCCACAAGTTTTGATCCAATGACTACATTTTCTTCATTACAGCATGAAGTTTATTTTTAAAAATATGGTTTGATTGACAGGCCACTATCCCAGCAACCTATTTACCTTAGTGGAGGTGTAGTGACTTGTGTCCACTTTCTTGTCCACATATGTCTAATCCCAATCTCCACACCCATGGATTTACAGATTTTGAGACGCATTCACAGTAAGTGTTAAGGCTGATTCATACTTCAGCATTGAATCGACAGCGTAGCCTACGCCAGAGGTCCACGTAGCTCCTGTACCTACGCTGAGGCCTACGCACGTAGCTGACGTGCACCTCCTCCAAAATATAACCACCAGTAGAATCGGCGCGGACCACAAGCCCTGTGATTGGTCCGCTTGGCGGCATTGTATTTCACGCATTTACAGCACTTCCGGGATCCCAGCTCATCGGCCGCTCATTGGCCGTGTATTTCATCTCCTCATCTCTATTCTTCATGTAGTCATGTCTGTATGATAAATAGCAACATGTCTTAGCTTTAGATTAACATAACACGCTCTGAATCGCTGTGGTAAAGTAAACAGATCGTAGCGGGGCCGGAAGCAGGCGACTGGCTGTCAGAGAGACCACACTGCCCTCAAGCTTTTCGGCAGAGAATTGCTGCGCGTCATGGACACATCAATGCATTCATTGATTATCTGACTTTCTGTAGTTTGATTAAATATAATCACTGAATGTAAGACACTCAATTAGATACTGAAGGTAGACTCTTTTCCAAAACTATTCCATGGTGCATCTTGTTTCCAGACAACATATGATGTCATAATAGAGTCCCCCATATCTACTTTTTGTTTACCACCTCCTGGACTGGAGCACTGTTTGGCTGATGTTATCACAGTGTGCAAGGGTTCAGTGCTCAGGCGTTAGTGTAGAGATTTGGACTGAGTCATGGTCTCCTCTGGCACCAAAAAAATCCACCCTCAATGCCACAGCCAGAATATCAAATGCAAGGTTTCAAAAAGGGTAGCAAGAAAACGACCAATGATTACATTTTATACACAACATCTCAATGAAGGGTAGCTCAGCATACAAAAATAATAAATACAGGTTCTCACTGTGCAGGTGGCTTGGCTTCTCTTCTTCAGTCAAGGTGTCAATGGGGAAGATACTAAACAGAACTTTCTGTTTGAAGACTGTCATCTGTATTTCAATAAGCTTCACATAGTAACATGTTCCAAAGAGCTTTAAGTGTTCATGATAATATAAAATCAGTGTGTAAGTGCGGTCCATTCAGCACTGACAGAGGGCGTGGTCACTTCTCTCAGCTGTATCAGATTCCTATGAACACCGGACACTCAGAGCCAACAAACACAGCTTCTATCAACCACCACCTCATCATACTTGTTTGGATACATGTAGTCCTCTCAGGAGAGAGATCACATACAGTATATAGAGTGTACAGCAATTTGCACTTTTCTCTATATGATGCAACCCAGTACAGCTTTTTTTTTTCTTTGGATAAAGAGAGGGTGAGATGGTGAAAGAAGCAGATAACCGCATACAAACAGTATGTGTATATATATATATATTTGCCTTCGTGCTCACACATTTACACAGATAGAGAAACACAACCCCTTTAGATTTATTCCTGGAGCATGTTCTGTTCTTCAAAATTGATTCAGGCTCATGCATGTCTGCATCCTATGAGGCTCTTTTCAGGAGGATTAACATAATGAGGCAGCACAGCGTCACATTAAACAGCTGCTTCTGCTGCCCTTTCTTCACCTGCACCTCAGATCTTGTCTTTCCCTCACAGCCTGGATGACCGCCACCATCAACCCACTCTGCAGGACATCCAGTGGCAGCAGAAGATAGCATGCAGACGCTGTGGGGTTTTATTCTGACATTGGGTTTGCCCAGCAGGTCAGTACAGCATGGTGTAATCAGATAGAGAAACAGGGGAGCAGTACGGATTAAGAGAGTCTAAGTGGAGGTGCATTGAAGGACAAAATGGTAGATAGTAAATGGAGAACACGGAGGGTATGTGGCACAATGCATAGCTGCTAACGGAGGCTTAACATAATCAATATTATTTCTGAGATGGAGCACATCAGTGTGTACGTGTGTGTACAGAAGATAAGGTAAGTGTGAAGAGCTTAACTGCGACATGGGACGGTGAATATCTGCAGGAAGCTGAAGGTGAAGATTGGTGGCCAAAGTGAGTTTTCTGGGATGCACATCCTCTAAATCCATGAGGGATTTGCGTGCCATCACCTACAAACAGATAAATGCATAATTCTCACTTTGAGAGAGGATTATTTTACCACTTTGATCAAAATGTGGAACAGTAGATGTTTGAGAGCACCTAGCTCCACTAAAGGAACCTGAAACACTAATCTTGTTACAGCTTTTAAAAACTGGATACGAATTTGCATGGGAAACAAAACACCTTTGTTTGGATGACAGGTTTCATACAAATACATGTTTGGATAAATCTAGTGATTTAATTTCTTTAATTCTACATATTCTTTAGATTGTGTACAGTATGCAAAAACTCAGTGTTTCCAGATATCGCTCATATAAAATTTTGCTGCTGTTGCTGCTCTGTTTTTCAGATTTGTCCCTTCCTGTTTTTTTTTCCACTTATTGAAACCTCTTAGTTTTAAAAGCATTTTGAAACACTTTCCTAAAAGTGCCACCAAAAATAAGCTCCAAAATGCCACGAGGAGAAGACGCTAAGGCTAATCTTGAGTCTACTTTCTCTTCCCATCATTTCCCTTTTTCATTCGATTTTGAAGGCTTATTTGTGTTGTTATTACATTCAAGCATCTCCTCACACAGCCCCTCCCATCTCTGAGTTGCTATGGAAGCCATCCACACAGTTTCCCCGCCGGCTGAAAACAACAGCCATGTTCTGGGAAACCTTTCATGGGCTGACAATTGCAGCTCCGTCCCCGTGGCTTACTCATTCAGACGACTCCTTTTTGAACAAGTCGACTGATAAGAAAGCAGCCGTATCTCATTAGGAAGAATTATAATTGACAGGTATCCAAAACAGATTATGTGAGTGCCATGCACAGATGTGTCTCTTCTGCTTTGTTGCAGTATGATGGTGCTCAGCCAGCTGGAAAGGTAAAAGAGGGAAACATCTGAAGACAGTGGATCGTTGCCACTGTGACAAACTTTTCTACCTAAATGTATGTGAACCCCTTAATGCTGTTTGCAATTTAATGACATAGAAGATAAACTTTAATGTCCTTTATTGTAAGCATATGCTATAAATGAAGAATAGTAAGCTGTTCTGAATAAACGGATCAGATTATTTGTTGTATTTCTGTAAATATACAATATATAATCCATGATATTGAAGCAGGTTTTTTGCATATTTTTCAAGTTTTAGAGAGGGTTTTGGTGCATGTTGGTTTTTAGGTGTTTTTCGACAGCAGGAACTTTAACCCGGAACTAAGTGCTTTTCGACCAGTGGACCCAGGGTCTAAATTTAGTTCAGGGGTAGTTAATCTCACCCCTGAAAAGCCCCTAACATCACACACATCTGTGATTCACTTGATTTCTTTTTCTTTTATTTGTTTTAATGTGTTCCATCTTTTTTGTATGTGTGCGTACTTTTCAAAAGAAGAAGCTGTGATTCTCTTGATTTAGCAGCTTGTAACAGTAGTCTTCTCTCAGCCCACCGCAAATGTGCCTCTCCCGGTGTTACGGTTTTAAAAGTGACCCTGTAAACTGGAGACCAGTGTTAATTTCGTCAACGAAATTATGACGATAAATGTTCGTCAACGACTCATTTTTTCATGACGAAAACGAGAATATGATGAGCTAACATGCTTCACTGATAAAAACTCTGACGAAAGTAGGTTTTGATTTCGTTGACGAGACGATGACGAGACCAAAACATTAGTGGCGGATAGTCGGACATTCAAAATCCATGTTTCCCCCGCTGTGCGTCTAATCTTTAGAAATAAAAGTGATTAATTCCTGTGACAGGCTGAGTTATTATCTGAGGGGCTCAGTGTTAGCTTGGTCTCTACCTGCAGCAGGTGTGCTTTATGAACCAGCTCTCCTCACCTCCATGCATCTGTCTCATCTTCATTGGGGATTTTTACCCCCGGTGTGCGTTAGTGACAAAAACACAACCGGGGGACTCTTTTAACTCGGCTCCCAAAGAAGAGCCGGCTCTTTCAACTCCCGAACGGCTCTTGTCTAGCCGTATATTTAACCTTGACTTTAGAAAAACTAATGGTTTGTGTCTAAAACCCTTATACGTAGGGTGTTTTTATGAGAAGCCTTATAATTGACCAATTTGGTGCATTTATTCTGTTACAAAACCTTAGGGTTAGGGTTGTGATTAGGGTTAAAGTTAGGGTTAGGATTAGGGTTAGAGTTAGGATTAGGGTTAGGGTTGTGATTAGGGTTAAGGTTATGATTAGGGTTAGGGTTAGGATTAGGGTTAGGATTAGAGTTAGGGTTAGGGTTAGGGTTAGGGTTTTGGTTAGAGTTAGGGTTAGGATTAGGGTTAGGGTTAGGGGGTTAGGGTTAGGGTTATGATTAGGGTTAAGGTTATGATTAGGGTTAGGGTTAGCATTAGAGTTAGGGTTAGGGTTAGGGTTTTGGTTAGAGTTAGGGTTATGATTAGGGTTAGCATTAGAGTTAGGATTAGAGTTAGGGTTAGGATTAGGGTTAGGGTTAGGGTTAGGATTAGGGTTAGGGTTTCGATTAGGGTTAAAGTTAGGATTAGGGTTATGATTAGGGTTAGGGTTAGAACCAGAACTAAACTTAAGCAAACAGAATCAGAACCAAACTCAAGCAATTCCAACCAGAACTTAACCAGAACCAAACTCAAGCAATTCCAACCAGAACTGAACCAGAACCGAACCAAAACTGAATTGTACCAGAACCAGAACCAAGCAACCAGAACCATACCAGAACCGAACCAAAACCGAACCAAAACCGAACTGTACCAGAACCGAAACAGAACCGGAACCAAGCAAACAGAACCGGAACCAAACTCAAGCAAACCCAACCAGAACCAAACCAGAACCGAACCAGAACAGAACCGTACCAGAACAGAACCAGAAACGTACCAGAACCGGAACCAAGCAAAAAACAGAACCAAAATCATGCAAACCCAACCAGAACCGAACCAGACCCGAACCAGAACCGTCCAGAACTGAACCAGAACCGAACCAGAACCGAACCGTACCAGAACCGAACACAAGCAAACAGAACCAGAACCAGAACCAAACTCAAGCAAACAGAACCAGAACCAAATTTAAGCAAACAGAACCAGAACCAAACTCAAGCAAACAGAACCAGAACCAAACTGGAGAAAACAGAACCAGAACCAAACTCATGCAAACAGAACCAAACTCAAGCAAACAGAACTAGAACCAGAACCAAACCTGAGCAAACAGAACCAGAACCAAACTCATGCAAACAGAACCAAACTCAAGCAAACATTATTAATGTCCTCAGGTTGGCATTGAGAAAAATCAGATGCCTCAGTTTGGATGGGCTGATCGGATTTCTCCTCAGTGAGTATTTGCCCGGTCTTCAAGAAGACTCTCTCTGAAGGAGCAGATGAAGCCAGGATACACAGCCTCCCCTCCATCACCTGTATCCTATATCCTCACATGTGATTGGCCGCATGGCCGCCATGCTGACCAATCAAAACAAAGTTCTGCTGTGAACAGAGCTGGGGCTGAGCACTGCCATAGACTACATGTCTTTCAATGTAGACTTCCACTGAGAGGAACATATTAGACTATTTAGGAACTAAATTAGGAACTAAATTTAGACTGTCATACCAGCTTGATCATCAATAAAAATGTCCTGGAAATGTCCTGGAAAAGGATCTCTGGTAAAGAGTGGGAACCCTGAACACTGCTGGAGACCTTGAGCTGAACGTGTCAGTGTTTGTGGAGTTTACACAGCTGTTGAAACACAGAGGGAGTTCCTGGGAATGCAAACTAGTTTAGTTTTTATTAAGATTTCAAAATATCCTCATGACTGTTTAAACCAAAACACTGGCTGATCTCTGCCACGGCTTTTTGAGTTAAAAAGGATTTTAAAGCCGTGTTGAAACGTCTTTGCTACTCACGCTTATCTCCTCTCACGTGTTGATTCAGTGAATCCATTTGTGATGAAATATAGCACCATCTAAAACAGCGCAAGCTGAGTCTCTTCCATGCTAACAGGCTAACTGTTGTGTTGCTCATAATGATACCTGCCTGTCCGTCTGCTTCTATGGTGTCATCTGTGATGAATGGCATTCGTCTTTGTTTTACTGCCCTCTACTGGTCTGGTGGTGTAGTGCATTTACTTTTTTTTTTCTCCATACGTCACTGGCCTGATTTTCATAATCTACCCGGGAATTCAGCCTGCAGTCGGAACGCGGACAACAATGGGGGCACAGGAACCTTTTAGTTCAGGGGAAAGTAGTTCTGGGGGCTAAAAGACCCCAGAACTCTTAGTTGAAATGTACCTTTTGTAGATGGCATCAGATATTAGTTGTAATAATTACCCATTATAGGCTTGGAGTCTTTAACATGGACCTTCTGCATGGTCTGTCTGCATCTTTAAAGCACGATTACAGCCCAGGCTGTCAGAATTAGGATATCGGGGTCTGGCTGCCCCCAAAAATACAATTGTTTTATAGCGTGTATCGTGTCCTAGTGAATAATAATCAAAGCCACATCTCAAAGTCAGCATGTCTGATTTTCCTGTCTGCCCTTCATGATTTTTTTCATCATGTCACTGATGTTGACCTTTCAGAACAAAGAGCGCTCTTCACGGACCAAAGTCCAGATCGTAAACAAACTGGAAAGCAGAAGAAGAAGAATGATGAAGTTGGTGTAAAGAGATGTAACTAAGAAAGAAGATGTGTTGATCTCTGGCGATAACATCCCTGCCTTATGAAGTGTTGTCGAGAGACAATGACGATAGACTGATAAGAGAAATGAGAAGCAGCAGATGCACAAAGCCAACCAGTGACTATCTTTTGGTGACTTTCTAGCTAAGCCCCTAAGAGTAAAAGGATCAATGAAGGAGCTCTGTAGCCTCACAACGTCCTAAAACTACAAACATCAATAATAATTACAACAATGACAAAAATGTCTGACCTAACAGTTCACTAACATTTTTAGTCAGGGTCTTAGCTCTCTGCTGTGATAAATGTACAGGTGTGTGCTGTAGTAATGCTGGAGTATCACAGTCTTTGGTTCTGCTCCTCACCTGGTGTGAGTCATCTCTCTGATGTTATATTGGACTTAGTTTCCCATATCTGATCCCGGTCTGCTCCGAATCAAAGTGTTAAAATTGCTATGAGAAACCGCTGCCGTCTGTCTGATCTGATGCTAAAATTACACAGTTGAAAAAGCAATTTTCATTTGCTGCCAATCCAGGGGTTTAGGCACCATCTGTGCTGCTAATAAGTTCATGATGACTCATTACCTGCTTTTGTTACGCTCCTGAATCATTCTGGGGCTGCACAAGTCATAAAACACAATTAACAGAGAAGTCTGCAGGAAGCTCCGGAAACGGCGAAATGAAATTAGATGCTCCAAAATGCTTGTTTCAAAGGAATACACTAATTGCACAATGACACAATACACAGGCCTCATTTTAAAGATTTGAATTCTTCATATACATTAAATTAAAAAAAAAGGGTTTCACTTAATTTGAAATTTAATTTGAAGTTCTGACTTTTCATCACTACAATCTATCTCTAAACTCTGCTTTATCTACAGAAGCAGGTATTAAGGGAATGAATGTAAGTTTTCATAGGCATGCTTCTTGATCTAAGCAAACTGAAGAAAATAAAGAAGTAGAAGTTGCAGTATAGTTGCAGAAAACCAACTCCCCAGGAAAAATCACTGTTTAATCAATGGAGTCTGGAGGCCTTTGGAGCAATGCACCCTCTGTTTCTGTTTTGAAAAGGCATCTGATCTTTAATACATTTTATCTCTCTTGTTATTCTTTGCTCAGAGGTGTGAGTGACTTTAGTTAAAGCCTGTCTGCAGTAAGAGCAAGGAATTTTAGTGGACACAACAAGGCAATGTATTGATGGATTACTGGGAGGCCTAACAACTCATCTTGCAGCGGCCAGTGGATGAAGAATTTGAAAACCTCTTACTTGCAGTCATTTCCTGAAGACATAATAGAGAGCATGTCATATCCAAAGGAATAAACATAGTGCACAGTCTTCAATTCTTTCCTAATAAATCACTCTCTGCTACCACCACTCCCACTGACCCAGATGCACACTCACTGTCAGGTGATATTTCTGGGAGATGTACTAGTAATACAGGATGTCCACTTAGAGAGACAGCACAGAGCGAGGGAAGCCCTCATACGTCAGATGGAGATCTATGCCTGTGGAGCTCAGCGCCTGGTTCCCCTGGGTCTGACCCCGTCCCCTGAGTGAAATCTAGAGTCAGCCCACTCTCCGCCTCCAGAGACTTCTGCTCCGCTCCCTGCACCAGCTACCGTGCTATATTTGGATGAAATTTACTGCTTGCAGACTCGGCTTTGTTCTATTTTGATACAGTTGTTGCATGCTCTCTATTTCTACATTTGACAACTTCCCTCTTTGATATGCCCCCAGTTTTTCTTTCTTCTCACCCTTTACGCTCAAACAGCTAGGTACCTTTTCAGCGATAATAGTGAACTCAGTCCTCTTCCTTTGTGAGCTCATTATGAGCAACTATTTATAATGTGATGGAAGTTTTGAAAGCAATACAAGAAATGGTTATCAAATCAAATTCACCCTGAGCAATTAAAGTTATGCACGGACAAAAAGGTTCAACTTCAGAAATAAAGTATGTTTTCTAAACTTCAAAAACAAAGTCTTTCTGGTGTTTACACGTGTAATGGCATAAATGCAGGTACAGGGAAGCAAAAATTAAGACCACAATTTAGAAAAGCAAAATATATCTCTACAGCCTGTAAGTTGCATAAAGAGCTGGCTTTAGTTATGTAAAAAAAAATAAGCTCAAACTTGCATTTGAATCCTCACTGCACAAAAATAATGACACCTGAGAATAATTAATTTGTTTTTTTTGGAAGCTGTTGGTGTGACCCAGTTTTGGAAGTTGGCTAGTTTCTCAAGGATGTTTTCTGTGGGAACAATGCACCACCCCTGAAAAATGTATTTAAAGAGACTTTCATTAACACCTGTGCTCCACAGAGCACCTCGGCTTTCAGCCCTTTGAAAGAAAAGTAAGAAAGAAAGGTCAAGAGGCTGCTCATTAACGAGACCTTAGAGATCTCATCTTCTTCACCACCACCAAAGGAAGGGTTATTACGAGCAACAATGTTCTTGTACCGCTAATGCTCTTACCTTGTTTTAAGGAAAGGTGTCCAGCCCTGAACACTTTCAGATCAAAATTTAGACACAATTCAAAGTGCTTTAGAAGACTTTAAATAAAAAACAGCTCTTGAGAAAGCATAATGCCACAATTGTGTCCTGTGTGGTCATTCAGATCACTCTCATCAAAGAGAATCAATTATTTGCATACAACAAGTTATATTTGGCAGTAAGGCTCTGTTCTGGGAGCTTCCTGCTCTTTCACCTGCCTACATGGAATGCCAAAGCCTGAGGTGGGGAGAGCACACCTCCTCTCCTTTTCATGTGCATGCATGAAAAGCAGGGGCAGGGAGAGCAGCAGCAAACAACCCCAGACTAGAGAACAGAGCGAGAATCAGTGACAATATGACACTGGTAAATCAGACAGTGTAAGAGAAGGAGCTGGGATAGAGGTGAATTGCATCAGTGTGTGGCATTAACTCTTCACCAAGAAAATAAGTACAGAAAAGAAGATGTGAAGTGATGACGCAGGTAAGTCAAGTCTGCAGTTTCTCAATTTCTTAAATTTCTTAAAAGTGCAGATTAGGTTGGGGGTTGCAAGAATATCCTCGTGCAAACATTTGGTTCCTTGGATGTAAGCATTATGAATTAATCTTTAAGTTCTACTTGGTCAAATGGACTAAACATTTGTTCTATCTGTCTGTGCACCAAGAGTTTCTACTGGTGACAAAATTCAAAGAAAACTCATAGATCACGTCAAGGATCGTGACCTTTTTCTAGGAGTTTCCACCAAGACATTAAGACAAGATCCTGGTAAAGATAAAAGTTATTCTCAAAGCATCTTAGTCCCTGAGACAGCGCCTGAGGTGAGAAGCTGTGAGGAGTGGAGAAGAGGACTTTTAAGAGGCTTCAGAGTTTTCAAGCGGAGGAGAAAACACTGAATGCTACAGCTTGGATCATTCAGGGATCATGTTTGTGCTCACATCTCTAAACCTATGCAACAACTCAATATTACTGGGAATGAACGTGATCAGTGCATTTAGATATTTAGAAACTGAAAACTGAACAGTTTAACTCGTGATTCTGCTCTCACATCAGGGGAGTCTCGTGTCGGGAGGCTTGTAATTAAGTAAGAGTGTTGTGTTGATCTGTGGCACCAGATAAGATAAGACGCTCAAGTTTTGTGACTTTAAATTGGCTGATGATGATCTTGTCTGTAATAGAGTCAAATATCCTGGACATTTATCAATAAAAGAAAGACCAACAGGCAACGCTGTGAGATGTTACACACAAACCGACACTTTCACACAGCGTTATGTTCAGATGTAGTGAAGGTGTCTAAGTTTAAAGTTGATCACACACCACATGCACTGTCTCCTCCCACTAAGTCATGCTTTCAGACCACACTGGTGCAGCAGTGCAACATTTATTAGAATAATACATCTAATTGTTAAGATCATAGTTTATTTTATTGAATTTAATTAATTAATATGAACCTTAAAAATGTTTTTGAAATTTTAAAATAATGAGGCTTTGAATGTGATTAAAAAATGTGATTTATCACGCTTAAGTCATTGGTCGATTGACAGATTTGTGGGATTTTTTTTTTTAAAGTTCATGCAAAGAATTAATTTCTAATCTTCTATTGCATAATTGTCTTTTGTATTCTACATAAACCTTTTCCTTAATAAATCTATTCAATTCAAGAGTTATTTCAGAGTCGAAGTCCCTGAGGAGAAATTAGTTTGGCTGCCCTGCAGGATTACAAAGTTGTTTGTACTTAAACCTCATTATGCACTCCAATTTGAGGTTGACCCCCAACTTTGTGAGCCAATTTGTAGACATTTATGTCAAAACTAGACACACAAAGTGGCTGTTTTGGCTGTCCAGCATCAAGGGTACAAAGACTTTCACCCTGACTGGGGTTTAAGTCCCAAGTAGGTTTGAGGTATTACTCTGACCTACACTTTGAAAACCTAACCAAGACGTTTTGAGCGTTAATATACATTTCACCTTACACTTAAAGGTGACATATCATGCAAAATCGACTTTTTAATGGTTCTCTACCTGAACTATGTGTCCCTGGCATGTCTACAAACACCCTGAGAAGGAAAAAATGTGTGCTGAATCGAGCCGTTTCAGATTTCTGTGTTTTTGTTACGTCACAACCATATCCGGTCTGTAACGGAGTCAGAGCTTGGAGCTTGTTCAGCCCATAGACTGTATAAAATACAACTCAACCCCTCCTCCATTTTTCATTACCTGCACACGTGTGCTAAGAAGGAGCTTAGGAGGGAGGCATGCTAGTTGTAGGCTGTCTTAATAAACACAAATGTTGGTTTTACCCCCCACATCTGCAAATTTGAAGATCTAGTGGATGATTTTTATTTTTCATGGAAAAGTACTAGCAGTAGTTAGCACAGCCACATAGCTACATGTTCGTAGCTGTGTACTAAGACACACGTCGACATACTGATAAGTAAAACAACAAGAAACAAAATCTGTGACCACTGGTTCAGAAAGGTCCTGCTGCAGGCGCCTCTCCATCAGGATCAGATTCTGGATTCAGAGGGTTGAAGTTATGTGGGCCTGTGAGCAGCCGTGTATATTCAGCCAACATGTAAACATTAGATCAACGTGCTGGAGAGCCGAGGGGATATCCACTTCCTGAGGGGGCGTGGCCAGAGAGAAAACAGACAGTTCTGAGCAGGGCTGACAAAGAGGGTTTTTCAGGCATGTCAAAATCTGATTTCAAAGGGTTTTTTTGAGCATAAACTTTAAAGACAAGTTTTGGGGACCCAATATATTTTGATTCAAAATGCATATAGAAAAACAAAATTGAATGTGTAATCAACCTTGAAATTAAAAGATCCATAACTATAAAAAACTCTGTTAAAAAACATCTTATTTTACAGGTCAGAGCATTTCTCAGGACTGTGTGGGTGTGGCCACTAACTCTTTGATTGACAGGTCAAGAGAGAGTTCACAGCCTGCATGTTTGAGCCGTCTGACTCTGAATCTAAAGACATAAAAACTCCAGAATCTGTAAATTATTCAATTCAAATGGTCTCTGAGTGCCGAGTTACAAAATACTTCAGAATCAGAACTTATATCATTTATTAGTTTTATCACTCCATAGTTTCCGGGGTATTAGGACCATCGGACGCTAGGAGCGGCGGATGCTAAAGTGTAGTGATGTGCACGCTAATGTGCACGCAGAGGAGCTCGGCTCCGGGTGTCAGACGGAGCTGTTTGGCTAAACTCTGAGCTGTTTGCGGAAAGTTAGTGAACCAGTCTTGGGGAAAGTTAGTGAACTGGTCCTGGGGAAAGTTAGTGAACCGGTCTTGGGGAAAGTTAGTGAACTGGTCCTGGGGAAAGTTAGTGAACCGTTCTTGGGGAAAGTTAGTGGACCGGTACTGGGGAAAGTTAGTGAACTGGTCCTGGGGAAAGTTAGTGAACCGGTCCTGGGGAAAATTAGTGGACCAGTTCTGGGGAAATGAGCCGAGCATATGCAGGACTGCGTTACCCACTCAGCCGTGGCTCAACTCAACAGTGGACAAATCCACCGCAGTTAAGGAAAATAAAAGAATGACAACAAGCTGTCATCTTCAGCGGTGGATGTGCAGACAGGGACACACGAGCACAGCGGTGCCAAGAGACGGCTATACAGACAGATTACAGGCAGTACATGATTAGCAAACAAGCTAACTGCCAAGGAGACAGAGAGCTGGCTAAGACGTCAAGAGACGGTCTGAGCAGGAGCGGAGTAATTTTGTTGAACATGTGTGCACGTGTGTTTCATTTATGATTGTTTAGTTGTTTATTTCTTCATTAATATCCAAGTTAACCCCGCCTTCTTTATCCTAGCGAAAGAACATTATCAAAAACTTGACTGACTTTATTTCAAAAATGGAGTTTAGTTTAGTTCCAATAATTTAAATATATATAATAGTACGTAAATGTGACTATAAATATCATATGTAGAACGTTTTTGTTGATTTGGGTTACGATAGGCTTTTAAACCAAGCACGAGCTTGAAGGGCAAAGTAACATTTATATGAGATTGAGCTATACATTTGTAGGATTTTGTGTGAAAATAAGTATGAATTATTTGTGAAGTTTGTTGCAACATTAACTCAAAATACCCAAAGTAACCTCTGACACACTGGTGTTGTTCAGGAGCCACACTGACTCTATGAATAAGTTACACAGGGATTACTACAGCCGAATACAAATAAATAAATGCACTAAAAAGCAAACACTGGAAAGTATGTTTTCCAACATGCCATAGGCTGCTGTGAAAGGTTAAATATTTCCATTTCGATTCAGTATCCCAGGACCGGAGGCTCATTGCATTCCCGCTCTCTCTGTCCGATAGTAGAAGGTATTTCAGCGCTCGCTTTCAATCCACACGAACATGAAAGTGATCCACACCAATATAGCTTCACCACAAATCTCACACCTGCAGCAGGCCTGGGGGTGAGAGTCCACTCACAAACTTCCCATTTCTGTGGATGTGTGATGATAAAGGTAGAAAAAACAAACAGAAGCAGGGAAGACCTCTCTGCAAACTTTAAAATAAGACAGTGGAGCACAGAGGGTTTATCAGAGAATACTGACTCAACATGGTCTTTAATCCGCCTGTGTGACATGTGTGTTACATGAAACCTTTAAATACTTAAAGGCTCTCAGTGTAGTTTGATTGCTCGGATGCTCACCTTGTGGCCCATCATCATTCATCAGAGGACAGCACTTCATCATGTCTGAGCCTGAGGAGAAGCATGCTCTGTGATTGACAGGAAGAGGTGCTGCCCCCTTCCTGAACGCTTGCCTGGTTGCTGAGTTTTGCTCACAGGAAGTCCAGAGGGGACAATTGCAAAGCACTCAATTAGGCTGCACGCCTCACTGACTGTTTTAAAAGAGCAGAGGGAAATATTGATGGACATGGCTTCCTTGAATTCATTTCATTCAATCGCCTTTGAGATGGAAACAGGCTGTTGTCATTCCCATGTCATCAGACGCAGAAGCTTTGTCATACTTGGCAGTTCGCTGGTACACACAGTGTGCCTTTTAGGTCCTTAATGAGACACCAGGCTTTCAGGAGAGTCCAAAGTAAACCCATCTTTGCCCATTTCAAAAGCTCACAGCAACTCCTAGGGCCAAGCAGCATGTGGTTGGTTTGGTGGCTTGAAAAGACTGTTAAAGTCTGCTTACACACAACATTTCAGGTTAAAGGTAATCTGCACTATCAATACTATCGATGCAAACAAACCTCTCAATATTCTCTCTAGATTTATAAAATCATAGAGGGGGAGTAAGCCAATCAGCTTGAGTTCCTGTAGTAGAAAGTTCCAAGTTAAGGGGAAAGAGAGTTTTAACCAAACACCATTCTGACTGAGGGGATGGAGGGAGGGATGAATCCCTGAGAGCTTAGGCCAAAGCAGCTCTGCTTGCATGCATTTTAAGAAGATAAGTAGGTAGACAGCCGAGCCGAATAATACCACAGATAGTGGCAGCCAATGTTAATAGAAGTTAGCTGTGAAGCAGAGTTTACAGATGAATCCAGATGCTGATGTGTGTGCTGTGCTTTCAGGAGTTCCACCATTTCTGCAGAAGATAAACATAAACTCATTCCCACTGACAGCAGAGGAGATCTTTGTCTTAACATCTGCAACCCCCATCCAACAGATGACGGTGGTGTTTGTGAATGTGAGCAGTCTCTCTCTACACCTTCCAGGAAATAAAAAGCAGTATCACACTGCAGGTTGTGATGTTAGACTGAATATAAGCATGGCTGTGATCTAGTTGTAGGTACAAGTGCCAGATATCATCACAGAATCACAACCTTGAGAGTGATACAAGCAGCCTTTAGAAATAAAAATAAGAGTATAAAGTAACAGATTTAACCGCTCATTTTCTCCAGCAGCAGGACTAATTTTAGGAACTGATTCAAACTGGACTGTTTCCAAGCAACCCACAACACTTTCCTGCGCACCTGCTATCAGCGTACGCCTACAGCTTCAACAATCCAGCTCCCTCCGATTATCCTTTCATTTATAGGTGCCTTTCTGGACACTCAAGGTCGCCTTTCAACATAACAGTAAAAAACAACACTAAATATTGATATAAATACAACAGAATAATAAGTGAAATTATTTCAGTCCCATGAAGACAGATTAAAGCGCGTAGGCTTGGTGGAAAAGGTGAGTTATGAAGCAGGATTTGAAGGTGGTGGGAGAGGTGGAATTTTGTACGTCCAGGGGGAGAGAGTTCCAGAGGCGGGGGGCCGAGCAGCTGAAGGCTCTCGACACCATGGTGGTCAAGCCAGCAGGTGGGAGGGTGAGTTGGCTGGAAGAGGAGGACCTGAGACTATTCTGGTTTGGAGGAGCTCAATGAGGTCCTGAAGAGCTAGGTTGTTGGTGGCCTTGAAAGTGAGAAACAAAATCTTAAAAATGATGTGGTATTTGATGGGAAGCCAATAGAGTTGCTGCAGGACCAGTGTGATGCCGCTGGTGGAGGGGATTCTGGTGATGATTCGGAGTAGCAGAACTTTGAACCAGTTGAAGTGTATGGATGGAATAAGAGCTTCTTTAGAGGCTTGAGTGATTCTGTGGTATACAAGCCTGATCAGGTAGACAAACAGTCTGATGCAATGTTGATTAACTAAAGTCAGAATACCTGGCTCAGGTGGACAGAATGAAGTCTGCACTCGGTCTGAGCTAACGGTGGTGTCACAAACATGTAGACACACAGTGGATGTCAGAGTGCTGTGTGAAGTGACTATAACAAAACTCATTTTGCAGAACTTTCTACAAATGAACAAACTTTGTTATTAATTGAATTTTGATGAGAGCGAATACATCATTTGTTTGATTGGATGATGTTAAAATGAAATGTCAGCCAGGGAAAGTTTTTGACCTCATTTGTTTGATGCCCTCAGAGCTCACCCTGTAAATGGACCATGATCTGGAGTTATGCAATGCACATCGTCTTGAAAGGATTCAACTTTTATGCATGATGCGAAAATGCACCGTCAGTGGAAGGTTTGACTCAATTTGCAAAAGCCCTGCCCAGTGTTCAAGCTTTTCCTGGAAAGGAGATGAACAGACAGGTCGGATTTAAAAACAATCCTCTTCGTCTCTCTCATAGTTTGGTCAGACAATCACACAATCTTCTTACTGTTTTTTGTAAATTCACTGAATATTGTTAAACCTTTCCTGTGAAAGTGCATGCTTGCAGGATTCAGGTTTAGCTGGTAAAGGCCTCGTCCACGTGCACAGGCTGCATTCCTCGCTGCAGCTTCCCAGAGTTCAACTCAAGCATTTGTTTCTTTACTGTGTGTCATCTTTCTCACTTCTCCCCTCTCTCCTCGGCTCTATGAAAGCAAAATGAGCCAAAACAAAATGTAAAAGTGCCTGCTTTATGTTGTTTTATGAGTGCACATTGTTGGTGCAATGTCGTTCTGTAAAATTACCTCATTTCAGTCGGACAACTCACTTTGTATTGGTTACAACTTTATTGCAGCAGCAGACGTTTTATTTCACTCCTCGTGGATTTATCTTACATGAAGAAAGTGAGGAGGGATGAGATAATATCTTAAAGGTACAGAGTGTAGAAATGGGAATATTTTGATTACACATTGAAACACTCTACTGCTCATCCCTCCCATTGGTGAGGCGACAAGGCATTCAAGGACAAGAAGCTATACCGAGATGCATGAAGGGATGAGGATCCTCCATTTGACAAGTTTTTGCCATCAAAAACGTCTAACAATACAGATTATTTTGCGCGTAACAACCTCTGTCTTCTTCTTCAAACCGGTGCATTTTGTGCGTCCACTCACTGAATAAAAAAACATGTATGCTATAGTTTGTCTGATCTGTGCTGCTGTAGAAACATGGTAATGCAAGATGGCGGCCTCCATGTAAGGGGACCCACTCCTTTGTAGATATAAAAGGCTCATTGTAAAGGCTAATTTATTCTTCTGCATCAAATCGACGGCGTAGCCAACGCCGGAGGTCCACGTAGCTCCCGTACCTTCGCAGAGGTCTACATACGTGTCTGGCGTGCACCTCCTCCAAAATGTAACGACGCGTAGAATCGACGCGGACTGCAAGCACTGTGATTGGTAGGCTCAGCAGCATTGTACTTCCCGCATTTACAGCACTTCCGGGATCCTGGACATTGGAAGTACATCGGCCGTGTATTTCATCTCCTCCTCTCTATTCTTCCATGTAATCATGTCTCTATTATAAACAGCAACATGTATCAGCTCTAAATGAACATAACACGCTCTGAATCACTGTGGAAAAGTACACAGAGATCTTAGTGGGGCCGGAAGCAGGCGACCGGCTATCAGAGAGACCGCACTGCCCTCAAGCGTTTCAGCGGAGAATTGCTGCACGACACTGACATATCGACGCACAAGTATGTGCGGCAAAAAAGTATTTAGTCAGCCACTGATTTTGCAAGTTCTCCCACTTAGAAAGATGTGAGAGGTCTGTAATTTTCATCAGAGGTACATTTCAACTATAAGAGACAAAATGAGAAAAAAAAATTCCAGGAAATCACATTGTAGGATTTTTAAAGAATTTATTTGTAAATTATGGTGGAAAATAAGTATTCAGTCAATAACAAAAGTTCAACTCAATACTTTGTAACATACCCTTTGTTGGCAATGACAGAGGTCAAACATATCCTGTAAGTCTTCACCAGGTTTGCACACACTGTAGCTGGTATTTTGGCCCATTCCTCCATGCAGATCTCCTCTAGAGCAGTGATGTTTTGGGGCTATCGCTGGGCAACACGGACTTTCAACTCCCTCTACAAATTTTCAATGGAGTTGAGGTCTGGAGACTGGCTAGGCCACTCCAGGGCCTTGAAATGCTTTTTATGGAGCCACTCCTTTGTTGCCCGAGCGTGTTTGGGATCATTGTCATGCTGGAAGACCCAGCCACATTTCATCTTCAATGCTCTCACTGATGGAAGGAGGTTTCGGCTTAACATCTCACGATACATGGCCCCGTTCATTCTTCCCTTAACACGGATCAGTCGTCCTGTCCCCTTTGCAGAAAAACAGCCCCAAAGCATGAGGTTTCCACCCCCATGCTTCACAGTAGGTATGGTGTTCTTGGGATGCAACTCAGTATTCTTCTTCCTCCAAACACGACGAGTTGAGTTTTTACCAAAAAGTTCTATTTTGGTTTCATCTGACCACATGATAATCTCCCAATCCTCTTCTGGATCATCTATATGCTCTCTGGCAAACTTCAGACGGGCCTGGACATGTACTGGCTTAAACAGGGGGACACGCCTGGCACTGCAGGATTTGAGTCCCTCTCAGCGTAGTGTGTTACTGATGGTAGCCTTTGTTACTTTGGTCCCAGCTCTCTGCAGGTCATTCATCAGGTCCCTCCGTGTAGTTCTGGGATTGTTGCTCACCGTTCTCATGATCATTTTGACCCCATGGGATGAGATCTTGCGTGGGGCCCCAGATCAAGGGAGATTATCAATGGTCTTGTATGTCTTCCTTTTTCTTACAATTGCTCCCACAGTTGATTTATTCACATCAACCTGTTTGCCTATTGTAGATTCACTCTTCCCAGCCTGGTGCAGGTCCACAATTTTCTTCCTGGTGTCCTTCGACAGCTTTTTGGTCTTGGCCATGGTTAAGTTTGGAGTCTGACTGTTTGAGGCTGTGGACAGGTGTCTTTTATACAGATAACGAGTTCAAACAGGTGCCATTAATACAGGTAACGAGTGGAGGACAGAAGACCTTCTTAAAGAAGAAGTTACAGGTCTGTGAGAGCCAGAAATCTTGCTTGTTTGTGGGTGACCAAATACTTATTTTCCACCATAATTTACAAATAAATTCTTTAAAAATCCTACAATGTGATTTCCTGGATTTTTTTCTCATTTTGTCTCTCATAGTTGAAATGTACCTCTGATGAAAATTACAGACCTCTCTCATCTTTCTAAGTAGGAGAACTTGCAAAATCTAAACTAAATACTTTTTTGCCCCACTGTATGTGGTGCTCATGTCCGCATCAGCCATTGCTGCGTAGGGGCAACACAGAAGTATAAATCATCCTTAAATCTGAGCCTGCAGGTGGATGCTTGTGTGGCCAAAGCAGAAGGAGTAACCATGAATCTTGCATTTTATATAGACCACAGAATTGTGAGTTTGTCAGGTGATTGGGAGAATAACACGCTGAATGTGAAATCAGTGCAGCTGGAGTTGTCTGCCTAAAATGACGGTGTCAGTCCATTGGTTTTCAATCATTTCTCACTCGGCTCTGTTCTCAAAAAGGAATTGTGAGTGAAATTGTCAAAAGTGAGTTTTTGGATGACTTTAAAGAACACTGCTGATGAATAAAGTAAGAGTCGCAGACTCAAACAAGGAGAGAGAGACACTGAGCTGAGATGTAGGTGTACGTATGTGTTTGGGGAAAAGAGAATTGGGGCGAGGTGAAAGTTTTATGGTAGCTTGTGGGACAACTGTGAAATAATGCAGAAACAAAAAAAGGAAAAAAAGATTACAAATGAGTATAAAATTAATCATTCTTTATAATAGGTCCATGCACTAAATGTTGAAGTCTGCAGGAAACATGGATTTGAATTACACAAAATCCCAGAAACTATGATTTCCATCGTCCATACACTATATCACAGTCACACTAACAGCATGCACAGAAATCATGTGGATAATGTAATCAGCACACCGTAAGAGACAGACTTCACACCTGCACTGGAAACAATGACGCAATCTATCAGAATTGTATGTCTGCCTTCCTCCTGTCTTCTCAGCTGAGCGCTCCATTAGCCTCACAGAGCAGAGCACAAAGAGCTGCTGGAAAACTGCAATCACAATCATCTCCTCTCAGAACAAGACTAAGATTGCCTCTCCAGCTGTTTCACCGGTTACACCTCCTTCACAGGGCGCACCGAAACATCCAGGCAGTATCAAAAAGAACATGGATGTAATTTGGTCCGACACTTCACTGAGAGAGCCTGATGAACGTCAGATTCTAAATTATTTTTCCTTTTCTAGTAAATGCTTCTGAGGTAACATCACTGTGTTAATCTGAAGACAGGAGCAGCAGTCTTATCCCGTCTTTGTAGTTTGTTTCCTAATTACAATGCTCCCATGAAATCTAAGAAGCTTACGTACAACAGACCCATGATGCAGCTGGCAGTGCTTAAGTAAGAGCTGAACCAGTTTCAAGGATTTTTTTTTTCATGACTTCATCATGTGGAAGATGGCCAACAGCGTACAAAGAGCTGACAGATGGATTCATCTTGATGTCTGCGAGCAGTACGCTGCGTCTGCAGTCTCTCAATACCAACTCAAATCCTGATGTAGAGTCTCTGACATCTGCCAGGAATCATACATCTCTGTATTAAAAACACAGCCAGTTGTCAGACACGGGAAGGCAGCAGGAGAATTATAGTCCTTTGCTATGAGGTTTGACAAATGAAAGCCTTGATTTTTTTTCAGTCATAGACATGAGGAAATAGACTCTGTTATGTCTACTTAGATATGAAGTAGTGCTGGGCGATACCACACTTTTATGATTTGATCCGATACCGATTGCTTTATTTGGAAATTAATTTGATACCCGATACCTATACTTTCAGTGATTTTCTTAAAAAATGAAATGCAACACTTGAAAGACAAGTCACATGACAAATACTGTTCATTTAAAAACTTTAATATGCAAATCCTTTGGTGGCCTTTTTTAAAAAATGAAATAAATTTAGAAAAACACATAAATAATAAATAATCAACATCCTCTATTTAAATTCTCTGAGTGGAAAGCTCTTCACCATGAATACTGTTAAAATGACACTGTGATTATGATGTCTCTCAACTTGGGGACAGTCACACACCTGGATATACTTTCAGACCTATGCGGTAGATGGTGTCGGGCGTGCAGGTGATGCATCCTTCTCTGCTTCCTCCTTTGTCTTTTTCACGCTTCGAGGTAAGCCTCGGGATGCGCTGTTTTTAAGTGTTTAAAATGGTTGCTGCAGTGTTGTAGATTTTTACAGCACAAACTACACCTTGCCATAGTTTTATTTACACTTGAAAAATATGCCCACACCACACTACTCTTTCCTCTTTCTCTCAGCCATGTTTCACCTCAGACGCGTGCAGCCGCAGACTGAACTGTTGCTAGCAGGCTAAAAACAGCTAACTGGAATCACCGCACTTTTATTTCGCATTTATTAATTAGTATTGATATTTTATTTGAGTAATCAATACTCAAATGAGTAACGTCTGAGTATCGATACATTGCAGAATCGATACGCCAATATGAAGTCCACCCTGAAATAATCTGTTGATTTAAGAGGCGGAGACGCTCAAGTAGAAGAATGGTTTCTTGGGTAAAAACAAGACTCTGGTAAAGTGCTGATACCAATCCTACAAGGCCCCGTTATAGAAGAAGAAGAACTGAGACAGAATACAGTCGTAAATTTACCAGAGTAAAGTTTTAAATATTTTAATAATTTAGGTTCTGCTTAGCTTGTATTCTATTTTGAAGATCTGAAGAGCTGCCTGCATTCAAATGAGGAAAGTGGAGCATCTTGGGAAGTTACACTTAAGTACAGGTTTCAAAAATAATGAATACTCAATCTTTTCGCTCATCAGCATCATGTTGTCATAAGAATCTGGACTTCAATTGATTGAGCAAGAAACTGAGTCAATTATAAAGAAGAGCATGCTTCCATAACCGCTGTGTGTCCTCAGCTGTTGAGCTGGCTGCTCTTCTGGTATCACTTTATATGTCATTTTGAATTATTAAACAGCTCCTTACTGATTATCCGGCTCCATTAAATACTTGATTCTGATTGGTTGAACCCCCAAAACAATGGTTATTAACTCTGATTAACAATGGTGACAACCAGTTCACACACATCACACAAATCCAATCAATATTTGGAGAGGAGTTAATGATCGCACCTCTTCCTGTTGAGAATATGACAAAAACATTACTTTCTTATAGCCTCAGTAGAAAACATGGAAGACATGTTTTCTATTACTTTCAGTGTATTTGTAGAGCACAAAACTTTAGATTGTTGATTGGTGGTAGGTAGTGGAAATTGATCATGATGTGGCTAAAGCTGTGCACAACAATGCAAAATAAACATCATCAACACTTCCTCTCAAATGAATTAAAGCTAAGGCAACAAGTCTGTCTTGATAATATTAGGAGGTACAGCCAATATTCTAAAAATGTTGACGGGAAAAGCAAAACGCCGTCAGGGTAAAAGCGTTCAAGTTCGGCACAGATACCTGCAAACTCACCATCTGAACGCCACAAAGAGCCTTTAATTTGAGTCTTCCTCTCTCTTGTTATTGATGGCCAGCATGATAGAGACTAACACTTCGATGTTACTTTTTATTTCCCTTTCAGAATGTGTTCCTCGAGTCATGCTTGTTAAATGTCTAAATGGAGATTTTAGGATTGTTAAGCAAAGTTAATAAAGCTGCATGAGTTTTCACAGTTGACTGGATGTGTGAACCCCCAGGAGAAGTTGGCACAGTGTTCAGAGACACAGAGATTTATTTCCGTATGTTTAGTTTTAGTTTAAAGTTCTGGCTCAGTCACATTCCCCTGAAACTCTCCCTGCAGGGACTGAGGCGATGAGAGCCCGACTGTTCGCCCATCTGTCCCTTGGTGGGAGCTCCCTGTGGTGCAGGGTCTCTCCCTGATGAGCCCTGATGTTCAGAGGGGATTCCCCTTAAATTACACACGGGACCGTCCCTGAAGACACACATTGTTACCCTGTGTTGATTTGTGTGCTTAATGTGCTCAAACAAGCTGTTAGCTCCCAAAAGAGGAACAGAACGGTGTAAGCAAATCTGATCCTGTTATTAGCACCGACAAAAAAACCTGTTGGTTTTATGCCCAGGACACAGGCGTGTGTCACGTGACATGCTGAACTGTTTGCACAGCCAGAGCCAGTCTGGGTTTCATTGATCTGACTTAATGGGTTGAAATAATGCATGCAAGCTACAATACCCTGCTTTGAATGAAGGATGGCTAAAGAATCAGAGAGGAGCTTTACATACGTAATCTCAATTTTTCTTTCACTTGAGCAGACGCTCAAATTAAAACCAGCCGTGTTGATACATGCAGGGATTTGCTTGGGCACGTGCGTGTGTGCGTGTGTGCATGCGTGTGTGTGTGTGTGTGTGTGTGTGTGTGTGTGTGTGTGTGTGTGTGTGTGTGTGTGTGTGTGTGTGTGTGTGTGTGTGTTTGTGTGTGTGTGTGTGTGTGTGTGTTTGGGGTTATTTCAGGTAGGGTTTGAAGAAATGCAATCAAGACGGTCAAGCTCAAAGTCTAAAAAACTCATAGCAGCACATATCTCTCATGTTTCACAGCAACAATAGAGACTTAAACAATAAAAATTCAGTGTTTATAATACAGAGGTAGACAGAGGACCAAGTGGTGAAGCAATTCCCACATAATTTAGTTTAGTCCCTGATCTCTGCTTTGAAAACGTACCCAACTCCTCCAAAAGGTTTCTGGTCCCTGGAGAGAGATCTTGCAGTGGAAACAAGGCAGAATGTATGAACAATGGTTGTCGAGATCTGCATTTATCCAGTCTAAATGGAAACCAGTAATGTTTAACGTAATGGAGAAGGTAGCAGCTTTCTACAACTGACACAAACACATCCAAAATATATATGGACTACAAACACTTCAAAAGTTGAATTGTCATATTTTTTTAAAGGATTCATGTGCATGCAAACATAGATAGACCGACCTGTTTCAAGAAATATGACTGACGAAGAGGAGAAAACATCAGAAAATACTCAAAGCCAAACACCAACCAATCACACTGCGAGTACAAGGCAAACACCCACTGCTCAACAACACAACATGATCCTTTTATCTGCACTGCTCCCTGCAGCAGATGCAGTCCAGCCCCTGAGCTCTTGTATATCCTGCTGACATATTGCTTCTGATAACAACATCCCTGCTGGGGAATCCAAACAAAGATAATGGCAATCTAGCGTTCAGTTAAAGCTGTGTGATCATAACTGTGGTTGGGCTTCAAGAGACGAGGAGTGTATGAGGACAAATGTGTAAGAGCCTCTTTCTTAGCTGTGACACTCGCCTGAAGTACTCTGATAGTCCACCGGGGGAAAATGACTCTCTAAACCAATGATCCGCTGGATTACTCCGACTCTTCTCTCGGCTCATAACAAATGTAAAAGTTTGAGAGAGGCTCCTTGCTCTGAGTAAGTGCTTTCAATTTGTCCCCCCTGAGGAGATGGATAATGTGACGGAGGAACAAAACTTACAAGTAAACAAGTCTGTCTTTTTGTCTTCTTGTGTATGTCTCAATCTTTGAGGCTTGTATATATGTTTCTTATGCTTCTTCTATTTTTTTTTTGCATGTGTTTAATTCATCCTGAAATGATGTAGAGTACTGCATTTACTGGACTTTAAGAGGTTGATGTTGTGAAGATTAAATGCAATGATTAGTTTTGCTGCATGATTCATGCATGAGTCAGGAACAGGGAAACATGCAGAAGTTTTAATAAAAGAAGAGTTTTATTTCTGTTGTATTATGAGACAGAGTCATCAAGAAAGCTGCAGTGTGCTACCAGCAGCCATGAAAAGTTGCAAGCAGAGAATAGAGAAGGTGCTGTTTCATCTTTGTGAAGTACCAAAATAAAGTTGAGACAAGTGAACTGTCCTTCAAGAGTCCGCCTGTGTTTCTGGCTGTAACAAAATGCATGATAGAACGAAAAGAGTGTGCATTCTTTCAAGGTTGCCAACAAGGGCAGCACAATTCAACCCTGCAGAGCATTTGAAAAAGCAATACATACAAATCATGCAACTTCAGATTTATGCCAACTGCAAACCACGTACAAACATCTTAAACAAATACAACAGCAAAAAGCGTAGAAAAACTCAGGAAAGAGCAATGAGCACATGAAAGGCAACACTGCAAGTACAAAAATGAGCCGATGCAGAGTCAAAAACCTACAAACAAAGAGCTGAATGTAAGACACACAAAAAACTGCAAACCTGTCAGCTTCTCTAAGCCTCGAAACAAAACATTCTTAGGGAGAAGATTTTTCCTGTTTTATTCCAAATGTGCTTCATTAGCCGACCTGGTCCTGGTCTGCAGTATGGGGGGTGTTAAAGAGCTATGGACCAGCAGGAGGAAAGGTTTCATGCATGGAGCACGGTAATCCATGAGGGACTTTATATCAATTTCATCTTTTCCCCTCTAGGATGTCAAGAGGAAACTATCGCATCTGGAAAACAAATGAATAAATAAAAGGTCAACAAATATTGCATCCTTCGGGCGCTCTGGTGGTTTATGGAATTAAGGCGCTACTCTATCATTTGAAATGTCTGGTTTTTGTTTTGTGCTATTTTACATCTCTGCATTCCCCCATATTTCTGTCACCTCTCCAAACTCTGCTTCATAACAGCGTAAACTTGACTTAACAGTAGCTTTGTTAAGTGCAAAACTTATAATCTGAATAACAACCTGATCAGAATTAAAATGTGTCATGTAAACACAGAAATTTCATTCTGCTGAAGAGTGGAGGTTGATGCTGTTTGATATTGGTATCGTTAGATGTGTGAACACTTGATCTGATTGCTTCTTCCTGGTTGGGGTAAAACCAAGCGGCAACCTCCGGCCATGAAAATTGAGGCCAATGCAGAAGTGTTAAAAACTGCAGTTCATCGAGTGTCCGCTTGAGGCTAGCTCCAGAAGTAACGGAAACCACATACACACCAATTCAAAAAAGACGATCTTTACAGCAGAAATAAACATGTTTACAGCCTGGTACAAAAAACGAGTGTAGTGTGTATAGCTCATTCTTCGATCGGCACACACTGTACAGGGGGTGAATTTTTTCATAACACTGCAATTTTTAAGATATTGAAATTAGGATTTTTCCATTATGAGAGGCACAGCTGACTTGATTGAAAGGCGGGAACATTGTAGCTGTTGGCTAGGAGGCTCAAAGCCCACCGTCTTTACGTCACACTCGCTTGACAGCAGTTATAATGTGTTCAGCATTACCAATATGGCCCCCGCCAATGATTGGCCTCAAAACAGCACTTCAGAAACAGATCAGTGACGTCACAGATACTACGTGCATCATTTATACAGTTTATGGATAAAACTAACTAATTACAGCATGTTTGTGCCACCTGACGTGACCAATAATCAAATAAGTTAATAAAATAAAGACATCCAAAGCCACAGGCACGAGAAGGGGGAAGGTGGACATTTCTGGTGCAGGAAGGTCAAGCTGAGGTGCTGTATGCAGAGGTATTTAGAGACAAAGTTTTGTTTTTGTTTTACTTTATTTGTAACACATTATGTAAAATAACACAGTGACAACAGTTTAGTTGACAATGTGCACTGATGGTGGGAACTGATTCTGCTATTTGACACATTAGACCAGAGGAATAACTCTTGATGCATGCTCACACATGTCTTAATCAGATCACTTTATTTTGCATCCATGAAAATAGTGAAGTCTCTCTGATAAGAATGACTTCTTGCATACGTAACATGCAGATGTAAACAAAGCTCATACCTCCAGAAATTCAGTCTTGACAGATTGTGCTCATTTCTAACATAATTTTGCATATTTGCTAAAACAAGTGAAGAATAATTTAGAGGGTAAATTGTTTATTTATCGCTGCATTGCAATCTGTATTCCTCTGTAGGTTCAACAGTCAACATATTCAACTCAAGGTAAAACATACTGTCAGAAAAAAAGAACACTCTCACAGCTATAAAAAACAATTTCCTGTTTTATGAACATACAAACCACAGGGTCAGACTTCAGCAGGCGAATGTCCACAGGGAAGAAAGTATCAAAGGGACTCATAACCAGGTCTAACACTGTGTTGATGAGATTCATATTGTTCAAAATGTGTCATCAGGAAAATTGTTGGTCTCAGAAGATAATTATATCGCTCACTTCCGCAGTTTAATGGATTGACTGGAGGAGGCGAGAAAATGAACTGGATAGCCCCCAGCAATGCATGCACATTTATTTCACCATCAAAGCCCAGGGGGGATGTGTCACAATTGTCCTCATTTTCCATTTTCTGCAGCTGCTTTTAATGGCTTCAAAATGCTGGGTGTAATAAGACAAGCACAGAGTGTGGAAAATAGCCAAGGTGATTCAAATTATTTTCTGTTCCTCAGAGAGAAGTTTCATGCAGAGCGTGGCTCCAGAAATAGCAATGTCAGGTGTATCAGGTCACTACGACAGGCGGTCTTCCCATTTTTATTATTTCAAATAAAAGTTGCTGATGACACTGATGCCTGCTTTCATTTCGTGATCGGATACCTGTGAAGATTCCTGCTGTAACACCACATGTTTTTAGTATGAGAAACAAGAAAACAAGAAGTCTTTATCTTGTCAGACGCCGCAATGCACAGGGTAATGTGGCACAGAGCTTTCTCACTCTCACACAAGAGCTCATTGTTTGACACCAAGCAGCAACCTCCGGCCATGAAAATTGAGGCCAATGCTAAAGTGCTAAAAACTGCAGTTTATCGAGGATCCGCTTGAGGCTGGCTCCGGAAGTACCGGAAACCACATACACACCAATTCAAAAAAGCCAATCTTTACAGCAGACATAAACATGTTTACAGCCTGGTGCAAAAGACTAGTGTAGTCTGGACAGCTCATTTCTCGATTGGCACACACTGTACAGGGGGTGAATTTTTTTCTAACGCGGCAATTTTGAAGATTTTGAGATTACAAATCTTCTAATGAGGGGCATAGCCAACTTGATTGACAGGCGGGAACACTGTAGCTGTTGGCTAGGAGGCTCAAAGCCCGCCTCTTTACGTCACAATCGCTTGACAGCAGCAATATGGCTCTCGCCAATGATTGGCCTCAAAACAGCGCTTCAGAAACAGATGGGTGACGTCACGGATACTACGTCCATATTTAATACAGTCTATGTTTGACACCAGAAGTCGACTATGATGGGTTATTTCAACCTAAACCATCATCTTATCTTAAACTTAACCAAGTAGACGATAAAGAAATAGATGCACGCTGGTTAATTAAAAAAACGACAATTACTTTGTCTTGTTTCGAGAAGGATCCCTGGTTTGTTTAAAGGGGACATATCACGCTTTTTTCATCAATATATATTGGTCTAAGAGGTCCCCAAAACATGTCTTTAAAGTTTCTGCTCAAAAAAACACTTTGAAATCAGATTTTGGCATGCCTGAAAAGTCCTCTTCTTCATTCCTCATCAGAACACTCTGTTTTCCCTCTGACCACGCCCCCTCAGGAAGTGGATGTGCCTCGGCTCTCCAGCACGTTGATCTAATGTTTACATGTTGGCTGAATATACACGGCTGCTCAGAGATCGCATTACTTCAACCCTCTGAATCTGATCCTGACGGAGAGGCGCCTGTAGCAGGACCTTTCTGAACGATTGGTCATAGATTTAGTGTTTCTTGTTGTTTTATTTATCAGTATGTCGACGTGTGTCTTGGTACACAGCTACGAACATGTAGCTATGTGGCTATGCTAACTAGCGCTAGCACTTATCCATGATAAATAAAAATCATCCACTAGATCTTCAAATCTGCAGACGTGGGGAGTAAAACCGACCTCTGCCAGAAAGGCAGCAGGACCTTTTATGAATGATTGGTCACAGATTTAGTGTTTCTTGTTGTTTTATTTGTCAGTATGTCGACGTGTGTCTTGGTACACAGCTACAGCTACAGCTATGAACATATAGCTATGTGGCTATGCTAATTAGCGCTAGCACTTATCCATGACAAATAAAAATCATCCACTATATCTTCAAATCTGCAGACGTGGGGAGTAAAACCGACCTTTGTGTTTATTAAGACAGCCTACAACTAGCATGCCTCCCTCCTAAGCTCCTTGTTAGCACACATTTGTGCAGGTAATGAAAAACGGGGGAGGGATTCAGTATTATTTTATACAGTCTATGGGCTGAACAAGCTCCGAGCTCTGACTCCGTGACAGACCGGATATTGTTGTTACATAACAAAAACACGGAAGTCTGAAACGGCTCGTTTCACACACATTTACAGAAAGGTGTAGAAATCAAAACAGGGGCAGAATGGATTTTTTTCATTCTCGGGGGGTTTGTAGACATGCCAGGGACACATATTTCAGGTAAAGAACCATTAAAAAGTCAATTTTGCATGATATGTCACCTTTAAATATACATCCAGAAATCTGTCATAGAAGGATGTTAATTACTGTTACGTATGTGGCATAACTGCACCTTGCTTTCATATATGACTCCAGCTCTTAGTACCTGGGGGACTGGTTTTCTTTGATGGCCTACATGAAAACCCATTTCACACGCTCCAGACAATCCTCAGACATTCAGGTCTTGACCTTTCTGGACTTGCCCTTTCACACATGTAGCCCACAGTGGGAGGCTGTCCATGCTAGACACGCACTCTCAAATGGAAATAGGCTATCTAGTATGTAGGTGGGAGCCTGTAATAGTATGTGTCTGCAGAGAAGGAGGCTTCAGATTCAGGACCGTAATTCTAGGACCCTTGTGTTGCAGCAATTACGGTAAGAGTAACGGTCAGGGTTTGATCTTAGAATTGAAGTCCTGTATCTGCAGCCTCAAGGTCTGCAGACACATGCTCCTCAGAGTCTGGACACAAATGAAAGAGGAGGGGTCTTCAGTGATCAGTGATACAGACGTGATGGACTCCAGCACCAACAGCTACTACTACTAATCTCATCACTATCACTGCTCCCTGTCTCTTATTCTCCTCTATCCCTCTTTCCAGACCCAACTTTCAGCAGATGGCTGTCTAACATGAGTCTGGCTCTGCTCGAGGTTTCTGCCTGTTAAAAGGAAATTTTTCCTTGCTGCTGTAACTAGCTAAATACTGCGAGGTGCAATGCTCATAATGGTTTAAGGTGGGTGTTGGGTCTCTGTTCATAATTTGACAGAGTGAGGTCTAGACCTCCTATGTTTGTAAAAGTGTCTTGAGGTAACGCTCAATGTTTGTTGTGATTTGGCTCTATACAAATAAGATTGATTGATTGATTGATTGATTGATTGATTGATTGATTGATTGTGACCGTTGGGTTAATATCACCGCAACCAGGATTTTTTGCACAATGCAAACCAGGGAGGGAAACACAATACAGGCAACTCCGACTTGAGCAGCAGCAGTTTAAAAGCATCACGGAACTGGATTCATTCTGAACCAGCAGACTTACAGATTTGTCTTCTCACATGCAGCCCACCTGAACAATGTCAGGGAGGATCCTCAAAGGCATGAATATACATCCAAACTAATGTTTTCAGTTCAGGCTGTCAGATTCGACAAAAAGGGGTAATTTATGTCCACATTCATTTAACTATTTAACTTTCATGATCTCTTCACAAACTTCTGCAGACCAGTTTAATAAGCCGCACTAACTGGCTGTAACTGGTTACCATGCCCCTCTCTTGGTGCTGGCTATCATCCACACCCGTTGGCAAACATTGTCATCCTGCACCACTACATCAACCTCAAACTGAATAAACATTACTTCTATTCCTCCTTTTTATTGTATCCCCTATTTGCACAGCACACAGTTCTTACAGCAGATGATGCAGTGTTTATTTTCCTATTCATGCTTTCATCTATTTTTATGCCTGTGAGCAGTTCTCTCTGAAAAGTCAATCAGACAGTTGAAGCTGCCAGAGTCCACACAGACTCACAAACAGTGATACGTCAGTTGGGCTTTCAGGTCTGTACTCTGGCTCCTGTGTTTAAGATTCAACATGAAATACCACAGGCTGATTACAAAGCACGGAGAGGTTCAGGGGGCACTTCTAATTTTCTTTTATGTGCAGAATTTCTCCCTTGCATCCCTCAGGTTGTGTGGGACGGGTTTGGGTATGTTCCCAGGATGGTAACTGAAGGGAGGAGCAGTGTTCAGTTTCAGCTCGTCTCTGTTCTTTCACATTAACAATTAGGACTTTTGTATGCCAGCACTTTTAAATCAGCCAAATTTGGAAGTATTCAAATTCAACTTGCTCATTTCAGTACGTCACTCTGAAATTGTTGCATTCTGTCTCCGTCCATTTACAACATTACATCTCATAAATCTAAACATCTCCTTGTGTATTGCCTTGTGTTTCCTCTCTGTCTTCTGATGTCTTTTTGTATTATGCAACACAAGAATAAACGAGCGTGTTTCAAATCTCATCTGGACTTTATGTGGAATTAACGGGGCCTTAGACTAAGGCAATGTTCAGACAAACTTAATCCCAGACTGAGTTGTTTCTGTTATATAAAGCTCTTTAAAAAAAGAAACGCTCCGACTCTTTGTTGAAAGATGCCTCTCTGTTATCTCAACATGCCTGTAAATGCTTGACATTTGAACAAAGTTACATATATTAATTTTATTCAACAGTTTCCAGTGTTATAAAGGAGTAAACGGAGTGCAACAGGCAGCAGATTATCATTAAATACAATAAGAACCCTTTATTCTACTTTATCTACCATATTTTGTCTCTGCATAGTACATAACATACTGTACAATGTATTCACCAAGGATTGTGGGTACTACAATTTCCTTCGTCCTCTGTTTCTATCCTGTAATATGACATAGTATGATGATATCTGTCCTTTTTGAGTAGCTGGTGTGTTATCACATGAATCATGCAATGCAGAGGGGCTGAAGCTGGGTAAAGCTCATGCTGTCACGGTTTAGGCTGATGAAAGTTAATCCAGTGGTTTCAGTGCTATTGCTCAGCATTATGCAGACTAACCATGGCTCTGCAGCCTCATTAAAGTTTTGGGGAGTTTAAATAAAAAAATCTCTTGTGGAGCTGCAGACATTATCAGCTCTGCAGAGAGGCATGTTGGATTCACTCCCTTTACACTTTGGCATTTTGGTCTCAATGAAGAACTTAATTTCCCATGTTTCCTCTAAATTATTACTCATGTTGGATGCACTACTTTTACTTTCTGCACTTGCAAAAAAACACTAAACACATTTGCTCTATGTGCATGCAGGCTGTGCATGTGTTTTACTTCTACAAACTGCATCTCTGTCCACTTTGACACTTTGTCCACCCCTAGTTCTTATATTTGGTTTGCTTGCACTGTAACAGGCTGCAAATCAAT
Source organism: Notolabrus celidotus (assembly GCF_009762535.1). Lineage (NCBI taxonomy): Eukaryota > Metazoa > Chordata > Actinopteri > Labriformes > Labridae > Notolabrus > Notolabrus celidotus. The sequence goes on along the minus strand of NC_048281.1, from coordinate 8,898,315 downwards.
ACATGTCATCCAATCCATTTCTTCAATGAGACAGAGCCACATTGTAAGTTTGTGCGTTTGCTTCCTGGTCTGGGGGAGAATTTAAAAATACTACAGAATGCAGGAGAATAAGTTGGGCTGAATCAGGAAAAATGTTATCACATAATTTGCCCAACAGACTCTGTAGTTTGCATCCTAACAGAGCTGTGGCAGCACATGTGGAGCTTCACCACTGAGGAGATGCTGCTCCACACAAATTGGGTTATCACAGAATAATATTTGACATTGTTATGCATCATTTATGGTTAAGAAGCATATTTCTTGCATGGTCACTTGCTGCAAAATATACATTCAAAGGTTTCTACAAATCTCAGCTCCAAAAATGTACTGGAAATACCATAATAATTCAGTAGTCAGTGAAATGTGAAGGGTTTTTTTTGTTTGTTTGTCCCTTCACAAAAATCCCACAGGGGTCAGGCGTCACGAGGAAGTGTCTGATTCAGCAGCAAACTATGCAAACTAAAAGTCTTGCTGCTCCAACAAAGTTAAGTCAAGTCTGATATAGAGCCCAGAAAACTGCTGAGGTGACTTTCTTTCCCTTGACACTCCTCTTACTTTAACTGATGTAGTTGACAGCGACCTGAAAGGTCCTTCTGAACACGAAACACAAGTCTAGCAGCAATGCAAATTTCAATCATACAAGGACTTGATAAATGCATTGAATATCTAGGTTTGATATTAAATGTTAATAGTTGTCCTGAAATATTCTTCGGTAGTATTCAAGGACCTATAAATCATTAACTCAAGTGGATGCACTCGAGAGGGAGCGTCCTCAAACGGGAACACCGTTTGTCCTGCATGCAGTCCCGATGAATCATTTATCTGTAACACTGTTTCTGCACCAAAGCAACGTAACAACCGATCAGATACTGTGACTGTGTCCACACACTGTTTCCATGTCACCTAAATGACGCCATGAACTTCAAACACGTGGTTTAGTTTTCTTTGGGCAACTCACCAGAGCAGCCGACTTCCCTCTCCCACTGAGAGGTAAACACAAAGCAGAGACTTCTGAAAGCTGTCTACAACATAAACAGCTCCACGCATACCACGTTGTAACATGTACAAGAAAACGATCCACCCATGCACTGTTCTTACCTTCGCATCACTTGAGTACCGCCGCGTGTGCTGCACCGCTCCCGCGCTTTGGTTCATGTTTCAGCACCTTGGAGAGCTTCGGTCCGGGGAGAGAAAAAGCCAATCAGTCCGCTGATCGATAAACTGCTGCTGAGAGTGATCACACAGAGCGAGTGCCGACGCAAGGGAGCCTCTGAAACTAGTTTACTGCTTCGTTTAACGCTGTTTACTGGTTCGCCGTCCTCTCTCTGACACGCTTGGGCTCTCAGCCAATGATGCCGGGTGCGTAAAGACTCTGCTCTGCTGGTGCGCCAGCTGTGAGAGCGAGCGGGCTGTTCACTCATCCGACGGTAACGCTGAGGCCAAGTTAGCCCTCACACAGAGCGCGGGAGCGGAGTAGATATGAACAATCTGGCAGTGAAAACATAAAGGCTTATAATCCATCAAATATGTTTCTGTCATAAAGCCTGACTCATTACTAGACAGTTGTTGGCACAGGAATTAACTTGCTTTTAAAACCGTGATACAAGCTTTCATTTCACAAGGACTGATTGCATAACGTGATCAGATGACAACATCTCTGTGCATGCACAGGCATCATGTTTGCAGAAATCCTGCAAGGACAAAGATATTAAACTTTCACTGTTGTAAAAGTGTTCCCATTTCTTTTAACTGATTACTCATTTATATTTATTCATCATAATGAACAGTATACAATTTAGATATAATTATGATAAAATCAGGCAGAAATGTTGAGCTTGTAAAAACCTCACTTACACTAACCCCTTTTGTCACATGCACACAAGGACAGAGAAACTGGTTATGTCCGTTTAAGCAAAGTATTTTAGGCTCTTCATAGTGACTGCTGTGGGATTTTTGTGAAGGGACTGCTGCTATGTGAATCAGAATATTGCTCATCCTATTTGGCTATTTCAACATGTGGTTCCCTCATAAAATATATTTTAATGACTTTTGTTCATTCTTATAAGAAGAGGTCAGTTGGTAAATATCAAGGGCATCTATTTCTGGAATAGCGTGAAAGGTCTCTGATTCCACACTGTGTGAAGTCTGGTGGTACACAGGTAAATCTCTTCACATCTTTAAAGACCTACTGTGTTTTTTAAGTTCAGATACTTCTACTCATATTCGCACTCAGAAAAGTCAAGATATCAAGGCAGCTGTGGCTCAGTGGTAGAGCCGGTCATCTGCCAAAGTGTCCATAAGAGACAATATACTTTAAGTTGATCCTTGAATTATTTTGAAACTTTTCTTTTTTCCAAATGTTACTGAGCATTTTTTAGGGGGGCAAAAAAACACGCTGGACAGATCTGTTCCTTTAAGAATTTGTACTGCTCTGACAGGTGCTCCATCTTCGGAGGTCACAAGTAATTTCCTGGGTGTTTCATTCTCAGACGAGAAGGCCTTGCTGGTGACATTTATGGAAAAGGTCTTGGTTTTAAACACACCTTCTTACTGAAGCCAGTCAGGTGCTATAACTTGATGGCAAAAAAAAAGATCTCATGCATTTTTACAAGGTTTGCTGTCAGAGGTTTAATCCACTTTGCTATTAGAGAGAGACTAAATGTACCTGCAGGCCTTGTATGACTGCCGTGACCTTTAGAGTTGATGAGCTCGAAACATGGCTGGATGAGATCCTACACTCCTGCAGTTTGAGAGAGACAAGAAATGTGTGTCATGCAGGTTATGTCTTGCCCTGCTCTGTTACTCAGCGATGGTATAGTCGCTGTCAGCAGTAACATCACGCAGTCAGAGTTTGACCGAGCTGCAACGAGAATCTCAGCATTAATAAGTAAAGGCATCCTCTTCTGTTAGCTTATCACAGCACTTTGAAAGCCACCGCTTGCCTACACTTGAAAGCATGTATCCACTTTTGGAGAGTGGATACCGACCTTTTGATGCAGGAAAGGTTGTGTGAGAGTAAATGTGTCACTGTCCGACAGCAGGACAACAAAATGTCACCAGGAAGTGAGAGTCTGCACAACAGCAGACAGTTAAAGCAGAGAACAAGGCCAAGCTGGGGTGGTAGGTTTTAAAAATGTGGTCTATGCTAGGATGTAAAACATTTATGATTATTGCTATGAGATATAACACCGAGTGCCAGTTACACATCACTGTAGTTGGCTAGTTTATTTTTCATGCCACAATCAAATGATCCCAAAAGGACTAGACTCGTACCAGTCAGACCGGCAGCACCCTACAGAAGGACAGCTCAGCAGAGTATTCAGCCAACTAGAGAGAGAATGCATTATGTTCCTATTTGCATTTGACCCCTTACATTTTCCACAACAACATCCCTGGGGTCTCAGGAGCTGGAGCCAATACCAGCTGTCATTGGATGAGAGGTGAGGTACAACCTGGACGGATTGCCAGTCAGTCACAGGGTGAACACAGAGACTTACAACTGGATCGTCTCACACTCACACCAAGAGGGAACCCACACATGCAAACTGTGCACAGAGAGGCCCTGTGCAGGATTTAAACCAGGACTATGAATCATCTGAGGCACGTTAAAACTAACTTTTGTACCCCTGATAACGCCACAGGTCACATTTACTCTTGCATCTTTTTTTCTCTGCTGCTTATGTCAGTCTCTTAACTCACTATTCATTCCCTCTCTGTAAGCAGCAGCCTTCTGCTCCTTCGTATGCATTTTTTCACTGGTGCATGCAGGAGCTCTCAGAAAATAAGCTATGGTCAAACTTTCAGATGATGCCTGTCTGCTGTTTCTCCTCCTGGTCCAGAATAAAGCTACAGAAATGCTCGACCTGATTTTAGCTCAAACCAAGAAATGTATTTTTTAGATGCAGGAGTGAGGAGCACAGCAAAATGTTGCGATAGTGGAATAATTTAAATACTTTATAGGTTCTTGTTTGGATAAATATGTTAATTTTGATGTGATTGCTGATGCTGCTGTTAAGAAGGGGTGACAGAGAGTTCACCCTCCACAAAAACTAAACACCTTGCAGCCAGTCCTGCAATCGTTTATGAATCTGTTTTTGAGAGTCTCCTCAGTTTTGTCTGCTGGTTTCACAGCCTCACAGGAAGAGACAGAAACCGACTAATCAGTTTTAAAATCGATGAATAAAACCTGCTCTTACATCATTTTCTCTAATGTTATCAGGACGTTCATATTTTCCCTTCTTGTACATAAAACCTCACTTTTACAATCATGAATCCTCTCTGCAATCCGTTTACTAAATACTGCTAAAGTTGTTTTTTTATTTATGGACTTTTTCTGCTTTTACAAAGACTGATCTGTTCACTAGACCGCTCCTGTCATTGATGTAATTGATTCTGATTGGTGAAAACCCCTTGACAGCAGTGATTAACTTTCACTAAAATGAGCAACACCAGAGGCAAACTGATCAAACGTCATGTCAAATCAACCCGCCGAAAAGAGTTCCGACACATTTAGCTTCTGCTTGTTGACACGTAAGGTGAGGTAAACAATGTGGCTAAAAGCTTCGGTTAGCATGCTAAATCACCAGGCTACGATGTTTACATATTGGATCCTGTCCAGTAATATTAGTAACGAGCAGAGCAGGTGAGAGAAACTTTAGGTTAGTGATCTCTACAAAGAAACTTAAACCATGAGCGGTGGTGGTGATAGCAGCAGGGTTCAAAGTTGTGACATTTGTTTATTTTTAAAGGTATGTGAACCGCAGAGCTCAGAGAAGAAGGAGAGCTGAATGAGGACAGTGTCATGTTAAATCCACCACAACAGAGAGATAAGAATCCATCACCATGGAAAGCTGACTGAGATGGAATCACTGGGACTATTTTTAAAGAAATGTGTACACTAATCACCTTAAATCATTAAAATAATTGTTTAATCAATGTTTTTGACAACGTGTTTGTATTTAAGTTAGTAGCCGGGTAATAAGCGGGATAATGTATGGTTATCCCTTAACTAATACGTCCCACTGCAACAGAGCCACACACGATAAAAAGTTGGCGAGCTACGTCTAAATGTAGTGAGCTACGCTTCAAGTTACTCAACTTTAAATTGAGCTTCAGTGCACCAAAGATACCCAAAGAAAAATGTAGTGAGCTACGCAAAAGTAGCTCACAACTTCAAAGCTATTTTCATATGTCATATTAATAATCATTATTATTATTATTATTATTAGTAGTAGTAGTAGTATGATATTCATATTGCCAAATTTGATTGAAAGTCAATGCTAGTTTTTCTTGTTTATTTTCACAGTTTTTGTTAAAATGATCGTTCATTTACACTCACAGATAATAACTTTGGTCATCTACAGAGAATCACCTTTATTCCCCTCTGACAGTGTCAGTTTATCAGCTGATTAATGATTCCAATCGAACCTATTAGTGATTAGGGGGTGAAATATTTCTGGGACTGCCAAAATAAAGATTTGTGAGTAATTAGTTCTTAAACCTTCTCCCAAGTTTTCCTCTTCATCACACACAGATAGAAATAATGTGTTCTTTGCAGTATGGTCAACTGACAAAAATATAAAGCTATCTAGAAAAATCTGGCTCAACCTGTCTCTTTCTCCTGATCTAAGTTCCCACTTCCCTTTTAAATCCTCATTTATTGTGCACCTCTTAGCATCTGTATGTACCCGGTTAGCTGTTTAGAGTTTAGCAGCAGGTGTTAGCAGACTAACCTGGTGATGGTTGACTTCATGGGTTGGTCATTCAGTATGTGTGTCCCCTTCATGTGTATTCAAGCTTGTGTGTCTGCACAATCTCCTGCTGCTGGGCCGTCATGAGTTTCTGAAAGGATTTGGATACAGAGACATCAGGAGAAGATAGTCTGCTAACATGCTTCTTTGACGCTACCACATTACTTGATCAATGAAACAGCAGAGCTCCTGAAAAGCTGTTTGATTCTAAAAACAACAATACTTCCACCAAGATACAGAGAAATGTAGTTAAGCTATTAACACTGGTTTGAAGAGTTGTTCCTTTCAGGCACTGCTCAGAGATAACCCTGAAGTTACTGCTAATCCTGCTTTGCAGTACAGGCACAAAGCAGGTGGCCTGTTGCACCAGCTCTGTCTAAGTTGTATAAGTTAAGCAAACTGCCAAGCAGGTACAGTTTAAATACTCTGAATGTTAAAAAACACAGCTTACAATGTTACAGGAAAGGTTGAAACCGGGAAGTAGTCAGCAGTAGGCAAACAAATCCAAGCGTTCAGAAACGGTCAAAGGAGAACAGAGCAAAGGCCCAAAAACACAAAGGCTGGACCTGGTGGTTCAGGATGAAGTCAAACCAGCTCAGAGGGCAAACACAGAGCTTAAATACACTGGGAAGGTGAGACTAATCAGGCACAGGTGAGGCCAAACTGGGCGGGGCACAAAATCATAAGGAGGGAAATGCACAAAGACAGGAAGTAAAGTGTGCAAGGAGAGGAAAGAAGTGAGTGATACAAAATAAAACAGGAAGAGACATGGATGAGTTTTATTTGGGTGAAAAATATTTGTCATATAAAGATCAGCCAGCTAGGTTAGAAAGTAGAAAAACAAACAAAGGTAAAGTGTTTTCCATTTCTCCACCCAGAAAGAAGGAAGCCAAAACCATTTAAATTGGGTCTTGCATGCACCTGGAGTATGACTCTAAGTGCTCTTGACCTCGGCTCTGAAGGTGGTGTGAGAATGAGGTTAAGATTGCGTAGAGATAATAATCTGCAGTCTGCCTGTCTACACTGTTTCATGCTGATGTAAAGTTGGAAACAATGCAGTACTTCAGGAAGTCTTTTCCTTTATCCACCCACATTTCCTACAACCTGCTGGATTATTCTTGGATTTTCTTCCCTGGATGTGTTTGCTTCTTCCCCCCCACACAAATCTGTTTAAGGAAATCTGCTGCTGTGGCGGATTTGCTTACAAAAATATCTCCACCATAACAATGAGCTGACTCCGCACATTCAGTCCCGCCACACTGCCCTGCCCATGGGTGCCAAGTGTACTAATCCCTCTGACTCTTTTATAATCTGTGGCCCGCTGATAATGTGCCTCATGTTACATAACATTCATTCTTTTAATTCCAAACCTGTTCTAATTTCGGTCTCTTGTGTAAAGTCTATTTTTGTTTCCTTTGATTGCAGCACATCAATAAATTTGTTTTATCCACAGCACCTGGATTGTCTCCTAATATTAATATGTGATCATTTTGAGATACTAAATCAGGTCCATTTTTGTACTCAGAAAGCAACACTATCCTGCAGGTTCACTAAATCACAGCTCAACTCTGACTTTGTCCACTTTGAAATTCCTTTTAATCTGTCTCGTCTATTCCTGGGCGCCCTTCTGCCCTCATTCATACGCAGCATGTGCATTCTTTTTTACGGTATGCTGATCGATTCCTCTTTGATCTACATGACAGAATTATTCCCTGCTGATTCAGCCGAGAGCTTTGCAGTGCATGTGGAGGAAGAAGTGCATAGGGTTGCTGCGTCAGTCCAAACCTGACCTCCTGATGTCACAATCTGTCCATCAGTCAGCCAGGCGTATTACTTTCTTTCAATCGGCTACAAAATATAGACGAACGAGGTGCATCTCTCCTTCAACTCTCCTTCAATCGTTCCTCATCCTTTCATCTACTCCCTGAGAGAGTCTGCATGTTTATATTTTTGTTCTGCAACTGTCAGAATCTTTCTTTTAAACTCTGAATTTCACTCCCTAGCCGAGGAAATTCTATTTACACTGCAGTCTGATGTGCTTCACTCGAGCCAGCCGGCTCGACAATCATTAAATAAATCTCTGCCTCCACTCCCATCATGCCAGGGAGCGTTATTTGTGTCCAATGCTTTCATTAGCGGTGACCATGATGTGTTTTCTTGTTACCATCTATACTGAGGAGGGATATTAGTGTGAGATGGATGCACCTGACGAGTTGAGTGGTTCTCTTTCTTCTTTGATGGATTCCCAGAGTTGTCACTGCTCCTGGATGTGATGTTAGCTGGTGGAAGTTAATCATTGGACTTTCTTTTATTTCTACAGCTGGGATTGTTATTTCTTGAAAAAGCAAATTTTTAATGGGCACTAGAGAAACATTCAGCTTTTATTCTGAGGCCTTCATGATAAAAAACGTCACAATAATGAACACAAATGTGTCCTCCCTTAAGCTAATAACTGTATTTAGACTGCTCTACAATAATAGAAGGCCAGAGTGATTGCAGATTCATAGAACAGGAGACAGGTTTGATTCATGGAGTACACTTTCAACCAACTGCAAAGACGGTAATGTGGACAGGCTCATCCTTCCACAGTAAACGAATCAATCAATCAATGTATTTGAAGCATGCAGCATGGCCCCAATGCATTTAACAATTACGCAGAGTAAATTTAAACAGAGATAAAAAATACTTTGTTTACTTTTTGTGTGCAAAAGGCAGAAATGTGCTATAGACTTGGACTATATGAGGAAACAGCAAACTTACCAGGGAACAGAAAAGGTAAAGGAAGTAAAACTGGTTTCAGACCCGATTCCCCCCCCTTCCCATTTCCAATCACATCAATGTACAAAGAGGACGACATTGCCTGCTGCTTTAAAACGTATTTACCTTATGATACCAAATCTTTCTGCCCTCCAGTGATTTAGAAAAAGATCACCAGTTACTGAACAGTTTGTTTAATGTCTTAAAATATTACCCAAAATCAACTGGAGATCCAGGCTTTTCAGGAGATAAAAGCAATAAAAGCTTGAGGAGGAAACATCTCCAGCTCCTCAACAAGCCTGCTCTTTAAAGCAGTGAGATAACAGAACTGACTGGGCATGGGTGTGAGTGCTACTGTGCTCCAACCATTACAGATAAGAAAGAATGGCGCAATATCTGGTCCTCTAATCCATACACTGCAGAGCTGATGAGTGCTGATGCTACACATAACTAAAGCCAGAAGTCATTTTGTTCAGAGTCGTAAAATTTGCAATAATTTTGTTTCAAGACATGCCAACTTTGAAAAAGGAGAGAGGAATGATGATCAACATCAATAATCCCAAAGAATTCCCATTATCCTTGTCTCACTCATGGTTAGATATACAGCATGGATAATTTTAAGACGCCCAAGATTTTACTTCTACATAAACATCCAGTTGGAGAATCTAAAAGAATATCTTCGGAAGAATCAATAAAAGTATTTTCAAATCGATATTTGTGTTAAATTATTGAATTATTTTGCAAGCAGCCGAGGAATGAGCTGGTGGGTCATTACAAAAATGAACCTCTTTTTCAGAACAAACCATGTGGGGGTTAACTTCCAAAATAATGACCTGCCTGCTCTGTATCCATCTATTTATTATCTTAGTGGCACTGCAGGGATGGAGCCAATCCCAGGTGATTTTACTTGAAGAATCTGACCTTTTGGTTTCTCAAGTTAACCAGAAAGATTTATCATTTCATCAGGAAAACAATCTCCAACAATGTGAGAGAAAACGGCAATCAAAACACGGCCGCTCTCATCTTTATTAGCTTACCTTTTATATCTTATATGTCAAACACATGCTTTAACAGAGCTCTAGAGGAAGGCCATTCGGCATCATGATTCATTGTTCATTTCTCTTAATATGCTGTTTTCACTCCTCCATTCATGCTCAGTCACTTGTTTCTCCAGCTGTTCTCATCACCGGGTCAAATCCCTCCATTAGCACTGCTGCCTTTTTTAAATATGGTACCTTCACATGCAACCCTCCATCCCCCTGACACCACGAAGTCTTTGCAGCATCACCAGCTTCAGCCTCAGACGACATCAGCTGCCATCTTACTTGTTATGCGTATCAGTGTATGTTTACTACAACTGGTTACCACAAAAAATAATGTATGTGAAAAGTAAAGAAGAACAAAAGGTCAGAATTACTCTCAATGAAGTATACGGTGTGCACAACCCCCATCATCTCATATCCCCATGAGATGATGTAGGTTGCAGGAGCGCTGCAGCTCTCAGACACAAATGAAATGAATTACCACAAACAGAGCCATTCTTCCTTTCTCTCTGCACAGAACCAACACCTAAACGGCGTTATATATCATCCACTTGTGAGCATTTACTTTGGTATAACAGCACGGGTGGGACCGTTCCGTCTTTGTTCACAGTGAATTAGGAGTGTCGACCTTCCTGCTACCATCCTGATTACCTCTCTCCACTTTTTCTTTAAGTAGAAGCTGATTTAATCAAAAGTCAGCCCATGCAGCACCATGCTCTAATTCTCTTTCCCTTCTTATACCTTCCTCACATTACCATTCTGTTTCAACACGCCTGTGTTCAAGACCGCTCTGTGGGGGTCCTTTAACTCACCTTTTTATATGTCACCCATTAATAATGAATGAGACAGCGGCCTCAGGAGAGTCAGAAGAGCAGTGAAGGTACAGGGCCTAGGGTGGGGGGATACATTTGGGATTGTGGCCCTTCTTGAAGAGTAAAAACAGAGCAAGTCCTGCAGTGCTGAGATGAGCTTAACACAGGCACCGTGTGGAATAAACCCCATATTAATATCTCAAGAAGTCTCTCAGTGAAGCAGGCATCGTTTGTCGTGGAGTAAAATTCAAATACTGATTTTCAAAGACACTTGAACTCAAATCCACTGCAGCCTTTATACTACAGCTGGTCTATAAATCAGCTGACTGACAATGCCACAACAACATCATGTGACTCTTCTGAAGAGGACTGCAAGCTGCAAATTGTGGTATACTATTCAATCAATAAACCTCTGTCAATTGGTCTCGGGAGCAGATCCGTCTATACCTCCCTCACAGCTATCAACACTACCATACCTTCCATATGCTGAGCTCAACGACCGTAGCTGGCAACACGGATTGATTGACGGCTCTGTTGAAAGAAGCAGGCTCCTGCAGCGTTCTTTACCAGATTATCAGAGTACGTAACAAAAACTGACACAAGAACCAGTGAATCTGTTCTGCTGTAGACCAACCAACTCAAAGGATCATCGATGTTTTATCACTGAGTGAAATACATGTTTCTGTAAGCATTAGAAACACACACCAGCCAGATCACTTCTGCGCATGCCTCGACCTCACCAGCACAATATGTCAGCCCCAATCAAGGCAGAATTTGATTCCAAACCTCACAAAGGAAGGAGATGGAGGAGCACTATCCATATTAATGTGCAGTCAATAGGATTAACATAGGAAAACATCCACACTGGGTTCAAGGTCAGAAGGCGTACAGTGACAGGAACATGGGAAAAGAAGGACACATTACGATGGGGAGGTGAAGGATATCAATGCAAAGGTCAAAACAACAAAAGGGCGAGGCACACAATCACCTATACTGAAAGTACAGCAACGTGTACGAGGCTGCCAACCTAAATAAAACTCAATAAAGCCTGACATAGGCTTTCTAATGTCAACTAATATATTTTGATCTTGATATTAATACCATTAAAATTAAATTTGCAGCCCAGACTTTTATTGTTTCAAGCTATTCACTTACCCTGCTTTGATTTGGGACAGGTGTCAATTTGATTATCTTCGAAAAAGAATCTCTGCACAGCAAAGATGGCGTTTTTAGGCCCTCATGAGTCATACATTTCTGCAGCTTTCTTCCTGGTGAACTTGTTGAAGACTAACACTAATTGTGCACTAATGGCGTGCTTTGAACTGGGGAATCACTTGTGCGTATGCTATACCTGATCGTCAACCCTTCTCCTCTGGTCACTCTGCAGTTTTTCCTTCTCTATCTTGGACAGAGGTTCATGTTCAGCTTTATATCTCCTCTCATTCTCTTAAAAGTCAACGGGGAACTGTCATGGGTTACTTTTGTTTTGTATTTTCTTTGTAATGTCCTGATTATGATTTCTGGTTTCATTTCATAGTTATCCTCGTGTCTTCCCAGTGTTCTGTTTCAGTGACTCATGTCCTGTGTTTTATTTGTTACCTTTTTAGTGTTCTTGTGTGTTAAGTATTTTGTCTTGTTACTCCCTGTGATTTCCTGTGGTCTTGAGTTGGTTTTCAGGGTTTTATTTGGTAGAATAGTCTGGTATGTTAAGTTTAGTTTCACCTGTGTTTTCCCGCCTTTGTGATTGTCTTCACCTGTGCCTTGTTGTCCTCACTTGTGTATCCTTACTCGCTACCCAGCATGTCTATTCAGTCTCTGTGGCTGTTTCCGAAATAGCCTACTATACTAGCAGTACGTACTGATATGTCCAAAATTCAGTATGTAGTAAGCAGTATGTGAACAAGAGCAAAATCTGCAGTAAGCCAAAACTCCCCGGATGTCTACTGATACGGGAAAATATCTCAGTGTGCATCGGACCAGTCTGCCTCGCGTACTGTTTCCCATAATGCACAGCGCTCGTTCTGCTTTTTCTTTTTCCTCATTTTTTGACGGGAGGAAATCTATTTTTGGGTGCTGTGAAAGTTATCAAATTACATATAAACCACTTCCTAACTTTTTAAATCATAAATGGATGCTAAATAAGCATTTTATTTATTGGCTTCGCCGTTGTTTACTTCCGCTTTCCGAAACCGGAAATCCAGTGAAGTCTGGCTCAGCATGCTGCATGACAGATTGGACAGAACAGTCATACTACATACTAAATTCAAACGCAGTATGTAGTAAGCAATACCTACTGCCTACTACATTAGTAAGTAGTATGTAGCAGGCTGTTTCGGAAACAGCCAGAGTTCCCACCTTTCTGTGTCTGCTCATTGTAATTGTGATGTGGGTTTGTCTGTGTTCTGCGATGTTGTTTCCCGCGTTCTAGTGTTTCCAGTGTTTCGTGAGTTTTTGTTATATGCAGTAAGTTATTGTTTCTCAATTTAAGTTTATCAAATCCTTTTTATTTTGAATCTGCATCTGGGTCCTCCCCCTCCTTTCTTCACTCATGACAGGAACTGTCTTTCTGCAGCTTTTATTGTGCAAACTTGACAGCCTAACAGCTTCTGTTTTCTCCATGCCACTTTGACGAACATTAAAATGTGATATGTTGCATTTCAATGAATGTAAAAGCAAAACAGGCTATTCTTTGCCCGGACAACCTGATAAACAATCATGTTTGCTTACTTCTTATTGAGACCTTTAGTTGTCAAAATGTGCCGCCACACCAGGCTACCGAAAGAGACCCTTCCTTTATGTGGGATGAGCTTTTATTTGAAGTTTAATGGTAATTTCATCTATTTTGAGACACATTTCCAGAGACTCAGTGTATATGATGTCCAGTCTTTACACAATTACAACCGTATGTTGTAAAGTACAGTTTCAGGTGCATTAACCTCGAACCCATCTCCATGTGAAGCAGAGATTCACATTTCCTTATCGCTGTGAATTTTGTGCTGCATTCAGGGCTCTCTCCATAACACACTTGACTGTACGGCACTGCTGCGGCTGACAGAGAATGATTAATGCACGGGTCTATTTAAGACTTTTTGTAATTACAGAGAGAATAGAGGGAGAGAAACTAAATCCACAAAGGGAATAACCCTTGCTGTAAGACATCTGTGATGAATTGAGAACTGAGTCTGCGACACATGTACCATAGAGAAATTTTATAATTATTTAATGATGTTTGACCCAGTATTTTAGGATGTTCCGTTTTATGAGTACAGCTTTGGACACTGGATAGTGATAATATCCATAATATTGAAATAAGAGAATGGCACTCTGGGAATTATGGATAATACATTTGTTTTAGCTCTTTTCATTTCATATTCATAATACTTCATACCCACAGTGACTGATCCTATGATCCCTTTCTCTCTGAAAACCAATACAACCATGAAACGACTTTCAGAACTGTCAAGTTGTGACAGCATACTTTAGTCTAAGATTTAAGTGTATTATCTTTTCTGTCATTAAAGATAGCCTTTAAAGAGAATTAAAGCTTTTTTACATTTTAAACTTTTTATCAATCACTTCTTAAAACTGACCCATCACCCCCAGAGACATTCACAAACCCTCGGTGTGATTTAATATTTTATAACTTCATGAACAATGATCCGTCTGCCTCAGTGTCACAGTCAAGTCAGTAATAGAGACAACAACATTGCAGATATACTTAATATGTCCATGGCGTACGGGCATCACCTCATAGACGTATTTGGAAGGGCTGAACCTTTCAAACTAAACCTGAAGAGTGATTGGACAAACACACCAATCAGAGAAATGAAACATACCATGTAGAGGGCATGCGCGGCCCCTGGGGAGTAAACTACATCAGGCGAGCCTTGACAGGGTCGGAACACCTCCGAAACTGCAGCTCTTGTCCTGGGGCATACCCAGTACCTTACAATAGTGTCCCATGGAAGAAAAAACAGTGAACCAGTAACAGGAAAATGGATCACTATTACTATTGATTATTGATATATTTGAATGCTAGTCAATCAATCAATCAATCGTTATTTGTGTAGCACCAAATCACAACAAACATAAACATAGCAGGTCTAGACCGTACTCTATGTTAAATATTTAACAAAGACCCAACACCAAGACAGGATAAGATCCAGTCCCATCTTACAGACAGGACTAAGTCTGATCTCATCTTAATCCACCATGAGCAGAGCACTTTGCAGCATTTAGCAAGTTAGAGAGAGAGAGAGAGAGAGAGAGGTGATAGTGATGAGATGGATAGTAGTAGTAGTAGTAGTAGCTGTTGCCGCTGGAGTCCAGCACAGAGTCTAGACCGTCCACAGCAATGGAGCTCAGGGACAAAGGTCTACGGTTAGTAACTTTCAATAGGACAGGGAGAGTTAAAGTAAGTGAGGGAGGGGGTATAGGATCCCAGTGTGCCAGTTCCCCAGCAGTCGAAGTCTGTATTAGCATTACTAAGAGCTGGTCTTAATGGAGATTGAATAAAACATTTATAACAGACGGATTTTTTGGATATGGACTTCATTATTTGGAATGGTGTATTTCTTCCCCCTAACACCAAAGCGTTTAGGAAGGCAGGTGGTGAAGTGATTGGAGCAAAGTAATCAGGACTGGTCCACAGGTCAGGCAAACACAAAACAAGCTCCAAAGACAGTTTGAGTCTATTTTAAATTCAAATTAATTTAACTAATAAAAGTGAGGTTGTGTAAAACTGATTTACATTCTTTCTCTAAAGTTTTCATGACGTAATGTTCCTTTAATTTTTTTCAAAGTCAAAGTTATGATGGCCAACTATTAGCAATATACAATTTGATTAAGTTTAATCATCATTACTTTGTACTTGACTATGTTTTAGAAAAAGGTCATGCTTATGGCTTTATTAATAGGTTTACATTCACTCGTCATTTCACAAAGGAGGGGTGTCACAGTCTCCAGGGTGGAAGAGAAAGAGGTTTTCCACTAGGAACACACACACATTATTCATGCCACTTCTAAACAATGCCTCCAAAGTGACAGACACAAAAAAGCTGACATGTTGCAAACTCAAACTATACTTCTAAATGAAACGCTGTCTTTTAAAATCCTTTCTCAATGATGTGGTAAAAGGAACACACCTGTCCATCTTCTAAATTCTATTGTTCTTCTAAAACCAGCTTGAGACTTGGTCGGTCACATTTGCTTATTGAATGGATAAAAGCAGGTAAAAGGATGCAGCTCTTAAAAAGACTCACCCAGGAGAGTAAATTAGTCGAAGAACCATCCACGTAAACCTTAGATTGACAAAGAAAATGTATTTTCCTGCAAACAAAAGTAAAATCAATGTTTTATCTGACAGCAGGCAACAACATACAGTATTAACAGGGAAGCAGGGCTGACATAATGGAGGACTAAGTGTTACAGTAATCTCTCTGTGCATTGTTTGGAGATGTCAGAGCTATTTTCTTTCGTTGATAACTTTTAACCTTATTAAATTCATATTCAGTCTGCAGCAGCGCACAGACATGAAATGCACTGTGAACCGATGCTGTTACTTTTTGCTCTGAGTGAACATCTTTATCAGAGCTGTAAAATGGAGTGTGCACTGATGATTACATGATTGCCTGTAGTTATTCTGCTCCTCTAATGTGATGTTTTCTCCTTCGGGGGAATCACGTAATAAGCTTCTTCGACTCTGCCCGTACATCTGTTGTCACTTTATGATTCTCTCCATGTGTTAGCTCTCACTTTATACATTTTTCACTTTAATTTTATTTAGGGGTGCTTGAAGCCTAAACAGTTCCAGGGGAGTGGAGCTGTCTACTGTTGTTTTTGTTTTACCTGTTAAATTCTGAATTTTTTGCACAGGGAATTCCACCCCAGGTTTTTGCATATAATCATGAGCTTGACTCCCACACTGAGATTTATTCCTCACACCTTTTGCTTGTGTGACTGTTTGCTGGCGGTTAAGTCTTGGAGTTTTGCACCACCTGATCAGCCAATGAAACAGCATCAGAAAGTTTCACTGCAGCATACCTTTCATCCATCTGTCTCTGAGTTTCTTTTTGTAAATCCTGGAGAGGAATAATAAGTATTTCTGTGTGTTTGAGTATTTTTGTGACCTGGGGGGCTCATCAAAAATCCTGGGGCGCAGCACCCCCTGGAGCTGGACCCGTCTCTTGTAATCATTGTTTTCCCTCTCCTGGTTTACATCACTTCACTTTCATGTTTGTTCAAAATGACTTAAACCAGCAATGGATTGTAATGATTGCTTGCAGTGCAGACAGGATCTTATAAAGAGTATCATATTGGAGGAGTGTGCAGCACAAACAGCAGGAGGTCGCTGACTGATCTCCTGACCAGGGGCGGTTCTTCAATCCAGATTTAATTATGAACCACTGTGATTGAATAATGAGAGATTTAAGTCTTGCTCACTTTAAACCTGTTATGGGAGTTTTAACTGGTTATGAAACAGACTTCATTTTATACTGATGCACCCAAAGGAAACCAAACTATGAGCTAGTGATGTGACTGTCACTACGTTCAATCTAGACAAATTTGTTTACATTATACAGAGCCTAGTTTGTATACCACACATGCATCTACAGAACAGGATCAGTAAAGACAAATAAAAGGGGAATTTATCAGATAATATAAAGAGGACTGTGATATAGAACAGGGGAAACCCTTTAACCTTTGGGTTGGGTTCAACAGAGAGAGAGAGAACTGTGATGCTTTAAAGGATTCAAAGGAGAATATAGAGCAAATAGAACATCTATTTTAATCATGAACTGCAGTACAACACTAAGCTTGGTACAGTCATGAGAAGTCGGAAGGGCCTGTGTCCACTCAAGGCATTTTTTGCACTAGCAGCGACTATTTTCTATACAATGCAGGTCAGTGTTTTCAGCACAGAAACGCCCTTACAGTCAGTTGTTTAATATCACTGTCCCCTAAGTGCTCTCAGTTGAGAATAGTTCAACTTTTGGAACACTCTTGCACTCATCAATGTAATTTATCCATCGCTGACCAATATAAATCAAGAGGAGGGAGGATTCAAGTATTTAATTTAGTTTAATTATTTTATTTATTCACGTACATATTTATTCATTTTGCACTTTATGCAATGTGTCTTTGAGTACCTAGAAAAGTGCTAACTAGTATTATCAATTATTATTATTATTATTGGGTTTTTTCTTCTGGTGTCTGGGATTATGTTGACATCTGTATATCTCCTGTTATGAAACTTTGCAGAGGTTTAGTATGGAAATTCTACGTATATGAGTCTCTATCCCTCTCTCCAACATGGTCTCAGCAGATGTGTGCCTTAAATGAGTCTGGTCCTGCTGGAGGTTTCTGCCTGTTCAAGGAAGTTTTTCCTTTCCACTGTAACTAGCTAAATGCTGCAAAGTGCTCTGCTCATGGTGGATTAAGATGAGATCAGACTGAATCTTATCCTGTCTTGATGTTGGGTCTTTGTTATTAATATAATATGGAGTACATTCTAGACCTGCTCTGTTTGTAAAAGCATCTTGAAATAACGTTTGTTGCGATTTGGCGAAAATATGGGTCAGCATAATATGTCTCCTTTAACATGTCTTAACACCTGTTTTGGCTGACACAAGGTTATGTTGAGTCAGTATTAAGTCTGATTCTGCTCCAGGTGTCTGTCTGGTGGAAGAAAGTGTTTCCTCATTATTGTTAGCTAATGTTGCCAAGTGCTTGCTCATAGATTAAGGGTGGGTAGCTTTGAAATAATACAACGTAGAGTGGAGTCCAGACCACTGCTCATTTTGACAGGTGTCTCGATATAAATGTAATTATGACTGGATGGAGTAGTTTCCTAATTAATAATATCATATGAAGTGCAAGATAACTGAGTAAAATGCATAAAGGGAGCAGCAGACTTATACTGTCATGTTAGCATAACCCTCTGTCTTAAAAAATCAATTGTATCCATGTAGTTTAACTAACTAAATCTGAATAAAACCAAAGCTAATGGAAGTGGACTTTTATTTTATGAATGTTCGATACTGTTACGATATATTGCTCTATTTAGCAGGGTGAAGAGAACATATATCATCCGGCCAAAAGTTCAATTTCCCTTCAGTACATAGAGCCTCTTCTGCTAATTGATTAGCACTCTGTCTGCAAATGGATCATGCAGAAAGATCTCTGCTGCCTGCTTTGACACACTCCATTACTCAGGTGCTGTACAGTACAATATGCTGAGCAGGAGCAGCTCACTGTGGAGTTCATGAATGTAGCAATCCATTGAATTACAAATGACTGGCACAGGTAATGTGAAGCATGGCTCGTTTTGGAAAAAGAAGGGAACACCCTTTAAAAGTTGGCGTGGAGCGTCCTCAGGGCTGGAGCTGCTGCCGTCTGACTGCTGTACCAGCCATCTGTTTTCCCACCCTGTCAGGATTCATTACGTTGCTCTCTGGGTGTGAAGCATTGTGTTGTGTTGAGACCTATAACAGGTGTCTTTACACATATTATTGACTATGATGTAATGCACAGAGGACATGTTGCAGAGAATCATTCTGCAAGGATTCAAATAAACAAAAGGACATTTATCGAAACAAAAAACAACATTTTGCTTTAGACTCCCATGTGACATGATGGTTGAAAGCTTGGATTCTTCACACGCCTGCCTGTTTTAAGTTGAAGAACAAAGCATCTTCCTTTTTCTTGTGTTTTTTTTTTCCTGCTGTCAACACCTTTGAAATGAATCACACTCTGTTTTCAGAGGAAATCTGCACCTTACTGACAAATCAAATGCTTCTAAAGCGTCAAATTTCCAACCTTCACAGTCCTCCCTGCAGCAACTGTTGTTCTTAATTTCTGAAGCTATTTCTGTTTTCCACATGTTATGTTTACTTCCACATCCCAAAGGCTTGGCATGTAAATAAATTAGCAATGTTCATATGCAGTGACTCAATTTATGCAGTGATAATATTCTACTGAGTTGCTATTTCCGGCAGTTTCATCTTCATCGTTAGCATGCGTCTGCTTTGAAGACAAACTCATTGGTGTAAAAATAGAACATACTTCTCAGTGATTCCAGGGTAAAAGAGTTTATTTAAAGTCTGACTCCAGTTTATTTTGACAATGGTGATCAGTAATACCATTCAACAAATATATATATATTTATATAAACTTTAAAGCTCAAAACTGAAAAAGTCCTAGAACTAAAAAGCTCTAGTAATAATGAACAAAGATAGAGTTAAATATTGTTTTAACAGGGATATTAGTTAAGAATCTGAATCCTGCATCGTGTTTTATTTGTATTTTTGTGATGTTGAGTATGAAGCTTGTGAACTGAAGCATTTAGTCCCCAAAACTACTGTTTGACAATCCAAACAGATTGAAGACATATTTTGAAATGTCGTTTTATCAAAATGTCAAACATTCACAGATCATTGAACAAGAAACCAGTGGTTCAGTGTGATGACAGGATACAATAAGGATTACAGTGTGTGCCAGAGGGAGTAGTGTCTCATGAAAATCTGCATTAACTCACGTGATCTCAAGGAGAAGCAGATGCAGACAAACAGACTGACCTCAACCTACTGCAGTGATGCTTTGCAAAATAAAGAAAGCAAACCATGTCTGGATGAGATATGGAAAGGCACGGTCAACTTTTACCTTTTTATCAAGAAACAGCATCAACGACTTTCTCGATGCAGACTTCTTTCTCATTGGCTGTTGTTAAATCCTGAATATTAATCATTGTTCATATTTTAGAGACAGAGCTGATGAGTCTGTGAGTTGTTCAGAGGTTAAGACTGGATCTGTATAACCCTTTTAGACCAAATATGTTGACCAAGATCCATAACCAGATTACTTCCTCTACTGGGGAGGACAAGCAGGTACAACTGGACCTCAAACTCCTGAACTCTGAACAAAGCTAAGTTGAAAATCCGCCAATATAGTGACCGGTAACTACAAACTGTGAGCCCCAGGAACAGCTTGGCTGGAGTAGATGTGGCTGCACAGATTATTGGAGATTACTGGATCAAATACACACTGACCCAAAAATATTCTCCCATACACAACCGTTGACAAATATTCTTACTTACTGAATTGGATCGATTTAATCCATGACATTTAGAAAGTCTAAAAGAACTGTTTAAGTACATTATTTTATCCCATCTAAGCCTGCTGGGTTACAACAAAGAGAGAGAGAGAGAGAGAGAGAGAGAGAGAAGGCTCTGCTAGTGTTACGGCCAAATTCCAGGAAATCCCATCCGTCTCCGGTCTGTCTCCGATCCGTCACAGCCCCATTTTAGTCAATGTGTAAACTTCAGTTCAGGTCCCTGTACTCTAGTGTTTGTCTGTGCTCTTGAGTTTATTTGAGTGTGGTGCGTGCTTGCTCTTTTAAATATCAGAGTAGTTTCATTTCTCCTGGTGAACGGTTTAAGACAGAGACAACTGTGTTTGCCTCGGGCTCTCACAGCTAGCATTTGTTTTGCATGCAACCCTTTTTATTCTTCTTGCATGGTTTGTTTAAAAAACTGCAGAGGTCTTTCTTATAGTTTGATACTTTTAACAAATAAAGAAGTTTGAATTAAATATAAAACCAGTATAATAAAAAAAATCATCCTTCTTACGTGCTCTCTGACGAACGGATCAGTGTCAGTTTTCTCATTTGCTCATGATTTTGCTTCTATTACAAGACAACAGATCAAAGCATGATTGATTTGGAAATAATGATTCATAATCTGACAAAATCAGCATAAATGCATGTTAATGACAACAGCTGTGTGATGGGCTGTATTGATATTTATAATGAGGGATCACAATCCAATCAATCCATGGTTTGACGTGGGGGAAATTACAAGGGTAATCATTCAAGGTTATGAGATCCTTGTGAATATTGGATATGATAAAGGTATACCATGGGAAAGCAGGGAGAGCACCTGTAGCCCACACAGACTCCCTCCGCAGGTCTGGTGCCCGACCTCATTGCTCAAAGTGTTTAAACCTTCTTCAAACTTCAAGCTTCTTTCTGAATGAGATCAAATCTGCTCTCCTCTGTTTTGGTATCACTACTCTGATAATGCTTCAGTCTGCTTTTGGAGATATTTATAGCTGAAAACACATCATTCACTTCAAATGAAAACTTTAAAGCTTCTTGTTGTCAACAGGAGAATAAACATCTGAGCCTTCCTTGCTCTCCTTTTTTATGTTTAGGGTACTATCATGAAGTGTTTGGTGATTGCTTCAGTGTTTCGTTATGGGATATAGGCCATGCAGTCTGGTCCCATGCATGGTGGCTATTTGTTTTAGGAGTAAAGTCTGATTTATACTTCTGAGTCGAATTGATGGCGTAGCCTACATCGGAGGTACACATAGATGCCGTACCTCCGCAGAGGCCTACGCACGTATCTAGTGTGCGCCTCCTCCAAAATCTAACTACACGTAGAATCAACGCGAACCACAACCCCAGTGAACCCCAGCATTTATAGCACTTCCTGGATCCCCACTCATCGGCCGCAAATCGGCCGCACATTGGCTGCACATCGGCCGTGTATTTCATCTCATCCTCTCTTATCTTCCCGGGTAATCATGTCTGCATGATAAACAGCAAAATGAATCAGCTGTAGATTAACATAACATGCTCTGAATCGCTGTGGAAAAGTAAAAAGAGATCGTAGCGGGTCCGGAAGCAGGCAGCTAGCTATCAGAGAGACCACACTGCCCTCAAGCATTTCGGCGGAGAATTGGTGCGCGACACGGACACATCGATGCACAAGTATGTGGTGCTCTGATGTGGTTGCATCAGCCTCTGCTGCGAAGGGGCGACGCAGAAGTATAAACCAGCCTTAAGACAATAATGGAGTTTTTTGTTTGCTGCAGGTTTCATTTTGTTGTTTTTGTTGTTGTTTTTTTTGTTATTTTGACAAAATGTATAAGCACTGCCAGTTTAGCAGATGGTTTTGAAAACAGCCACAGCTGCAGCCGTTCTGATGTCCGACCTTCAGAAATAATCCTTTTAAAGTTAGAATATTTTGCTCTGTCTGCACTCACAGCGACTGAAGCTTTGTTTGTAGAGATATTTTCAGAGAGACTTTACATTTTTCAAAAGTGCATTCACACAGCTGAGTTTTTTATTCAGACAGTTCAAGAGCAGAGCAGATAAGAGTGCCAAATTGTCATCACGGGAACTGCCATTATCGCTTTGGAGAGATGGTTAAGTCTTGAGTACAAATCGAAGCACAAAGATTTTGATTTTAATGGACACATGCTGAGCTTCAGCACTTGCACAGCGAATGTATCCTCCTTAGGAAGAGGAGAAACAGTTACACTCCCTGTAATTCACTTCAGTTTTCTGTGCATGAACACAATCTAATTTTCCTTTTTGGCTTTTAGGAATCATCTGTTTGTAAGATTTTGTTTCTTATTTATGACCATTTTGAATGTTTTGCAGATTTTTGTTAAATTTAAGTCCTGAACCTTAATTATAGGTTAAGCACCTCAGCTAACACAATGCATCCTGCCCAGTCAGAAGGCTGTAGTGAAACAAGCTGAGATAAAAACCTCCCTGCACCAAAATAACCCTAATGATATGCACTGTGCTTTCATCAGCATCATTGTTAGCATATTTCATGGATTATCTCCTGCATGTCCTCATTTATTCACTGAGGCTGGGCAGAGACAAATTAAAACTAAAAGGCTCGCACAGTGACCGTGCAAATAAGAGCAAAGCTTGGATTCGCACTTTCAGACCGGATTTGGGTCAGTTGCAAATCCGTGCTAAGCTAAGGATGATCTGCTGGCTTTTTGAGGGGTGTCCTAAAATGCAGACTGTACTTCCAGCTGCTGCAGAGGGTCCCAAGTTAAATACAAACATGTGGATGCATCTCAGAACAGTGATCCCCAAAATGTAACACATGAATTATCAACTGTGTGACATTTTGAAAAATTGTAAATTAAGAAAACTTAAATCCATCTGCCCTTTATTTAACTCTCCATTTAAAGGGTGAATTATGTAGATCATGTAGGTTCACACAGCTCTACAGCATACATATAAAGATAGCCAAAAGTAATGTTAAAGTCTTTTCATTGATTTATGTATGAAGGAGGATCGAGGACCCAAATGCAGACACAGGCGCTTTCAGGCCGTAGAGATAGTTGCTTTTTAACCTTGTGTTGGCGTACACGACCGGCTGCATCATGAACTTAAATGTTCCCATCCTCATCTTTGCACCATGAGACTGGAGGATATCTCTGGAGGGCATACCAGAGAGCTCAGGCAGCAACATAATGTGTGCATGTAAACACTAGACATGGAGACACTTAAGAAGGTTACTGATATGGTGATTCTGAGTCTGAGTGGCCCTGAACACACTTTTAGCCCCACAGCTTCTCTCTAACCTGTTCCTTTCAACTCCCCACAGATGGAAACATTTCCAGACTTGTTTACATTCAGTTCAGCAGTTTCTACGTTGCATCTAAAGGGGAATTTATCTGCCAGCTATATTGAAAGGCGTGTTTGTTTCTCTGCAGGAGCAATGACACTTGGCTTCTAATGTGTGCAGACTTTACTTTTGAAAGGGTTGCCTTCAAAACTTTGTGCAATGTTGTCCCTGCTGCTGTGTGAACCGTCGCACAAGCCCTCCACCTCAACACTGCCCCTACTGTTCATGTGCAGACTGCATACTACCTAAAGTCTCTAAAAGTAGTATGGGAGGTAGAACCTTCAGTTATCTGGCCCCTCTTCTTTGGAATCAACTACCATTCAGGGTCTGGGAGGCAGACACCCTCTCTACTTTTAAGAGTAGGCTCTAGCTTTCCTTTTTTATCAAGCTTATAGTTAGAGCTGGCTCAGGCTTGGACCAGCTCTTAGTTATGCTGCCATATGCTTAGACTGCCGGGGGAACTGGCGCACTGACACACTGGGATCCATCTCACCCCCTCCCCCCAATCCCCTCATCACTTACTTTAACTCTTCCTGTCCCATTAAAGTTACTAACCATAGACCTTTCTGGAATACCTGAGCTCCCTTGTCTCGTAGGTTCCTCTGAGCTGCCAAAGGCATCCTCCTGCCGTGGACGTTCTAGACTCCAGCTGATACAGACATGCTGGACTCCAGCACCAACAGCTACTAGTACTCGTCTCATCACTTTCACCGCTCCCTCTATCTCTTATTCTCCTCTATCCCTCTTTCCAGACCCAATTCAGTCGAGGCAGATGGCTGTCTAACATGAATCTGGTTCTGCTTGAGGTTTCTGCCTGTTAAAGGAAGTTTTTCCTTTAGTATGATGCCCCAAGACGCAGGGCATTCAGGGCATCATTAACACGTGAACATGAAGTTAGAAGCAAGCACTTCTCTGGCCCTATGGACATACTTAACTCCAATATGGTTGAAATCATTCCTGTTCATTGTAAACTGTTTACACCGGATAGCACAAACAATCTGGCACTGGCCCATGTTAACATGTGCAAAAGCGATGAAAACTGAATACATTCATTCATTAATATCTTTCATTTCTATCCCATTCAGCAATATCTGTTCGGCACATACAGGATCAGATCCCTGAGGAAAGTTATGGTGTGTTCAGCACATATAAACAGCTGCTGACAATAAGACATGACATATAAAAGCATATATGCTACACACACACAGACTGAATTATACACGCATGCACAGACAGTATCTTATGAACATGCATTAATGAAGAGATGTCAGAGTAAAGGCTGCAAACAGACGAGCACCCAAAGAAGCGAACTGGCACTTCTCAAGCTACCATTCCAATTTCCAAATGTGGTCCATACTGGGACTTGAACCAGCAGCCCCCTACAGTTCTCAAGCCAAGTCCCCATAGACTGAACTACTGCCACCTCGTAGCACATTCGTCCAACTGGAGGGCATCAAGTTAAAACCTAACCATAAATTAAGCACTAGAAAAATCCGGATATGTTTGTTAAACAGTTTCTATTGTTTGGTTTATGAAAAGCTTTAACCTACCCCGTGCCCCGTGAATTTCAGTTGTTTTTGGGTCGTTTACTCTCATGAAGGTGTTTATTTTGAGCATTTTTGTTCTGTTCATGCTTTAACTGTTACCAATCATAATAACAGGCTCCTATAAACACAGCTACTGATACAGAACAGCTTGAAGAAAGGGGACTTTCAAAGCCTTAAACTCATGTTCAAATGAACAGAGTGGCCATCAGCCAGGAGAAGACCTTGCAGGTTTTAGGGACCAGGCTGAAACCAGGAACAGTTGGAGGTGTCTGGAACACAACAGCTCAACGTGGCAAACAGACAAAGTGACAAAGTGAAGAGACGGTGAGCTTTTCTTTCACCATATGCCAAACTGACAAGAATAAAAACAATTCCAATTCAATTTGAATTGACTTTACTGGCATGAAAGTAACAACTAATACTGCCAAAGCAAAACAAAAACAACTGTGGCAGTCGTTGTCAGTATGACAAACACTGAACAACTCATGAAAGAACACTGGCTGGACCCCAAGTACTGCTAACGTCTGCATCCAGCCAGACAAACAGAAATTTAAAGCAGCTTATACATAAAACAATGACTGAAAACTAAGTCAGACTAAAAGTGAAATTTATATGTGTTTTTTTATTTGCTTTGTAATACTTATTTTATTAATATGATGATAATGTTTTTGAAGGGAAAAATAGATCAATCTTACTTTCAGATAGAAAGTGTGCTACATTTCACAGAGTTAGCTGAAGTGTTCGGGTCATTTTATTCATGGAGGTTCTTTGGAATTAAAAGTTAAAAAACTGCATTTGCAATGTTGTGTGTTTTCCAGAGGGAACTTTTCAACATTTTTAAAAAATATCCTCAAAGGTGGCTTCATTACTCTCATGAAAAAGGAGTATAAAGTGAATTTTAAGAAATGTGGTACCGCTCCTTTATTAGCTCAGGGAAATAAAAGTCACAACATGTCTGCTCTAAACCTAGAACACTTACGTTGGGTGATTTTCATCCACACGATTGTGGTTATGTGATTTTCATCATGTTGCTGCTGTCTGAGTTGCATGAGTCCCTGGGTAGCTTCATGCTGCTCTCTGATGTCACCCAATGTAGGCCTGTTTCCCTTCTACCATCCCTGTTTTTTTCAGCAGGCACATGTTCAGGTGATTTTCCCCCGACGTTAGTAATTGAGAGTAAATTGTTTGTTTATCTCTCCCACAGTTATCCGTGATCCAGGGAGACTGGGCCTTCCCTGCATAAGGCTCATGTGTCTCAGGAATGGGTGGCCCAAAGAACAAGTTCCAAACTCCATGATTAAAGAGAAAAAAAATCATTAATCATTTATTATCATTAATGATTCCCTAATTTTTCACTCATTTTTTAGCATTTTTATAGGGTCCCACCATGATACTTTCTTTTTGCATTTTATGAGATGTTTTGTACTGGGAAACACAAGAGGAGTTCTTCAATTTGCAATGTTTTGTTTTACTACGATGTATTTTGGAATAAAGTACTTTTTATCGGGTATATTATATCGGGTAAAATATACCCAATGTTAGTGATGGTGTTACTAACTGATGCGTTAGTGTTCCAGTGTAAACATCCTTTTTTTTCTTGCATTAAGTTTCTATTTTTATGAAAGTGCAATGCTTCATCTCTGTTATTTATCAATTAATGGTTAGGTAAAGCTCTTTGTTTATGAAATATCATGCGCATGCAACACTAGCCATGATCTGTGCCACAACTGATCATTCCGACCTTGTCAGTCAGCCTGCACCTAGCCTGCCTAATGCAAATGAGCAGTGATGACAGAACTTGTAGCAGAGTTGCAGTGTGTGAGAGGCGCGAGGAGCAGAGGGACTCTTGTTTTGTAAAATGCTTTGTTAGCAAAGACCCAGGAGGCAGGAAGAACGTCCGAACCTGTCCAAAACATTTAGTTTCCACTTTGTGTTTATGTGTTTGTGTTGCTCTTCTCGGCGCAATTTCTCATGTCTCTACTACTTTCCTCAGGAAATGCACGACCAGCCATGTGTGAGATCAGTATGTTTGTGTGTGTGTGTGTGTGTGTGTGTGTGTGTGTGTGTGTGTGTGTGTGTGTGTGTGTGTATGTATGTGTGTGTATGTATGTGTGTGTGTGTGTGTGTGTGTGTGTGTGTATGTATGTGTGTGTGTGTGTGTCCGGGGAATAGGAAGAAAGTGAGCTGATGAACAGAATCAGCTGTAAACATGCTAATGGATCTTTGAGTATTAAAATAAAACACATTTTTTATTTATAGCTTAAGTACTCCATGGGAACTCCTCAGCTGTCTTTTTTTTATACACATTGATAAGGGAATGTTTACATGCACAGAAGTATCTCAGTAATGTAATTTCCTATGAATTCAGTGAATTTAAAAGATGTCTTTCACACCACATCGTGTAGTTTAGTCGAGACAAAAAATGTTGACCTTCCATTGAATTCCTTGAATACTGGATGATCCGTAACTCCTTTCAACTGGATATGTTTTCGATGCGTTATGTGAATGGGTATGAGTGGGATTAGTAAACACTGATAGGCACTTCATATAGCATCCTTTGCTGTGCGTGTATAAACGTGGTGTGTATGAAAGGATGCAGCATGTAGTGTAGAAGCACTTTGAGTGGTCGAAGTGACTGGAAAAGAGCTGCACAGTAGTTTAAGTAAAGTCAATTTACCACTTAAGTAAAGATTTTAACTTTAACAGATGAATGGGCTCAAAACAAAGAACCTAGTGAAACATATGCAACTACCAGTTCTGCAAACTGAGCTACTTTGACTTAGAAATCTATTGAACCATGTCAAGATGACATAGGAATAATGAATGCTACATGCAGAATAATAACAACTTCAGTGTCCTGCTACAAAGGATCATATTTTCATGACAGGTGATATATGAAGGATTTGTATTCTTAGCAACAGGTTTGTTGGATACAACTAATAAGAAACTGAGCTATTATTTTCTAGACACTCTTATATTCAGAGAAGAGGGATAACTTCATCTGAGGATGAGAATCAGGGACTTCTCTCAGGTGTTTCAATCTTTGAAGTCTGGGCTTCCCACAATAACGCCTGAAATTTCATGATGATATTGTACCAAGATCTGCATTATGGCCAAGCGGCAACCTCCGGTCTAAAAATACGAGTCCAATGCGGAAGTGTTAGAAGCTGCAGTTCATCGAGGATCCGCTTGAGGCTGGCTCCGGAAGTACCGGAAGTCACATACACATGAATGGGGAAAAGACAATCTTTGCAGCATTAATAAACATGTTTACAGCCTGGTACAAAAGATGAGTGTAGTCTGAATAGCTAATTTCTCGATGTCCTCTCACTGTGAGGGGGGTGAATTTTTTTCCAATTCGGTAATTTAGAAGATATTGAGATTACTAGTCTTCCAATGAGAGGCACAGCTGCCTGCAGGAACACTGCAGCTGTTGGCTAGGAGGCTCAAAGCCCGCCTCTTTACGTCGCACTGGCTCGACAGAAGCAATATGGCTGCCGCGGCCGATTGGTCTCAAAACAACTCTTCAGAAACAGATGGGTGACGTCACGGATCCTACGTCCATATTTTTTACAGTCTATGATTATGGCTGATGCATCTCTGCCATCCACAGGGACAGTTTTTCCTCATACAATCACAGGTCTCTGAAATGCTAGCAGACCACGCTTGAACCACAAACGGAAACGAAAACACGTGCAACACCTTAAATCTTGATGCTTACAGAGTCACATTTTTGCCTTTTCTAGACAAGGCAGCTGGGGAGAGACAGGAGACATGTGAAGTGGAGAGTGGAGGAGCACAAGCAGCTAAGGGTCAAACCAGCGATCGCAGCGATGAGGACTGCTAGGCCCATGGGGATTATCGTAGTGCAAAGGGTGGTGCATGTGTAGAGCTTGCAGGAGGGGGAGGGTTCACCTGTAGTGGTGACTATTCATGGGTTTATATCACATGCATAAGTATTACTTTCCATTATTTTGCGAAGCGATTTTTAAGTACATATTAACAATGTAAAGCAATACTTACCAGTGTTGTTTGGGATCAAATGAATGAAATGAAGTGTTCTTTAAGATCTAAACTTTTAGACTCGTGGACTGAGCTGTCTGGGATTTTTTTTTAATTAAAAGTGCTGTTCAAAACTGCAGTGGTGTCACTTTTCCATCGCAGCTGCAGCAGGAAGCAGGAAGAGCTGCAACAGCTTAACTACGGTGTACCAAAAGGGACAATTTAAAAACACTGCTGGCAACTGAGGTGAGCTACAAAGAGTAAGAGCAGTGAATCTTCCTGCAATGGAAACTTCATCTTCAACATGCCCACTGGCTCACTGTCAGTGCGTGAAACTATCACCTTCTGTGTTCTCACATCTTCTGACTTGGACATCACACAGACCCAAGACCAGATCAGCTGATTCAGACATTTCTCACATGCAGCTCCTCCAGGTAATGCCCAGACATGCTGTGAGTGGAGTGTAAATGTGCTTTAGGGCCTTTAGAATTACAACCTGAACCTTAATTTAAACCAGGCACACACACACACACATCCTGCCCATTTACTTCAGTGTATTCAATGGCAGCTGACATAATCAACCACAGTACACGTTTGTACCTTGTGGTAATTCAAACCCTTACATATGGAAAGGTGTGAAATACTGCACTTACCTATTAGCTATGAAAGATTTCCAGATGATTGAGACAAGGCATGCAAGCCATCATAAATTTAACTTTCAATACGGGCACTTAAACACAGACAGACACCAACTATCTGAGAAGACTCTAAGATCCCTGAGAGAGACGTGTGTTGAACATCGAGGTTTGAAGAGTGAAGTGTGAAGGACTGAAGTGTAAATTATTCCAATATTTTGCATGTGTTTGTAGGTATTTTTATATAAACATTCACATTAAACTACTGGAACATTTCAGGGAGCATTTCAAGGGGCAATTACACGCGCATCAAACAGTTTCCATATTGTCGGCTGAAGAAAATCATTCACCACACACACACGAGCAGCAACATCATAAATATTGCATGTTCCCGTCCCTTATGGGAGATATATCAGAAAGATGTTGACATGCACCCACCTACCATCTGTGAATTTCACCTCTTAGAAAGAACTCGAATGATGATGAACTGCAGCGTTCTTGGCGAGAGAACACAACAAACTGGAGGATCAAAGAGTTTTTGGATTGTGCAAAGATGAAATATGATAAGTGGTGTTCATGGCATGATGGTTGCTGCTGTAAGATTTTAAGAGAAAAAAAGCAACGCTTATTTTTCAGTTTAAGCACACTAAGACAGTAACTTCACAGCAGGCTGAGGAGAAGGGTTCCGCTACTCCTGGTGGTGGACAATATAATCCATCCTAATGTATCAATACAGTTTTATCATCTAATATCATTATAAATCATCTCATCGACAACATTACAGATTGTAACTCAAAGATGTCATGGAAGAAAAACTCTCTGCAGGATTCCCAAATTGTCAGGGAATCATAGGAGGTAGATCTGCAAAGATAGTGAAAGGTTTTAATGTAATTTGTGTGACGGTTAGAAAACCAGATGTTACAGTGTGGACCCAAAAGCACAGCCGGACAGAGAGGATGCAGTTCAGTGAATTTATTGTATGGAACAAAGGGAGCAGGGAATGGATCCAGGGTCCAATGCATGAGGACTAGAGGTGGAGGCTGGTGAATAAAATCCAGGTAGAGAGTGAGGCAGTGTGGCAGCGATAGGGAAAAAGCACTGAGGGCTCGTGGAGGCACTGGAGAAACAGAGACAGCAGGGTTAGTCACAGGTAAAAAGCACAAAGCTGGAACACTCGATAGCAAACTAGCAAATTCACGAGAGAACAGACCAAGATACCACTTCAGATGCGGGAATAATCTGGCACTGGAGAAGCCTCCGGGCAGGGCTTAAATGCAGGTGGTGATTGCAGAGATCAGGTGCAGGTGTGAAGGTGTGAAGGTGCAGGTGTGGGAGGAGCCGCCCAATCTCTGAGAGAAGGAGAGAGACACCACAAAAGAAACCAACTAAAAAGCCACAACCATGTTGCAATCATCACAATTTGCTTCCAAAGGAGACCACTGGGTCTCAAAAACAACAAGTGTAACAGACTGGACCCTGATTCCTGGAGCTTTTACTGCTTTCTTCAAAAGCAGTGGCCTCCAGTGTTGAAAAGTGAAGCCAGTGTGAAAGTGCAGTTCTTCAAGTGTCCACTTGAGACTTGGCCTAAAAACCTAAGCACATCCATTAGTGTTCATTTTAAAATATATCTTTTAACAGCAGGATAAAACATGTTTCCAGCCTCTATACTTCATTTATTTTTATGTGATAACTACTAACTGTGGTTAATTTATTTATTACTTTTCTGATTATATAAAGGCTGAAAGTTATGCATACCTGGGTGTGATTAGGGGCATGGCTTATTTGACTGACAGATGGGCAAGTTGCAGCTGCTTTCCAGGCATCAATGCTCTGACCTCAATTGTGTCTCTTTATCTGTTTCAAATGAGCTTGAGGTCCTGTAAATATCTTGCATTTTTTCAGCGTACAGTGTCTATTTCTTACACAAAACCAATGCAGTTCAGCGATCTCAGCACTCAGCCTCCTCATGCAACAGATCAAAACCAAGGGGCAGGTTAGGTATCAACCAAGCGGCAACCTCCAGTCTCAAAATACAAATCCCATGCGGAAGTGTTATAAACAGCAATTCATCGAGAATCCACATGAGGCTGGCTGCAGAAACACCGGAAACCATGTGCACACCAATTCAAAAAAGACGATCTTTACAACATTAATAAACATGTTTACAGTCGGGTTAAAAAAACGGCTTGGGTCTCAAGGCTCTTTTCTCTATCGGCACTCACTGTACGGGGCGTGATTTTTTTCCTAACGCGACAGTTCAGAAGATATTAAGATTTCGAGTTTTTGCCCAAATAAGGACATGACTGACTTGACTGACAGGCGGGAACACATAGCTGTTGGCTAGAAGGCTCAAACCCCGCCTCTTTATGCCACACTTTTTTGGATGAGTTCAGCATTTCCAATATGGCATCCCAGACACACATAAAACACCAACAGTGATCACAAAATAAAGCCAAACACCAACATATAACGTGTTTAATTTTCTTGTTTTTGACTAAAACACAATCTTCCCTAACTTTGATGCTTTATCTCCCTTGAATTGTACCTCACCTGAAACTCAGGATGTGTACAAAGTGGAGGACTCTGACCATCCAATGCAATCTCTGACCTAAAACTTCTACACAGCTTAACAACGCATTCCTAAAAAGCAGAAACCACTTTGTTGTTCTGTGGAGATAACATTTGATAAGACATGAGGGAAGTTAACATTAAGGACACAGGTGTGGTACATATCATCACTTATCCAGAAGAATGAGACCAATAAAACTTTTAGAGTTTATGAACATCATCAGGCTTGAAAGCTTTTGTCATCACCAAATGTTAGATAAGAGAGAGATAAAGAAAGAAACATTGTTTGATGCTGCACACAAGTTTATGTAAAACCTCCAGAAGTCCCTCAGGCAGTTTCCTCTTTTTCTCTGAGGTATGGAAACTTCAATTCTTCTGACAGCCAGAGGGGATCTCACCGTCAGGCAACATTAAGGAACAGCTTGAGAGAAAGAGAGAGGTGTAAAATGAAATGAGAATATTCACATTTCTGATTACTTCAAAGGAAACTATTCAATAAATAAACTCCAGCTTTGTTTCAGGTTCTTAATAATATACATTTATACATTTATAGCTCAAATAAAGTTTTACTCTTGTGCGAAAACACATTATTAAATAATTTAAGAACTTAACGTCTCCAAACACTGAAGGAAACAGATCTCTGAGGACACTGTAGAAGAAATGCATCAAACAAAGAGATAATTAGACTT
Organism: Notolabrus celidotus; assembly: GCF_009762535.1. Taxonomy (NCBI): domain Eukaryota; kingdom Metazoa; phylum Chordata; class Actinopteri; order Labriformes; family Labridae; genus Notolabrus; species Notolabrus celidotus. The sequence continues at coordinate 8,865,037 of NC_048281.1, read as the reverse complement.
TCTGTTTACGTCCTTACTCATATGTCTTTAATTTCTATACATATTCTCTCCACCTTTGGTCATCCTTCCTTCTCCTCTCTTCAATCCTCTCAGTCTTGAACTCACCAGGCTTTGTCTGCTGGGGTGGAGGTCTCAAACCCTCAGCAGAGAGCACATCTAAAATACTATGTGTAAGATGGAGTTGACCTGAGGGGCCAGAGCATCCTCCTGCCTTTGGGCTTGATTTACACATACAAATGTCTCACACTGTTTTAAACATGGAGCGTGTATCTTCAGGGCTGTGACTGTCAGAGTGACGGATGTCTACAGCTGTGCCATGTTACAGATGATTGAGTGAAAGGGTGCAGAGGGGAGCCTGACACAATTGGATGAATCAATAACATCTGTTAAACAGCCTTCAAATCAGGACTGGAAGTAAATGACAATACAGAAAAGGGTTCAGGTTATGTCTGGTTTAAGTGGTGATGGATGGATGAGCTGGAGACATGTTTTGTTTCAGTGAAGATTTACATTCAAAGGATTTGGTCGGGCCAGGATGAACTGGTCTTAGTTGATTAAGTGAGGGAAACCTGTCTGTGTTTGTGTATTTGTGTTTGTTGTGATTTACTGTTTTGTGTGTATTAATTTGCTTTGTGCTTTTGTTGGGACCACTTGAAAACGAGATGCTGCATCTCAAGGGGCTATCCTATAAAAAATAAATTGCAAATTACAAAATTAAAACATTGTTTCAGAAAGAGAGAAAACTGCACTTGTCTGGGATTTTTCCTGGTTTATACTTCCTAACAAGCTTTTTCTTACAAACGGATGGAGGACAACTCAAGTTAAATCATTAATGCAGGCTTGGTGCACATTAGCCTCTCTCATCACATATCTTTCCTGTATGTGATGGAGTTCAATTCAATTTGCTTTATTGGCATGAACAAAGACATGTTGTTGCCAAAGCACATACATTACATATATATTCATTACATAATACATATTTATCTCTCTTGCTGTCCTGTCAAAAAAAGGTATAAAGCCCCTTTAATAATCTTTGGTGATTATTTGAATAATTGTCGAATGGATGCCAATGGTTATCAAATAGTATTTTGGCTTAAAATGCCCATCCCTAGTTGGGACCAAAACATGTTGAATGTGGTTCTCATGACATTAACCTGGAGCACGGTCATCCTAGCCTCTGATTGGTTGGTTCTGTGGCATGTAGTATAGATACTCCTGGTCAAACACTACTACAATACAAGTGAAAGTTGCTCAGTCAAATTATTACTTGAGTTAAAGTCCTGAAGTACTTGCTTTTAAAAATGGTTAAGTATTCAAAGTACTTTTTAAAATATCTCAAAATGTTGTATTTTCACAATACATAAGTTCAGTCAAGAGTACGTAGAAGTACATTCTGTTACATCATGTTTATTTAGAAAACATTACTTGAAATCTCTAAAAACTATACCATGGAATAAAAACAGACACTAAGTTACTCCAAGCACAGACAACTTAGTTTGAAATGTTCATCTGGAAGGAAACAAATGTTACGTAGCTCGAAACGCTGTCTGGGGTCATTCTTCATTTCAAAAACCTCTACCACAGGTTGAAGATATGGACATGGGTGCTCAGGTGGAGAATTACAGCCATCATTACCACCTCTACATGAACTGCCTGATCTGAGTGAAATCTGCTCTGTGTTTGCTCCACGTTCAACGTATCATACGTTCGAGACGCATGATATACAGGTACGACTAAACCACTGAGACAAACAGAACTACGCAAACACACTTTACTGTCTTAGGATCAGATTTCAGAGAGGAGAAGGAAATTCATGAGCTGACTTTAAAGCAAAAGTAGTGAGTAACTAGAACATTGATAGAACTGTAGTGGAGTAAAAAATAAAATAATTGTCTTCTGAATGTAGTGGAGAAAAAGTAATAAGTTCCCTAAAAAATAATACTCAAGTTAAGTACAGATACTCAAAAAATGTTCTTAAGTACAGTACTTAGGAAATTTACTTTGTTACTGTCCACAACTGGTGACAAGGAATTGTTGATGTTATGCCGGTCAAGTGTGGCTACAGTGAAGTGCTCTTGAGAAAGTTATCTGTCTCCATCCTGCTGTTTCTTATTGATAGAGTGACCTAACCACCACACATCGAACCCTCATGTTACAATAGTATGGGAAGACGTTACACCCGTATGTGTATAATCAATGAATACATATTGCTTTTCATAACATATTCTAAAAACTTGTTGCATGGGAAAAACTGTTGACACAACGTTTGTTTCTGGAGTATTCTGGCATAAACCGATACATGTTTCTCTGAAAGTTATTTCCACTGAAGAAAAAAAACTCAAATCTTTCTTCTTCTCTGTCAAATTGAAAAGCTTTCACTGAAAGGGAACAACTGCATCAACTTATCACTTAGACGACCCGTCCAATTACTTTGGATGCTAAAGACGCAGCTTGCAGTCCATCCGTGGTTGAATATTGTTTAGAGTTCCTCTGATTGAAGTGGGGGAGAAATCTACAAACAAAAATTATGCAGGCAATTCGACAAGAGGCTTAATCAGATAAGTAGGCCTTAAATCCCCGTGCAAAGCAACATTCAACAAGTGGACGCTGAGTGCAGATAATCACCAGTCATCAAACCGCAGGAACAACACGCTGAAATGACCCTGTCAAGAGGAAAGGATGTTCTGCTACAACATAGGAGGAACATAAAACAGGAAATTAGAATAAACACAATCCTGTAAATCCTGATAAAACATATGTCCTCCTAGAATTCCTCATTTTAAAACCACAAGAATAAAGAACAGACGTGATGTCAATAAGATCAGCATCAGGGAGCGGATATGATCATGGGTATAATGTCAGGAAGGGAAATATTAAAGCAAGTGCGCATTCACATTAGGATGTCACATGATTGTTTCATAACCTGTTAATCCAGAGAGAAAAAATATCTACACTTAGCAAAATTGCCTCTCGGGTGTTTTCAGCAGCAAGATTAGAATTTGATTCAATCAGTTTTTGGGTTGAAACAAAAGAAAAAAGAACCCAAAAGCAGACTATTAAAAAGGAGGATGAAAAAAGACAAACAAAAACACTCACTGGTGTTTTCCTGAAGAGGAAGGCGAGTATGAAATCTTAAAGAAAAAATAACATGCTATCTCTCAACACTACGGTCTCTGGTTTGACTCCTGGTCTAGGCTCTGTGCTTCATGCATCCTCCTGTTCCTTCTCCTAAACCTTTACCATCTCTTCTGGGCAGTTCAATGAAATAAAGGAAACATCAAAGGGAGGAACACCTGTTAAACAGAAAGCTCTGTGTAGCTGTAAATGGCCACATGTCATTTTTTGCTCCTAAGATTTACCTGCTTGTTTGTGCCCCTGTTGAGCCTTGACCCGCCCCTGCTCCTAGTATATGTCAGAATCAATTCTAAGATCTTACCACTGACCTTTAAGGCTTACTAAGGCCTTTGTCACATCTGAGCCAGTACGCAGCCTGAGATCCTCGGGTGAAGGCCTTTTTGTGTCTCCGAGGCCCGGCAGAAAACTCGGTGTGACAGAGAATAAGAGAAATACAGTCAGAGCTCAGGTGCTGAAGATTTATTTTAACATTGTTGAACTGTTCATCACCGCTTGGTGGACTTGGTTGATTGTTCTAATTAACCAGTGTGAGACAGAAAGGCTCTGTTGCTCTCTTTTACCTTCTCTTTCTCTCTTAACTGCCAAAGTGGACAGTAACCGAAAGGAGAGGGGAAAGCTGGTTTCATTATTTTGAGTCCTACATTTTTACATTTTATCAATCCTTTTTGCTCATACATACAAAACTCAACTCAACTCAACTCAACTTTATTTATAAAGCACTTTAAAACGACCACAGCCGGAACAAAGTGCTGTACATAAATAGACAAACAACGCAGGCATAAAAACAATTAAAACACAGGATAATAAAACAATAAAAACAATAAAACAATAAATAAAAACAAGCCATAAAACACCAAAACAGGAGCAGAGTCTCATGCTGGGTTGAAAGCCAAGGAATACAAAAAAAAGTTGTTGAAGTCTTGGTCCAGCAGCAGCAAAACAAGATGTAATGGCTGCAACAGGTTAATCATTTAGACATCAAAATATGCACACCATGGTCCAGGTTCAAATACTGTTACTCCACTCTGTTGTCATGTTTATAAAACTATGATGAACCCTGCATTGTGGACTCCCTGACAAGCTGCTCGGGACTCATTTACAGTTTTGATTTCTCTTCAAAGAAAGAATACGTACCGCAGTTTTCAATCTATCAATGATTGAGTCAGTCATGTGTTTGAGGGATTCTGTTTCAGGATTTTTCAACCATTTCACTTTGCATTCCTCTGATCCTCTCCATTAGCCTATGTCACAACAGGGAGTCTGGTATCAAGATCCTTGAATTATTGAAGATGAGACGAGAGCATCGTGGTGGAATAACATTCGGTAGAAGTGTTCCAGTCCCAGAACGAGACAAGGGATCGTTTGGATCAGCTTTAGAGTGTTAGAAATAGACAATAAACCTGTATCAATACAGCTGTTTTTATTGCAAATGCAGCAGCGCATGTTGATGGATATATGTAGATTATTATTTTCTTTGAATAATTTTTCCATGTAATAGCTTTCAGCTTAATAATTACTTTCTGTCTGAGTGCAGTTCTCCCTTTTTAAAAGTTTATTGATAAAGTGCCATTCATACACGGAGCAAATCAGAGTGCTTTACAGAGATAAAAGATCAACAATAAAAACAGCATTAAAAGAAATGTGACATTAAGAAAACATAAGCATTAAAATATGAAATAAAATAAGATCGAGAAAGGATGATAGAAATTTGACCTCAGGCTAAAATAAGAAATCAAATTTATAAAAGATAGATCCTTAAGCTAGATGGTTGCTTATATACTGTATAATTTACTCTGCATGCTCACTAGTGTTATAGTGCTCTGAAGTTTTAAAGGAAGTTTATATAACAATCAACCACAGATCATCTCCTCCTGGATTTAGACTCACAGTTTGATCTGTCTGTGTCGAGCTCATGCATCCTTTAACTGCCTCAGAAACACACGGGAGGGCTGTGTTCGAACAATCCACCCACAGCCTTTATAACTCATCACATATGCTTAAAATCCATTACAATGATTAATTAAAATTCATTAAAATAGTCATTAGAAATTTTCATTAAAGCTGAGTAAAATAGTTCATTAAAACAATAATTAAAATTGTAAAAGTTGGAATTGAAACAATAAAAACTGAGTGTAAAAACAAGTTTGCATCCAACAGAGGATAGAGTGAGCAGGGTAAAGAATAAATGTTTTTAGTTTAAGCTTGGAAGTTATCAGAGTCAAGGCCAGTCTACGATCATCTGGGACTTTATTCCAGGTCTGTGCTGCATAATATCAAAACTCTGCTTCTCTATGTTTTGTTTTAACTCCCGGTCAGACGGCCAACCCAAAACATCCTCAGGGACACATGGAAAGGCAGTGAGGCAGGTTACATGGAAAGCAACCTAAAAGTCAAGATAAAAAATTTAACAGGAATTTCAACAAATATTCAGATGAGTTAAAAAGTAAAGAGTTTAATACAAAAAAAGAAAGAAGAAGAGAGAAATTCAATGTAGAGCTAGAAGAAGCAAACGTCCTCGCCCTGCAGTAAACAGCCTTTCTCGGACTATATGAGAGGTCTCAACAGTTCACAGTTTGGCAGCAGATCAATGATATGCTTTATGACGTAAATAAAAAAGACATTATCAATCATTGACACAGGTGGGGCTGCATTTAATTTGATTAAAATCCAATCTGAGCAATGCTGCCAGCTAGTGATGACTTTTGTCATTGCACATACATGGACTCCTCTTTTCATGAAACATGTTCCTGCTGGATTTAAGCACATTTTCAGGCGATGAAAATCTTGTGTGATCACACGCATTGTTTTGATATTGCAGCAATAATTCATCATTAAATATTGGGCTCATAATTTGACTATTTTGCAGAGAAGTGCTGTAACCTGACAGATTACTGAAAAGCATAACATGAATGTATATGAAGAAGGTTTTGAAAGTTGTGCTAAAATGTAAGTTTACTTTTGCCATCTTTAAAAGTTTCAGTCTAAATTGACTAAGTTTTATAAACATCTGTTTCTTCATTTGATTTATTTTTGGCTGTTAAAATTGGAGCTAGATTATTGGAGTTTTAATTCAAATTAGTGTGTTGAATACACCCACAGACAATGAAAACTAAAATGTATGATGTTCCCCGGGTAGAGAAATGACAAATGTCTTAATATTGGGTAATCATAACAGAGATGTGAATATTAAAAATAAACACTGAACATCTGGTGTGATATTGTGTCAAAACGCAGCTGCCATCAATCAAAAAGTGATTCAAATCAAAAGTAAACTCTCTCATTTGCAGTTTGAGGAATTTAGAGAAATTCTTACAGTGAACACACCGCCTGTGGTGCCTCAGCTATTTTTAAAAGGGGAGGGAAAAGATTTACAGTTTGTCCTCAACAGCATCAAAGCAAGAGGAGAGATCAACAAGGATTAAAACACAGAAATCCCCCACATTGGCGGGAAGCAGAGGATCATTAGTGAAACCAAAGAGAAAGGCAATCTCAGTTCAACAGAGAAGTTTTCTCAGGGTAGACTGAAGTCTTCGAGAAAGTACTATTGTTACATAAATGAGAAGAAAAATCAGTAGAAGATAAAACTCTGATCCAGGGTAGAAATAACACGTACAGTATAAATCTAAATTTAGAGGTTTCTGGGGCACAACATGTTTTAACAGATTAGAAAAATAAAACATTTATGAGGGCATATTTTAAGACTTGAACTTTAACAAGAATGACTTTATAAAACTGATTAAACCTAGGATTAATAATAACAGGATCTTTATTTAAGTTCAATCTCATTTCATTCTCTGCTTGGTGGTTTCACACACTTCACTAGTATTAACACTCTGAGTTTATTCTTAGCTGGTTGCACATTATAACATATTCACCTCAAGTTTTATATTTTGCGCACTCTGATGATGAAGTTTGGAAAACCCCACCAAGTCCAGATAATTACCTCTCAAATTTTCATCTTATTATTTAATTTGCCTTTAATTTGATATTGCGTGTTACAGGAGTGGAGAGGTTCAGTAGAGGCTCCAGTTGTTTTTTTGTTTTTAACTAATTTGGAGGATTCCAATTTAACATTTTTAAAAGCAAACTCAAGATCTACCTTTTTAGTCTCGCTTTTAACTGAGTTTAATTCTTATAACAGTTTTATTTATTTCAAATTTTCAAATTTGTTCAAATTTTATTAAATTTTATTTATATATGTACTTATTTATTTTAGGTATAGCATCTTATTTTGTTTGTTTTAATATTTTAGTGTTTTATCATCTTAGAAATGTGTTTTATTTTAGTGAGTTTAATTTCCTGTGTTGAGGTTTAGCATGTTATTTTACCTCCAGTGTTTCCTCATTAAGGTATCATGAGAGTGTTTCCTCAGTTCGTTCAGGAACTTCTTTTTTATTTTTTATTTTATTTTTATTGTGTTTATTACTATTGTTGCATATATAGTGTTCTTAACCTTAGGATTGCGGGATGGGTTTGGGTTTGGGGCTGGGATCTTTCTTTTAATTTATTCTATTTTAAGTCATTTTTAAGTACAGCACTTTGTGTTACAATGTTATTGTATGAAAAGCGCTTTAGTACATAATAATAATAAATGATCTGATTGATTGAGTCTGATTGATTCTCAACCTTATTTGGGTTGTTTACGATATAATTAATTTGACTATTTTAAGATGTGAACAAAAAAGGGGGGTTTTAATCTGATTTGATTGTATTCCCTATTTATACTAGGCCATTTTGATTTTTGTAATAATATTGCAGGGCTGTACATCGTTCACACATTTTTTTAAGTTTAATGCAAGAAATTATTGCACTATTTAATTAGTAGAATTTAAAATTGTCAGATTTTATACAGCTAATTTTATGTCTTTCATTTTCTTGGAATGTTGTAACTTCCTTTTTTTATTTAAAAAATGTAATGATTAAAGTTCATACGATTTAATGTTGTATGGGGTGTTATATAACTAGATTCAATGTCGTGTATTAAATTCAGATTAATTTCATTTTCACTGCATTTTATTTATCTGTATTTAACTGTCATCTGTGTTTCCTCCAGCAGAGGGCAGCAGCATCAGTAACCTGCTGCTCATCCATTGCAGGGATACAGAAGAAGAAGCTTCCGGTGACCCAGCCAGGCTTCATCATGCCTACTGCTGTGATCATGGAGGAAAACTTTGATAAATTATTAGAACAGTGTGAAGCTCAAGAGCTCGAGGTAAGCACAGAAGAGCCACATTCATTTCTCTTGTGTCCTACAAGCTTTGTGTCTCTGAATGCATTGATGTTACGGGTTTGTTTCCTGCAGCTGGTTAGCCTGTGATCAGTTTGGGCTAACGTTATGCTAAGGATATGCGTTACAGTTTGAAATGTTACCCTGTTAACTGAGGACTTCTTGTCGAATGCATCTGTGGTTGTCGGATTTACAACCGCTGTTATAGACACCCTCGCTCCTCCCTCTTTGATTGTAACCATGTCTTGTGGGTGTATCTTGAAATCATAATGATAATATTATAATAAAAGGAGGACTTTGTTTGTGTTTTAACTGTTGTTTTGAATACGACAACCCTTGCCTATTCTGCTGAGAGTCTCCAGTTATCAGGGTCACACTTTACATCGGAACACCTGTCGTAGAGAGGTAGTTAGCTACCTAGCTGTAAACAGATCTTTCTGACGAGATAAACGAATCGTAGACTGACTCTGCATCATTTTGTCATGTTGTGTATCATAACGTGACATGTATTGTTTTCTGTGGAGTGTCAGAAAACCTTGAGCTGAACATTTAGTTATAATCTGTGATGTGATGGCAAGGAATCAAAGAAGCTGAAGTTATCATAACAATACCTACCCCACAGCTTGCTCCAGAGGTACACTGTGTAGCTCAGGTTACACAGCTAAAGCTAATATTTTTGAGAAAACAATCTCTCATCAGGTTTATGAAGTGTTTATGTGAGTATTTATATCTTGGGGTTGTGCTTTTTCTTGGTTTCAAGCTCTGATGTCTCACCTGCATTTATTTCAAACAGGCTCCAGGGGGCATTGCAACACCTCAAGTCTACGCTCAGCTGCTGGCGCTTTATTTACTTCATAATGACCTGTAAGTCTTTTCACTTCTATTTGTATTTGCACTTATTTACAACACGTGTTTTGCGTGGTCCTTATTTCAACAGTATGGTAGCCTAAAGCAGACATGCACCCATACATTTCATTTACCACTACCTCAGTTGTTTCCTTATGTTCTCAACATAATTTCAGATGATCACAGTGCTCTGAAGCCAGCTGATGAGTTTGCCTCAACTTTATTAAATCAAATGTAAAAGACAATAACAAATAGTTCTTCATGTATTTTGTTAAAATTGTTGTCAGCCATTCAATAAATGTTTTTGAAAGCAATACTTTAGTAATAATTTTCCTCTTGTACTGTAGTTATTTAAACTAGGAGCATCCATGCGCTAATTTAAATAATGAAGTTGTGCACTTGGTCCACTTCTTGATGATCACAACTCATATCCCCAGTTTCAAAAGCAGAAAGCAAAGTAAGTAAAAGACTTAACTCAGCTCATGATCCTGGATAATTACAGCATGGCATGTTGTGGTCTAGTCGAGAGATGGACTAATTAATCAATCAGGCCAATTGAACAAGTTGATTAATGGCATTTTTAAACAATCAGCATCAACAGATGCCTGCGCTCTCGAGACCGATTAGAAAATAAACAACAATGTCAGCAGACGCTGCAGGCAGCCTCATCAGTGTGGCTGCTGTGGAGAAAAGTTTACATATGTATTTCCATAATAATAATTTCTGGCTCGTGTGTTATATATATTTTACTATGATGAATAATGCAGTAGATGTTATTATTAAATTATTGTATTTTATCAAATGCACACGTAATTTTTTTTGTGTGTCGTCTAATTTCCCTCTTTGACTCCAACAGGAATAACGGCAGGTATCTCTGGAAGCGGATTCCCCAAGCTATAAAATCGGTAGGTCCAAAAAAACTTGTTGAGACTTCTAAGGACAAACTTTATGACACTCATTTTGGTATTTTAATGTTGATGGTTCTGTTTGTTATGCCGCCACCACATTACTTTACCATCATCACCAATCATCCTGTAGTTTTTCTACTGCTCCTCTGTTTTTATATTCTTGACTCACATTAAATGATAAAGACGAGTCAGACATCAAGTAAGATTTTCATGTAAGATGAGCACATCACATTTAACCACATACATACAGTAGATATTTAATGCATGTCAGTTTTTGCCCATCAAGCTTTAACATTGGAGCCTGGTCTATAAATTGAACAATGTGAGAAGTTCAGCAGAAGTTCTTCTTCTGAGAATAAAAGCCTCATTATGCGTAAACAGTCTACTAATAAAAGGTCGAACCCTAGTGATTTTATATGTTCAGTATTCGGGTGTGACTGCTCTTCACAGTGGCATGAAAAACAAATGCAGCATACTGAAGGTTTCTGAAATGCTTCTGCTCTGGTTGTCTGCAGGCAAACCCTGAATTAGCAGCGATTTGGGCAGTCGGCCAACGCATTTGGCAGCGAGACTTTCCAGGGATCTACACGACCATCGCAGCCTTCCAGTGGACGGAGAATATTCTTCCGGTTATGGAAGCTCTCAGAGGTAAAGACAACAGACTCATGGCTCACCTGACCTTGCACACTTCGCACCTCACATCATTTAGCTTTTTGATTCTGAAAAGACACGCTCTGCCACAAGGAAACTAAATTTAAATTGCAAGATTTGATCAACAGGGGGCGCCAGCTCAACACAGCTGTGATGCAACCCAACAGCCCAAACAAACAATCAGAAAAACATAAAAACTGAGCGGCTGAATCTGATAGCTACATGTTGTTGTTTTTCCAGCGTTGGTGTCATGAAGGGTCAGTTCATGTTGTGACACCAGAATCCTCTGGATTAGATGTCAGATTACATTCTCAAGCCCTCGACTGAAACTCTCTCATCTTGTAACTCAAGATCTAAACATTTCATTCATGTTTTGATCCACACTTCTCTGTTTTTCATCCGTTACATCATTTTGATGATCGTCCAATGTCCCTGGATGAATTTATTTTCCCATGCGTAGTTGTCGGGGAACATGCACCATGTGACCTTGTGCAACAGTTTAAGAATAGCTTCTCCCTCATGTTTACGGTACTTTGTGTTGATGTGCCTCAGATGCTGACAACAGCATGTCATAAGACACTCGGGTAACCATTGATTGTCATTTCTTGGTACAAGTGGTAAATAAAGGGTTTTCAATATATAAATTAAACATCTGTCGCTCAAAATGTAATATTTTTTGCAAAAGTCAACAAATCTTCCCATTAATAAATTACTTATACCAATGAATATTGATATTACATGAAGTGAATTTGTGTTTAGTGTGCATTCACTTTTTATTGATCGAGTTAAGACCGCCCTCGTGTCATTGTTTGTGCAAAAACATTTTTTGCAGTAAACTAAATATCAATTTTAACACAAGCAAATGGGTCGTTACAAAATACCTACAAGGTTAGATAAATATCACCAAATCTGCCTAATTTATCAAGTAGAATTTCTTAATTTTAATATTAGATTTAGCATTCAGAAAATAATAAAACCTGTTGAAACTTCATATTTGACAATTAAAAAGTAACAGACAGGAAAGGCTTAAAATTGGTCTCATCAATGATCCAGCAGAGTTGTTTGTTATCTTCAAATTGGTATTGATTATTTATATTGGTTTATTGAAGTTGAGAAATGTCACCATTACATGAAAAACACAGTCAAAGTGATTGCTTCAAAGTAGTGAACAACAGATTATATAAGAAGAAAACTAAGTACATGACAACATCCTCGTGGAGTGAAGACGGTTTAACAACACAGGTGTCTCAGGATGTTGACATTGACTTGTTTACATTTTGGACTGAGGTTCCTATCTGAGACGGTCACATGGGTCCAGGTTGTCTGCTCAGCCTCCACTTGTGTCACTGTTAGAGGGGACGCGGTGCCCACTGGGACATGTGACACATGCTGCCTCGGGTAGGAGGGGGCCTTTTCTGTGAAAACATCCCAAGGCAGCAAGCAGGCAGGAATGTGTGCTCTGGTTGGTGGACAGGATCAGATATCACCAGCTGTGAGGGGCTGCTATAAAGGACCGGACTGCTAAGTGTCACCCAGAATAGATATCAGCTTCTCCAACAGCACACACGAGGAAAGCTTTGGAGAGTCTGCCCTTCATTTCAGAGATTGACCGACGGAGAGAAAGCTCTTAGTTTTATCTTGTGAACTGGGAAGCTTACTGGTTGAGCTGTAGACAGACTTTTCCACTATGGACATCCAGAGGACAGGGTCTATGGTCCGGCCACCGAGCCCCATGGATAGCCTGGAGAAGCAGCTGAGCTGCCCCATCTGCCTCGACATGTTCACCAAACCGGTGGTCATCCTGCCCTGCCAGCACAACCTGTGTCGCAGTTGTGCCAGTGACCTCTACGACTCACGCAACCCATACCGCTTCTCTGGAGGAGTGTTCCGCTGCCCTACTTGCCGCTTTGAGGTCGTACTAGACCGCCATGGTGTTCATGGGCTCCAACGCAACCTGTTGGTTGAAAACATCATCGACATCTATAAGCAGCAGCAAGAAGGTAACAACAACACTGTAACCACAGAACCAACCCTGAAACCCAAAGAATCCAAAGAGCCACTGTGCCAAGAACATGAGGACGAGAAAATCAACATTTACTGTGTGACCTGCCAGGTTCCCACCTGCTCCATGTGCAAAGTGTTTGGTCAGCACAAAGACTGTGAAGTGGCACCTTTACCAAGCATCTACCAGACCCAGAAAGGCGAACTGAGTAATGCTATTGATACCCTTGTGGCCAGCAATGGGCGCCTGCAGTCATTGCTCAACCAGATGGAAGACTCCTGCCGTGCCGTGCAAGAGAACGCTCAGCGTGCTAAGCAAGGGCTAGCCGAACGCTTTGACCTGCTTTATGCTGTCCTGGAAGAGCGCAAGACCATCCTGCTGGAGCAGGTTGGAAAAGAGCAAGACGAAAAGGTGGCAGCACTGCGGGCCTTGGCTCAACGTTACGGTGAACGCCTGCAGGCCAGTACAGAGCTCACCGACACTGCTGTGAGGGCACTGGAGCAGGGTGGAGCTGCCGAGTTCCTGTTAGCCTCCAAGGGCCTCATCACACAGACCAAAGACGCAGCCAAACACGCTCTGGGAGAGGAGAGGCCAGAGCCGGGCTTCGAGAAGATGGACCACTTCACTTTGTCTACAGAGCATGTTGAAGCAGTCCTGACAAAAATGGACTTTGGAGTGGCGGATGAGGATGAGTTTGAGGATGCAGAAGATGAGGAGGAGGAAGAGGAATAATGAAAGTGGTTATGGACTCATAGGAAAGACTGTTTTATGTACTGTTGAAAGTTTCTAACACAAGTGTTTATGGCAGGGACTCTGCGTGGAATTTTATTAGTAATATAAGGTGGATTCGGGCTAAAGTAACTCGCCCTTACTTTAAGTGCAATATTGAATTCTAATGTTGTACCTTTTCTTAATGTCTTTTTATACTTTTGTACTTGAAGTCAGTGGAATGGGAAAGAAAGATCTTGAGTGTCCGTTGATTGCTCACACATTTTCCTCATATGTAGCTTATTGAGATAGTAATTTGTATTTCTCTCACCTTGTTTTATTTTGTGTTGAATCAGTGATCAGCTGATCTGTCTGTCTTCAATGGAACGTGGAATAAAGCTGCATGAAGTCAATCATCTACTTCCTTTATTGATAAATCAAATTAAATGAATATGAGGTGCTTACAAAGGACTAAAACATGACGACAAAGCCTTATTCTGGTCGTTTAGAGGGGAGTGCTCTCATCCAAATGTCCTCCAGCCTGCTGCTGCTCTTACTTGGCAGTAGGTTGAATGTAAAAATAAAAGCCCTTGCCATGTCCTGTCTGCTTTGCCTTTGCCGGTGAAAAGTGGCGGCTATTTTTAAGAGGTGAGAGGGTGAGAAATGATAGCCGCCCTGGAATAGACTGTGAGGGAAGGACAGGCCAGGTCCTGTTTCTCCTCCATAAAAACTCCCGTCCTCCCACTCATGGACGTCTTGCTCAGCAGCTCCAACCCAACTCTGGAGTGTCAGAAAGCTTACTAAGAAAGGCTGGTCCAGCTGCCACACAAGTCATCTCCTAGCGGTCAAAAGGCCATGATAAAAATACACGTCTGCCTGGGGAGTGGGTTACAGAAAGCCCCTTGATACGACCTGCTTCTTGGCGGTGTTGGGAACGTTTGAGTCCTCATTTCTTTTATCATCTATAGCCGGGTGGAAGAAAGTTGTTCAAACACAAGAAAGCAGTTTTATATAAAGCTGGGGTCGTGGTACTTTTGACCTCTGCCTTTTTTTAGACAATTTGGATTTAAAAAGTTGAATAAGGCGACATAAAGTTATGAAAGCCACTGACAAGCTCATGCTATTATTACAACTGACTGCATCACAGAAGAAATTACTTCAGGTTTGATCATTTTTATTAAATTAGAGCTTCTTTAAAAACAAGAAACACCTGTGTACATCATTAAGGTCACCAAACTCCAGCGACAAATATAATTATCTTATCTCAGAGCAGGGGAGTTGCTTATTTACAACTGTTCCAGTTATTACGGAACTTTGTGTTTATTGTTTTTATTCCTATCAGAGCCTATTCTCTGAAACACTTAATGTCACAATGAGACAGTCTCAAGGCAACACAGTAACTCCCATGGCCTGTGAGGCAGAGTGACTGGAGTTATCTTGACTGAACTGTATTTTCCTGTAGGGTTCCATTTTGTAATCTTGTCCGATGAGCCTGTCAGAGATAAAATAAAGCACACCTAGCAGCAAACACATATGCCCTTAAAAGTTACATTGTAGCCATCACAGCTCTTTTTGCAGCTGCACTCCAAAGTGATCTACTGGAGCAATCCCAAAACTTTTTATACCCGTTAGTCATTTGGATCCAAAAATAGATGAAAAAAGTCCACAGGTTTAAAGGGAAATCCCCCATTAACAGATGGATTCATACAGAATAGAGAGAAGCAACTCAGTCAAGCTCTCCTCTGTATCCAGTCACAAGTTTTTTGTTTTTTTTTATACATTTCTTACAAGTTCGAACCTTTTTGACACAACATTTTGTTTGACATTTGGTGACCCTGCACCCATACAAATTGGAAAGTAAATTATATAGAAATATAAACTAGAAAGAAAAGAAAAATAATTAAGAATATTATAATAATAATAATAATCATTTAAAAATAAATGGAAAAGAAGGGTATATAAAAATAATCAAAACTCAAATAAAAAAATTTAATTACTGTATAAATAACCCAAAAGAATAAAATAAATATACATATATATAGACATACACATACATACATGCAAATACACTTCTGTATGTACATACACATATACACATACACACACACATATACATACATACATACATACATACATACATAGAAGGGGCATAGGCTTCTTCATTTTCATATATTTTTACAGGCACATAACTTTACATTTATTGATATCCTGTCCTTGCTTTGAAAGACACCCATCTTTTTTTAAACCGCTTTCCATTTTTATTTATTCTATAAGTTACTTTTTTCATTGAGTAAAAGCTTTCTACTGTTCCTAACCACTAACCACAATCACAAGTTTTAAGACGACCGCACCGATAAAACAACACCAAACACATTATTCTGAGTCCTTATTGGCCATAGTTAAAGACTTTACAGCCTTGACTTTGGTTTAATAATAGCTTAATTAATTAATTTGTTGTAATACAATTTAAACATAATCTTTTCCTTGACCTAGTTCTCCAGGTTCGTATTCTCAGTCTTCCACCTGTTTGAAGAACAAAACCAGAGAGAGAGCAGGAAGCCTGTTGGACAGCAGAATGAGAAAACTCTCCTGACAAATCTCCGGCCTTCCCCCTCACAGCTGTCTTTTCTCATCCCCCTTCACTTGTTATTGTTACTGCTGCTAGCTGCTGCGGCGGGCTCAGGGCTGACTGTTGGTACACATAAACTGTTGCTAGGCTATAAAACACCAAAGGCCATAACCCAGAGGCTTTTACGTGATAGCTGCGGAGCAGGAGCTGATACACGGCGGGTGCATTTGGCTCCATTCTGCTGAGGCCCTGTCGCTCTTAATGCTATCTCCAGTAACTACAGCACCATGTCAAGCCAAGCCTGATAAATAGCACAGGAATGTTGGAAGTGTAGGTCAGTAGCTGTTGATAAAGACCTCAGTTGTTGGTTGTATAAGCATTGCACTGCACATATCCATGATTCATCTAAAGCATGCTTCATTTAACAGGATCTGTTTTTAAGTGTTCCTGATTATGGAAAATCTTAATCACCTTTACTCTCCAGCTCACAATCAGATCACACAAACAAAATGCACAATTTCAGTTAAACAAACCCACATGCTGAAAGAAATTAGAAGCAGGGAACTCAGAGTCTGCTTGATTTTATTTCAATGTGAAACCAACTTGTGCCAGAGTCGATGTTTTCTCTTGTGACTGTGTGCTTGTTTGGGCTGAAGACCGATGTTTGGTTGAAAGGAAATGACTTAAAACCCCCGAAGAGACACCTCAGAATGTGCAAGAACAAGAACAACATGGAACTAAGTGAAGTCCAGCATTCAGTTTGACTTAGACGGAAAATAGAAATACATTTCCCCTTACTTCAAGTAAGCTGGAGTCTCTAAAACTTGTATATTTCATACCTGGATGTGGTTTTGCAAACGTCCAAGCACAACAAACAAAACTGCAAGTGTTTCTCTAAACTGAAACAAAAAATTTCTGTCCAGTGACATTTAGGCACTGAAAAATGTTTGTAAGGTTTAATAGAAAATAATTGATTTGTCTAAAAATGAATCTATAGGCCTCCTGTTTTGATATCATTCATATGTGGCATGTATTTGCATGTTTCTGCCTTTATTTGCAAAAGGTGGACACTAAACTAATCCTTTATCCTTTAGTCCACCTAAATGTCAATGCAGTAGTTGCTGAAGTTTCCCATCATATTATTAGAATTTGTCAGTTTTAAAAATGTACAGGAACAAAATTGAAAATCTCCTGTGAAGACTAGACGTGGTTTTATCCAGGCTCGAAGTAAAGTTAGAGAAGTAAAAACTAAGTTTGTCTTGAATTTGATATCTAGGCCTTTAAGTGTCAAAACGGCAACATTGGAGCCAATCCTGTACAAGGTTTCACTATGTGGTTGCTGGCTTTGAAACACCCGACAGTCAACCTTGATAAATCGCTCTTCACAGTGCAGACCTTGAAGTGCTGCTGCTCATTAGAAGACCTGTTTACATGAAACCAGGCTCCTCAGTTCCATGATGAATTCATGATATACCGTTCACGTGTCTGCACGTAGCTGGTGTCTGCTGCTGTGTTCAGCATGCACCTGAAATAGAACCAGAGCACGGTTTTAACATGTATGTACACTGTGTTGCCATCTGATATTAATTCATCTATGATACATGTATCCTTTACAGAGACCACACGGCAGAGAGCCTACAGTCTCGTGGCCCAGGCCTACACCTCGATAGCAGCAGATGACTTCGCTGCGTTTGTGGGATACACTGTGGAAGAAGCAGTCAAGGGTGAGACACATTTACACAACCATTCTCTCAAAGAAATCTGCACATGTATACACTTTCTGACTCCCTGTCTTTGTCCTTAGGTGTGGTGACTCAGGGCTGGCAGGCAGATCCTGCTACCAGGATGGTGATGCCCAAAAAGCCAGGTAGGTGGCAGTGTTGCTCTTTTTATTTGTGCCCATCATCAGCTCACACTTGTGGAGCCAAAACACTTCATCCTCATGAGTAATCCTGCACCACTTTAGCTACTTGTGTTCCTAGATTTTATTGAACAGGCATACAAAGTTAAGAGCAGGGATTTAGGAGTCAGAGTGAACTTAAATTAAAGACAGGTGGCGTCCTTTTTCCTAGATCAACTTTTTATTTGCTAAACCCTTTTTTCTTCCTAAGCTTTACTATTATGTAATATTTTTTACAAACCTGTGGACTGAGATTGATTCACTTGTTAGAGAAACCCTCAAACACTCCTGATGGACGTTGTAGCCTGTCTGTCCTCTCCCCTGTTATCATTGGATATTGCCTCTGAAGCATCTGCTGTGCACATGTCCAGCAGAAAATGCTCATTCACTCACCACTAACCCACACATGCCTGCTGTTTCCCCCCACTCAGCAGCGTTACCAGGACTTAACAGTGCTCTGCAATTTGGGTTGCGGAGTGGATCTCGTACAGGAAATCTTTCCTCTTGGAATAAAGTGAAGTGTTGTAATGATCTCCAGGTGAGATGTCTCATGGAGTCACATGGAGGGACGCTGTAGGTAGAATTGATAAACAGTGTCAGGGGGAGCAGGAAGCTCAGATGTGGATAACTTGAAACCCACGGCCTGCTGAGTCCTTCTTAGTTAGCACACACGGGCTGCAACCACCACGATGGAAGATGGATGGTCCTTGGCACAATAAGGAATCCCCCTCTGACTCAACTTCTCCTCCTCTGTCTCACTCTCCTCTTCTCTCTCTTCCACAGATCCTCCCCCCGTTTCATTGGTTCCAAATGAGCAGCAGTTGGCTAGACTCACTGACTACGTGGCTTTCCTCGAGAACTGATAACCCACTACAACCACTGCCGCCCTTTTTTTGTGATTGCTCAGTACCAAGGGAGTACACAAGTTTGGATAGACACTTCCTTCTTCTTCCTCCCTGATAGAGACATACCAAACACACACCCATCATCTCACATGAATGCTGCAAGCGCAAACTGTCTATTTATGTTCATTGACTTGCATAGATTTCCCACGTTGACATCTGTTTAAACTTGATTAATTTTAAAATCTGTGGTTTCAAAACTACTCACTGCATAATTCTGGATCTGATTTCAAAGAAGGACTTACAGTAGATATGCTTCCCAATGCTGTCACTATGTTTTTATTGCTAACCCAACAAATCCACCACACAGAATAGATGCACAAGCTTGTGTGCACATTTTACCCATGCTCCTTTAGCACTTGTATAGTGCCTTGAAAAATAATTTTTCAGGTAACTGAAGTCTGTGTAAGCATGTAGAACCGAGTGGATTTCAGTCTCCAGACCTCATGTTTTGAAGTTGTTGTTTTGACTGGTGAATAAATATTTTGTTGTTTATAAATTAAAGCCTCTTATTTTTCTTCTTCAGGTTTTTTATTCATGACTGGTTCCCAAATATAATGAATATTTAATTAAATGAGGCCTTCGGGGATACTGGCATCACATAGGCTTCACAAGAAAACAAGCATGGCACATGGTGAATAACAGGACGTGTGAAGAAGCAGCCCCCTGCTTTAGCTTCCATAGACTAGTATAAGACGAGCCTCAAACCTGCATTTTTCCGAAGGCAAATAGAGTGGGACTGAACTGCTTGCAAAAGGTGTCTATTTGCATGCAATCCCATCAGAAATAGACTGTAGCCCATTTCATATTGCCAGTTTAAGGCATGTTATTTCTGTTCCTGTAACATCTCACCTTCAATATAATTATAACAGAGGTGTGATGATGGGACCAAGTTATCCCACCAACGACATCAGAGGTAGAAACAGCAGTGATGGGGACTGTGAGCCAGTGGAGCAGGGAGGGCAAGACAGTACCACGCGTTAACCTCTGGTGCCTCCCCAATGCTGTAGCACAATGTGACATCACACACTGGAGCATTAATATTACGCCACCGCTGCATCAGTGTAAAAAGTACAATGATGAACGAGCTGCGTTTTGCCGCTGTTCTGGACTCAAGCCAAAACACTGGCCTTTTACTTCTTGTTTGAGTCTTCAATAGAGCATGTGAATTTGTTAACAATGCCCCCATTTAGAGTGAAATAGACAATGAAGCAGGGTTTGCCTTTGGGCATGGCAACCCATATGTCAAACTAAAACATGCCTCATAAAGTCTGTATTAGTCTGTAAATGAATATCACAGTAAGTGGAAAAGAGATGCACAGTGCTTACAATCCAAGCCAATGGAGTGAGTGAGCATTTCCAAACCCTGTGCACCTCACTCATTGAAATGTTGACCATTCTGCATCTTACAGACTAAGGCGGTGCTGGTCAAAATAACTTGATGCCTCAAAACTGCAGCCCACAGACCATCAGCTGATGTCAAAGTGTGTGAGCGGACTTGTTTACAGTCTATGATATCACCACAGAAGAAAGTACCTACCCCAAAATAGCAGACGTTACTTTGGAGAAATGAATGATGCAGTAACACCAACAACTTCCCTGTCAAGGGACAATGCAAGATTTATGTTTTGTATTTATATTTATTTATGTTTTTGCCTGCACAACCATAGCTTCTTTAATCCGTAACCAGCTTGATTAACGCGACTGAGAAGAGAGGAACATTTGATTTGGTAGAGAGATATCTGGCTGCCATATGTTCATCAAATAAATGTCTGGCTGTGATTCCTCCCCTCTGTAGATTCTTCTGCATCCTGTTGAGATGGAGAATTTGAAGCATACAGTGCTCTGTGACTTTGAAGTTACTTTATCTACAAATTAGCTTGACATAAGAGGAAGTGGTGGACATTTGATGTGATCTAGTGTGAAACCATGCACAATCGGGGCCATTCTTTGCATGTTTGTGGAGCGAGGAACTCGTTTATTTCACGTCATGGTTTGGAAAATTGTACATTGGAAACAAATGCAAACGCTGCTACAGACATTTTGCTTACACTCTCTGTGTTAGCTCCTCTTTGCTCAGCCTGTCAGGTCTAATTTAGTAATAGGCTTATCTTTCTGTATGTGAAGGTCTCCATGTGCACCTATAGTGTTATTCTGTTTATATTAATATAACTATTCTTGTATTACAGGCTCAAATTATTGCCATCCATACATAGAAATGTGAAAGTATAACGTTGCATACATGTCTTGCTGTATTCACGTGTTGGCACAAGCCCATGTGCAGGCATGTGTTTGAACCAGCATTGGCGACATGACAGCAGCGCGTGCCATCGTCAGTCAGCAGAAGTGTGAGCGGGAGAGGGAAACCGACCCTGATCACCCCGAGCCAGTCTCAAAGGTAGGCTGCTAAATTTACTCACAGAGACACCCACACACAAACACACACACACACACACACACACACACACACACACACACACACACACACACACCAGTCTCCCACACTGATGAAACGCTGAGCTGAAGTTGCAGAGCTTGAGGTGGGTCAGTGTAAAAATACACAGTAACTGTAGATCTAACTCGTTGTGTCTGGTTTGAAGGACAAGTGCGTGAGGTTCATTGCTTTATCACTAATGGCCCGAGCAACATTAAAATCCACAGGTACAGATTTTAGAGGCATTAAAACTGTCTTCGGTGTAGTAAAATTAATTCATGAGAGGCACCAGCTGCCATTTTCCCCTGTGATTTTGCTGTATCACACGGCAGGTTTGCTCAGAGTCAGAGCGTGGTGCTAATAATGCCAAGGTTGCATGTTTAATCCCTGTACAGGCCAAGTATCATCTTATCTGCTGTATAAATCAGAGTTGCAATGGTTCATCATGTTTCACGCCATGTGTGAAGAGTATTCTCTGTGCACCATCAGCTTGTACAAAATGAGAAAGAAAGAGCAGCACTTAGCAGAAGGGACTTTGTAGACATTGGACAGACTGTGCATAACATAAGAATATCATCACCTGAATATGATAATCATTCTGTTTTTGTAAACTTAGAATGAGCCTCGAAGCAGGTAAGCTTCTTTGGAGGCTGCCAGCTTGCACCATCTTGTTTCCACAGCAGCCCAGGCACTCTTGCATTCAAGGGATGTTTGACCTTTAAAAATGCAGCCATTGGAAGATGATGAAGAAGAGTGTGTTTGTTGTTGTGGGTAAAAAGATTTGTATTGATAGACGTTTTTGACGGTAAAAACTTGACAAATGGAGGATCATACTTTTCACTCAAAGCAACATCTTCTTGTCCTCTTAGGCCATCTTGTACCACCAACAGTAGTGGTGAGCAATGGAGCGTTTCAAACTAGAATCTGACCGCTAGATTTTGCTAAATATTTCCATTTCTACACACTGTAGAAATCTTGTGGAGTCTATCTTGAGCATTGTACCAAAATTGTACAGTATGGTATAAAATTATTATTTTAGTGTAGTTATGTTATTCCATCACAAATACGTTCCTTCCACTCCTTGAAACAGCTTCAGATGGTGAACATTTTAAGTGTTGCTCAGAATTTTGTATTTACCAACAGTCTCAACAAGCTGCACAAACTTGCACAACAAGAGATGAAACCAGCTCATTTAGAAAACCTGAATGTGTATTGTTTGTGTTGATACTAAATCAGTCTTTACTGTGCAGCTCCTCTGCTCTTTAAAACCCTCTCAGACCATTAATACTCAGTAACTTGATGCTTGTGGATAACCAGCGTAGTTTTACAGCTTCTTATAATACATAAAGTATGTCAGGGCGAAGTTGTGAACCAGCTGTGGGAACACTTTGAAGTGAGGACACAAGGTCGCTCTGCTCCTCTACAGTTGGCTCTTAGTTTTTTAACTGCAGTATATCTAGTAGCAAGTTTAAGACTCACATGTTGCTTCAGGTCAGAGAGATGTTTTAATGGTGATCTTTGCTTTTCCGATTACGTATGCATGACCTGTAATTCAGCCTGGATGTTCAGATCCGGGGAAACAAGCAGCAGCTTGCTTCAGTAAAGGTCAAAGGTCTTGACCTCATTTAGAGTCAGAGTCTAGATGAGCAACATGATCTGAGCTGAGGGGTAATTACTGATCCCTGTTTCTGGTCCTGTGAAACACTCAGATGATGATGTGTCTTCAACATGACTGTGTGTTAATAAGCTTCAGCCTGCAGCACTGAACAACATTCTGAGCTTTGCTGGCTTTCTCACAGCTCCACACAAATGTCCTGCACATTGCAGAGAGCTCTGTCCTTCACATGTTTCCATTCCAACCTGCACAGGCTTAGTGTCGACTCCTCCCGTCTGTTGCTTTCTTCTTTATTTATATTTTGGTACAGGACCTGGACTGAGTCAGGGGTCAGGCATCCTTTGCAGAGAATGTCACAAAGACCTGCCAGCTATCGAAGGTGAGGCCATTTTTAACAGGGGTCAAAGGTGACTTCTGCTTTGTGTCTGAGCGCATGTCAATGACGTGATGTTGTAAGGACTGCAAAGGTACGTTACAAACAAAGCTCTGCTAAAGCCAGAGATTTCGGGACATTTTAGATCCAGAGACGGCGCTGAGTGAACTCTCATTAAGTTGGCAGATGTTGATGTATAGACCTGGAGCTGCAGAGGGAACTAAACCACACCAGTGTGTATTTTTTTTTAGGTTTTGTATGTATTCATTTTTGTATGTGATCAATGGATTTATGATTTATTTAGCTATGTGCTTGAGTCCCAAGCCCATGATCAGAGGTGCAAGTCCTCCAGGCAGGCAGCTCAGGCTCAAATCCAACCCTCAGCTCCATGCTACATTATTCCTAGCTCTCCTCCAAGTTTCCTACTCTATTCATTGTCCTGTCCAATAAATGAAATCCCAGGAAATCTCAAAAAGAACAAACGATGACACTGAAATACTCGTAAAGGAAGGCCATGCAACAGACCTTTGCAAAAATAATTAACAATTACAGTTATTTTTGAAGTAGATGAATCAAAAATAACCCAACAGATTTTCTGAGGGAAGTTTGCACAGCTTAGATTATAAAGTTTATTACTTTCACATCTTTTAACAGCATCTCTCAGCAGTTTTGGATTCATCTGAATCAGGAGGCGGCAATCTGCTCAGCAGTGTCACGATAGCAGGAGAGGTTTAACCTCAGAGGGAATGTCTTGGGTGGAGGGAGAGGTTGCAAAAGGAAATAAGGTGGACCAGCAGGGGGCAGTCTTCGCTCACTGTTCATACAACCCAACAGAGAGTGAACGCACCGTTTTCTGATGTGACACATTAAGTTTGTCATCACCTGATATAAAATGCATCATAGACATTTTTATAAAGCATTTGTCCAAACATAACAATATTTGGACAAATGGAGAAAAGTAGATTCCCTTATTTCCACTTATTTCTGTCTTCTCCTGCTCGCAGGGGTGGTAGTTTGAATTTTCATTAACAGCAGTAAAACGCTCCCTCACATCCTCGGAGAAAATGTTTCCATGTGGGACAGTGAGTCATGAGCATGAGACCAAGCGAAGAGTCCAAGAGGATGTGGGAGACTGAAACAGTGGACGGTGATGAGAAAAAGAGGGAGAGTGGGATCAGAGAGAAGAGAGGAGGAGGAGAGATGGTGCGAGGGGCCGGGAGGAGCCGAAGCATGAACTGGTGGGAAGAATGAGGAGGAGGAGGAGAGTGAAGGAAATATCGTGGAGGCATCACTGCACGTGTGCCAACTGGACAAACATCTGCTGCAGAAGAAAAGAGATAGAGACCAGAAAGTGAATATTACTGAAGTGAAATTAATGTGAAATATTATATCATTCAGGTTCTGGGATTTTGGAGATGACTACCTGTTTTCAATTATGTAAACAAAGTGTAAAAAATACAGCCATGGCAGCTTTATTAAACTGTGAGGAGCTTTTACTGCTATTTAAATAGTGTTGATCGATCACTGTACCTTCTTCATGACCTGCAGAGGGAAATTAGATTATCAGCAATGAGGTTGGTTCTAACATTCGTATGAGTTTGTGTTGTGATAAAAGCTGAGTCCATATTCATCTCTCACTCTGAAGTGTTTCTGCTCAGAGATCTGCTGGTAAAGTTTGTCAGAGAGAAGTAAGTTACCAAGCAGTAGGAGTTGTCTTTCTTTAGATCATTTATAATGTTTTGTCCTTAAGTCTGATACTGGAGCAGGATTATCAGACAGAACTACGTTTTCTGTTGAAGTTTTAGATTGAGAAATTCTACAACCAGGGTTTTGCTAGCTAAAAGAGCTAAATGTCTCTGCAGGATTGAACAGGCGGGAACACATAGCTGTTGACCAGGAGGCTCAAACCCCACCTCTTTACCTCACACTAAATTAGGTTGAGTTCAGCATTTCCAATATGACTCCCACCGACGATTGACTTCTTAACAGTGCTCAGAAACAGATAGGTGACGTCACGGATACTACGTCCATTATTTATACTGTCTATGGGAAAAACAACAGAGATCATCCAAAGGGGGCGCCAGAATCAGCACAACATGGTTAATGCTGCAGTGTTCACAGCCTGACCTGCTTCTGACTTTTAAGGCAGTCTGCTGGAGCACATCTAAAACATTTTGTACCTGCGATTCATTTAGACCCTTAAATATGTAAAAATATGGCCACAGATTCGTAACACATGGATTCCCCTTTATTGTGCATTATAGTTAGTTTCATAATCCAATTTATAGGACATCCCTGCTTACCCTGCTGACATGATTTTTTGGACAAATGGTCTCACGTTTTCTTTTATTCAGACAAATAATAATAACTCACATTATATCAATGCAGCTCCACAGAGCCCTGTATCGTTGCCACATTCATGAGAACTAACAGAACATGCAAAGTGATTCTCACGAGCTTAGAGCTGGATGCAGTTCCTCTATGCAGCTGTTTTCCAAGCAGCGACCTCTGTAAGAGTTTACAGATAATGACCACAGGCTCTGAGTCCTCACATCTCTCATCCAGGTTTCCTAATCCGCTATTAAAAGTTCAGATATCCAGCAGGACTTGACTTGGCTTAAATTTACCCACTGCCATCCAAAACTAAAAGGGTCTTTTATGAGCCCAGCATGTACCCTTCAGTAATATCATGCTCCCGGGGACGTCACCTCTGGATTTTGTGCAGTTATAGAGAAGTGAGTAGGATGAACACTGGCGAGGTAGCGTAAGGACGCACTAAAGTATGTTTTCACTGTTTCAGTTTCAAAGTCGCTCCTTATTTGAAAAAGACACAAGGTCAAAAACAAATTCCTGCTTAATGCCAGAGTAGTTTTTTAAATTAAGGCTGCTTCAGAGTTACATAATACTTTCTGGAGAGCATTAAGCTCAGAGAATGACACGGCTAACAGGCCGCAGCAGAGTTCTCTGTGAAACTAATCCAGCTGCAGTCCACATGTCGCTCTTTTTCAACAACTGTCTATGTTGATTAATAATTTGTTAAAATGAAGTTCAGAGACATTTCTCCTTTTTTTATTAGCTATCAGAAACAATAGGAAATTTTATCCTCCTGACTAAATGTTTGGTCTGGTCTGTGTATCCAAATCCAGACTATTCGTCATAGACCTCCATTGTTCTCCAAACACTTTATAAATTCATCAGATGACCACAGTGTTGCACTGGTTTGTATAAGAGGGCACCACACTGCTGCCAAAATTACTCACTTTGCATCAAATGCACATAAAAAAGTCCAATGTATCCTTTTGGAGTAAAATATGTTAAAAACCATATTGACCTGCAGTTATTGGGACATAAAAGGTTACATTTGTCTTTGATATAAGTTCATCTTGTTAATATAACCCGCTTAAAATTATTTTTTATGTTCTTTACGAGTCACACTTCCTAAGTGTTTACAATAACGTCCATTTGTTTGATTTTCTTCTAAGTAGCCTTCGATGCGAACAAAACACTACAATTATCAAATTGCGTAATGTGTCCAACAACTTAATAAAATGTATTCTGGTTGGACTTCTGACTTTATGTGGATCCAATCATGCTGTTGCATCAAATATCATTAGGAAGGTAGACACTGTCAAATCAAATCAAGTATAACTGAGAAGTTATTGCTCAGATTACATCCATGGATTCAGACCTAAAAACATGCAGGCTGTCTGATTATATTAAAAAATGGATGAAAGCAGATTAATGCTTCAGGTTGTCTCCTCTGTAGTGAATAAAAAGCATGTCAGTGACTTTCTTCACGTCATAAGTGTTTCACAGGATGGAAAGTCTCCTCATCCGTCAGGTTAACTGGGACAATGGTGGAAAGTGTCGCACCGTGTTAGCTGGCAGCGCTGGCTGAGGCTGGATGTCGATGCTACAACCTGCACTGACTTCCTCTGAGTCATTCACACTAAGCGAGCTCACAGAGTTACATCAGCAGAAGTTTGAAGGAAGAAGACCTCATTAGTTTCTTCCAGGTTACCTGTTTTTTTTCTTCTGGCATCTTTTAAATTATTGTGACTGTGGCATTCAGCTGACTCTGTGTTTGCAGAGGGATACAGTTGAGCTAGTGTTGAGTGTTAAATAGTCAATACTCATATAATCTGTCTTGTACATCTCACAACAACTGATCTCAATGTTCAGGTGTGTTCACTGAGTTGTTATTTCGTTCTAATTGTACTTTTATCTCAATCTCAACATCCCGAAGTATTGGATCTAAATTATCATTTAATAGTTTATTCATATATAAAAAAAACAATATATTCATTATGGGGGAAAGAAGGTGGCGATGTGTAGCGTCAGAGCCGGCAAGGTGGAACAATGTTGTGTGTACGTGCATGTCTGAGTTTGTGTAGGTGGTGCTCCTTTGTGTGTTTACAAGTGTTGTCTCTCATGCTTCTGCAACCCCTTACGATCATAGACTGTACGAATAATGGACATAGTATCCGTGATGTAACCCATCTGTTTCTAAAGCACTGTTTAGAGGCCAATCGTCGGCGGAAGCCATATTGGAAATGTTGAACTCAACTGAACTGCTGTAGAGCGAGGGTGACATAAAGGCAGGCTTTGAGCCTCCTCGCCAACAGCTACAGTGTTCCCGCCTGTCAATCAAGTCATCTGTACCTCTCATTATGGAAAACTCGTAATCTTAACATCTTCCAGACTACGCTCGTTTTTTTGTACCAGGCTGCAAACATGTTTATTTCTGCTGTAAAGATCATCTTCTTTGAATTGGTGTGTATGTGGTTTGAGGTACTTCCAGAGCCAGCCTCAAGCTGACACTCAATGAACTGCAGTTTTTAACACCTCTGCATTGGCTTCAATTCTTGCGGCTGGAGGTTGCCGCTTGCTCACGATGCATAATCACACACATGGACATCAATATTAGGCCATTTTGGGTGCAATGTGTAAGTACAAAGGTGTAATGAAGTGATGGCCTAATGATTTTTAAGGCTGAACTGTATTTAGGCCTGACTGAATTAAAAGTGTGCTTTTCTGCTTATGTAAGATGGTGAACGTGTTAAGCATCATATGGTCCAGCCCTTGGGTTATCAGGATCATCGATCTCAGCATGGATGTCCATGTTTACCTCCCATAGATCATCCAGCTTCAGTGCAGGCTTTAAATGTGGTTTTAAATAGATCACGTTTTAAAGATTTGCACCTCTGAAGATGTGAACAGTGGCTACGAACAGGCAAACACAAACACGTTGTTGGTTTTGGCATCTTTATAGGATTTGCTGACAAAAACAACGATGAAAAACCACAATCCTTGCACTTCAAAGAGTTCTGGACCTCCAAAAGAACCATTAAAGAGGGTAAATGCTTATGAGTGCTAACCGGTTTAACTCCAACTCCATAAACTGTATGCTTATTCAACTCCCCGTCCTGCTCTGTGGGAGAATATGCTCCAGAATCTATCCATCCAAACATCTTATTATGGCTGACAGTGAACTACAGACTCCGGCCTGTGTCATTATTTTTCACTTTCTTTGAATTTTTGGGATATTTGAGCGCATGAGTCATCTCACTCCGCTGTGTTTGTGCAGGTTGTCCAACGTGTCCTCCATGTTTCCTCAGAGTGGGTGCCAGTTGTTGGGAGCCTTTCTTTCCTTCACCACTACAGGGACAACAATGAGGCACAGAGGTACAGATCCAACTTCCCTCCTCCTGCAGGAAATCAACTCCAGTTTTATAAACCTAATCTGTGTGTCTAATCAATTTAGTGCATTTTATTGGCTTCTGGGCATCTTCAGTGAAAACTCAAAAAACAAAGACAAAAAACAGAGTTCAGTCTACTTATGGTAATATGCATTTCACTAAGACTCTGTGGGAACCTTTTAAAGCCTGAAAGGATATGTATTGAAACTAAAACTTAAAAAAATGTCATTACATTAGAGTCTATGAAGTCCTGCCAAGGTGATGATCTTTATCTTGTGTGCAAAAATGATCCTATTCTGCCAAAAGATAAGAAGTTTTATGTCCTCTCTTACCATGTGTGATGTAGATTAATGTTGCAGCTGTGATCGAGCTAATAAAGTGTCATGTAGTGAGATGCACTTACTCTACAGAAAACCCTTATCATCATAGTAGTGTTTGATAATTGTTTGATCATAAACTTGGGAGTTATCTCAGGCATACCACATAAATAAACATTATGAACAACAAGAAAAACGACTAACGTTCATAAGAGAAGTTTATTACAAGTCAACACAGCATGGGTCACACCCCTCAACTCTGCCCAGCAGAGGGCGCATATTTCAAAAGTATTCAGTATAACAATTAAAAATACACTTTACTGACAAATATTAGTATAACAAATAATGGCAACCACTGGGGAGTGAACTGTATGAAGTGAAGTTTGTTGTGTGAAGTTGGTCTCATTTCATAAGTTAGGTTGGGAAAAACTTGAATTATGAGTTTGAAACTAGGCTAAATTATTTGAGTATGCTTCAGGCAGAGAACAGGGTCTCCTACTCAAATCTACAGTGGTCTTACACACTTTCAATTTCCCACATGTGGCACCATCTCTCCTGTCCTTTGTGGATTTTATCACCCTAAAGATGAGTATTTTGTTTGAGATATTATATAATATTGGAACTCTAGCTTCACAGTTGGTCAATTGATGGTGATTGATTACCCATTAATGTAACTTTAATTTGTTTAGTTAGTTTAATAAGGAATGGTCATTACCAATAGTTAGCCGCCTTGAACATTAGCTAGCTACCTTGCAGGGGGGAAACGGTGCAGAACGTGCAGTAACAAAGGTAACAATAATAAGTTGGCACAATTTTCACTTCTTAGAATGTAGAACTCAAACTTTAAGTTACACTACATATGAATGTCAAGTTATCTCTACACAAACTAATCAGTTGGCTCAAGTGTAAGGTTTCTAGTTAGCCTCAAAACTCAAAAATCGAATGCAGACAGTTGACTTTAAATTTTCAGTTTTCACAGCTTTTTCGTTTTAACAGTGCAGAGCTGCATTAACACAAGATACAAAATGATCACTTCAGGGACATAAGGAAATATATCTTTGCAATTCAGTTTTAGATGTGTGAGCATTTACAAGACCAAGGAAGTCCAAGGAGTGATACTTTCGTGTTGCATTATGGGAAATATATAATTTTTTGGAGCTATTTTCAACTCACATAACCAGGAGTCAGGACGTCAAAGCATCCACTGTGTAATTTTATTTTGAAAGTTTTTTTCTTCAATATAAGATTTTCAAGTTCCCCAAAATGGAGGAAAATAAAAGGTAAATTTCTGCAGTGTCCCTTTAAATCAAGTAAGATAAGAGAGAAATTAATGTGTTGTATGGTTTTCAAGAGGTTATAAATTATCGATCACATTTTTGTATCTCCGCTATTTTCATAATGTGCATTTTGAACTGTTATCAATACAACCTAAATTAAAAAAAAGTGTGTCCAAGAATGACTCGTCTTTTTGGAATTTTAAGAGGACATGTTGCGCTCACTGAAAAAGAGCCAATGAGCTACGAGGAATGGTTCTAATAAATCAAATCAAAGAGGCACAGCTGCAGGAGACATGAGCCTATGTTTCAGTGTTGTGAAAGTTGACAGCTTTGGATCGAGGCAAATACTTTGGGCTTTGCTTCAACCCTGAACCTAACAACATGATCTGGGAAGGCACGAGATGTAGACTCTCATAGAGTCCACTGCTTGATTTCTTCTGTCGTTGCTACATTATTCAGAGGACGACATGAACCAGTCAAAAGAAAAAGTGAAGCGGTTTAGAGCAGATTCAACAAGAATCTGCAAAACATATTCTTAGTTTCCTCCTTTAAATGATCATTTGTATCCAAAGCTTTTGGTAAACACGTCCACGCTATATTTAAGATCAGTCACAAACTAATTACAGACGGAGGATTTGAAGACAGGGTGTCTTGATTGGCTTATCTGGTTTCAGCTAATTACTGCTCATGATTCAAGAAAGAGGTTTACATAAAAACTTAAGTTTCATTCATTTCCACAGAAGGAAGATCTGTAAATATTTAGGTGCTATGTTTTGTTGAACTTGCTGCTTATTGTTTATTGCATTGCTTACTCCACTTGCCACACAGTATTAGAGTTAACATGGAGGAGCATGGAGTGATAGAGCAACAAAGAAACTACTTAGGAGTGAATTAATTCACACCAGGCTTGCAGGTATTCTCATTTCACTGTTCAATCTGTTTTGAAAGTTTTAAACCTATTTTACCTTAAAAGTGCATTGTGTGTAAATGGAGATATTTAGAGATATCTAGAGGTCAGTTTCTAGATTTAAACACTTCCTTGCTCACCTCTCCTGTTCCCATTATTTAATGCAGGAAAACAGCCACTCTCTTCTTCTCTGTCTTCCAAACATTGCATGTAACATAAGGGTTAACAGAGGCGAAAAGGTGGAATGGAAAGAGTCAAAGACGAGAGGGAAAATATCCTGAGGCTGAAGCTGCAGAACGGTTTAGGATAACACATTTATTATTTAAAAATAACAGAGTCACAGTCGATGATGTCAGTGCCACGCAGACTCCTGCTGGCTGCTGCAGAGATAACATTCACTTTGACCGTCCTGAGTAATATTAATCCCTGCACATGTGCTGCAGCACAGTCATCCAGCGGTGAACAGGAGTTTAGACAGTCCACATGGAATTTACCAGAGCTGTATTTTATTCTCCATCCAACACTGTTGTGGTGGTGAGGTATGGTGTAGGTTCAGCTGCAGGGGAGAGATGTGAGGGAGGTTTGATTGCTGGGGTTAATTTCCACAGGTGTAGACCGTTTAGTGATCGCTCCTCTACCCTGCAGTAGCATGCTGGACCTGGGGGAGAGATGGAGAGAGCTGGAGGAGCAAGATGGGGCTCCTAATGTGTGTGTTTGAGTGTAAAAGCTTCTGGAACAACAAAAGTACATTTCTGTTGAACGTAATGTGTAAAGAAAATAAAGAAAAGGTCACTGAGGAAATGTCATTAGATTGATGTAACCCAGACACATCTCACAAACACAGTCTTCTACATAAGTGGACCCAAACATCCATTAACAGACCATATTGTGTTAAATTATCCCTTTAAATCCCTTCCTTCTCTTTTTTAGCCATCTATAAAGCTGAACTGAGATGAGGAAAGGACCTCATACGGCTGTAGAGAACAGGATAAACAAGGTGAACACTGAATAAACATAAAACGCTTGTAAAAAAAAAAAATAAGCAGGCTCTCTGTTTAGTTTCCCTTAAAGAAAAAAATCTGTACCGCAGGCGAATTCTATCTGGGTACAAGTCAATAACAGCCTTCTTTGAGGGTCTGAGCACATGTGACTGCGCTGTTTGCAATCTGGGTTTAATAATGTAAAGGCAAAAACTTCAGCTGATGGAGGGTGCTGCTTTAAAGAAAGCTGTTGTTCTCCGCTCCTTTTGTGCCAATTTCCCTCTTTGTTAGCATGATTGTTTCCAGTCGTGGGTAATAAAAGGTCCCCGGCTTACAGAGGGTAAATGAGGCAACTTGTCAGGACCATCTAATTCATTCAGTCAATACACGGGACACGTGCAAGACCACAACAGTGTTACTCTAAATGTGATTATCTTGGAAGTGCCCCCTCAGTTCTACTAACAAAAGCATCAGTTATCATATAAAAATATACAGACTATGACATTATTCCTTACAGAAAAGATGTAACTTGTTATCAGCAAGCCTTCCTGTTTTCTTGAAATGAAATCAGAGATAAAGACAACACAGATTAATCTTTTAATCTAATTGTCTTTTCGAAGAAGACTTCCCACGGATGACTCAGGATGGAAGGAATGTTTTCTGTCGAGAACTGAGAAATGAGATGAGCTTGAGTTTTACTGCTGTCTGATTAAACTGCCACAGTACGAAATGGAAAAGAAAAAAGAGACACGATAAAAAAGGAAAGCATGAAAGACGTGGAACCAAGGACAGCAGACAAAAATGACTTATACCAAATGTTAAATTATTAGATTTGGGAGTTTTTGTCCGAATTGGGCTGGAAAAATCCAACGTTTGTTCCATGCATCTAAGGAGGATCAATGTAGGCCTAAATATAAAGGTAATATGAGGTTCAACTGTTAGCCAACAGAATACCCAGATTCTTGGAGCTGGTCTTGATATCATTAGTGAGGGGTCCCGTATTATGACTGACCTCCTCACTGAAAAGAGTCAGCAGATTATAAGGACCTCGGTTTTATTGGGATTGAGATGGAGTACATTTTGTGACATCCAGTTACAAGTAAAAACGGAGGCTAGAGCATCGTGAAGGGTGGTATGATTGTGGAGGTGATCGATTGTGGGTGATTAAATGAAAAGTACAGCTGTGTATCATCAGCGTACGATGAGAGGCTTCACAGACAGACTGAGGTAGCTAACAGGACTGGACCCAGAAATTACCCTTTGTAGGACTCCTAATAGAAGAGGATACAAGAAAGCCAAACATTGAAGTGTCTGTGTGACAGATATGAAGTGAACCATAGTGTAGTACCAGAGATGCAGACTTGTGGACTGTAAAACAAGGTTTGGCACAAAGTAAGAACAAATTATGTTAAAGGAGCTGAAATCCTCACAGTTGTCTGTGTCTGTAATTCAATAAGAAGCATTGTGTTCATGTCATGCATGTTAGTTTCAGTCAGTTGGTCACGGTCAGCTTTCTTGACTTCAACCTTTTTTTTGCACACTCATCATCAGCCAACACTCTTCTCAGTCAGATACCACTCCAACATATTCTGTCAGAGTGCATTTTCTCTTTGTTCAAGTAAAATGATCCACATTGCCAGTTTTCCTTCAAACTTACCATTTAATACATATTCCAATGTTTCCTGCTCAGCCCCGCACAGTCACTGCATGGTCCTTTAATCAGGAGCTGCAGCCTTGAACCGACACATCCCACCTACTCTGGTAATATCACTTTATCTGAGCTGTAATTAATCTAATAACCTTCATATCAATGAACAAGCATTTTAAAAAGTTAACCATCAACTGCTGTAACACTTCAAAGCTTCGACAATTACACAGAGACGCTTGAGGCCACTTTTACAGCGACAGGGTTTACACAAACACACTCCAACCTAGTAAGCACTGAAAGGTTTAAGCTTTATGTTTATAATCCTAAATTGGGAAACGCAGCTGAGCAGGCTAATAAACTGTGTAAGTGTTTTTTGAAGTCAGCAACATTTTTCTAAGAAAAGGCTTCACACAAGAGAAGGATGTCGGAGTGAAAACATCTGTCGCCCCAGAGAATCTGAGGAATGCAGTCAGAAAAGACTGCTCTTATCAGAATGTGTTCTTAATCTCATCCTCTCACTCTAAAGATCCAGCTGCTGTTACGGCACCTCAACTGGAGGTCAGGGGCCTCAAGGAGTCACACTCGCTGTGAATGAGCCTGAATCTTTCATCCTCAGAGCTATATTAAGCGTCTTTATTGTGCTAAAAGAGTCACAGGTTTTAGTGTTTGCAAATGTGCTCAGGCTTGATGTGTTTTTATTGTCTGAGGGCTTTTGTTTGCCTCAAAGCAACTCCCCAGAGAACTGAGAACAGACAAGTCTGCTCTGTGTTAAAGATTGGATGCCTTAATGTGAACGTAACTACTTGCAGATCATTTAACCAAAGTAAGAGAATACACTGCAGTATAATTATCTCAAAAGAGTACCATGAAGTACTAAAATTATGCAGTTAAGTGTGTTTCTTGGAACAAATCACAATTTGCAATCAGTGTGCATAATTGACTCCAACCAGCTCTTATTAAATGAGTGGTACTGAGACAGTCATGTTCATCTATCAGAGAAAGTGCTTAAAAAGAATCCAAAATGTAGTTTTATCATGCTGTAAATCTGGCTCTGTAAGTGTTCCTGTTTGATCAGTTTTAAATCTTTCATAATGTTCAAAAAGATTCTTCGGCAATGTTTTCTTCTCACTGTGCTGCGCCTTCATTTTGTCTCTGATCATTAAATCCCAACATGGCTTTGAAAATCTGAACAAATTTAAAAAATGTACAGTCAGTCTGTTATCGCTGCTTTATGCATAACAGCATTAGACTTAGCCAAGGTTCAATGTAATACACACACATCAGGCATCACATTTGATCTAGTATCCAACACTTACATCAGCTGATCTTCTGTCCAGTGAAGTCAGGGCTAATGTAAAGTGAGCAGGTGCTGATGCAGATTAGAGTCCTGACAGGGTGAGCAGGACCCAAAGCAGAGGGGTGCTGTGCAGCCTGAAGAGATTGTTGTTGCAGCCTGAAGAGATTGTTGTGGATGAATCAATGTTGTTATAGTTGTTTAACTAATCAGAATCTAGTATTTAACTGGGAATGATAACTGTCAAGAGACATCCTGAACTTAATCAAAGTGTCCCGTATTTTGACATCACTTCTCTGTAATCATTTGACAACACTTCCTATATCCTAGATAAGATCTGACACAGACAGTAGCCCATCATGCACTGATCACATCCATCAAGTGGCTCCTGCTGTCCAATGACAGCCCCTGTCACGTGCATCATATATAGTCTAGCTTAAGCATTAAAGCACCATATCATGGAATTAGTTTTATTCATGGATGGTAATGTTCGGTTAGCTTGAGGCACACAAGGGTGATTAATAATATGTAAAAGCCTGCAGAAAAGAAAATCTACAGAAAACAGTAGATTGATAAACATGTCTCGTTTATAAATTCACACATCATACCCACACCACTTTGGCACTAAACTCCAAACTAAATATGTCTTCCCTTATTTTTAACTGAATAAATGGAAACTTTAAATGTAGCACAGACAGATAATACTTCATGTTTCACCCCACCCTTAGGCAGCTCTGTGCTCAACAAGGATCCACAAAATGTCTAAACAAAAATACAACCAACACTTTAAAACACAAAACATGGGATTTATTATTCATTGTAAAACAAAGAAGTAAATGTTTTAAAAAGGATCGACCACAAACAGAGGAACACAAAATCCCAGCCTCCAGCAGTCTCCTCTCCAAAAGCCTCTGTCCACTGATGTCATGATTGAGCAGTTCTCCAGGTGTGCCTGATAGAGGTCAATCAGAAGATTCACCTGGACAGAGCTGAGGAGACAACAGAAGAGGGGGAATGGAGAAACAGAACAGGGAGAAAGAGTCATAAATGTTTAAAACTGATGCAACAGCAGAATCAGAAAGCTCACACAGATATCATCCTGGTTGTTATTGTGTTAGATGTTTATTATTCCACATAAGATAAAGTATTGCAATTGGCCTGACCGGGGAAAATCAATTAGGAGTCCATGTAGGGAAAATAAAATATGATCTGTTTGAAAGGCGACAATTTATTGTGATAGGAGTAGATACTAAATATCTTAGATAAAAATAAGTTTATTATCAGTATTTTTTTGGGCCATCAAAGAGCATCTCTGTTTGCAGTTTATGCCAGTGAATTACAATTTATTATTCATTATTTAATTTATATTGAAAGCTAAATAAAAATGTTTTGTTTAAAGTTGAAATCTGATACAGGGAATAAGAAAAAAAACACAGTTTATGTTATGATGAGTATGAAGAGCTAAGCTTCATTAATTACATGAGATCAGTATAGTCCTATACTTTCTTTGCTTTCAAAAATGCCCAATGTCAACTAACATTACATGTTTGTAATCACTTTGGTTTTGTGATGTTTTCTGAGAACTATAAAGGTAATACTGTCCCTGCACTCACCACAACACTTATAACATTTCAAGGCCAGAAGCTAAACAGAATCTTGTGTTATGTCTGGAGCTGAGTATCTTCTTTGCTCTCTGGTTTCTCATCTTCTTGCTTTTTCTTGTTGGACTTTTTACTTGGCATCATTCACCACTTACGTGGGATTTGCACACTGTTTGCTAAGCATTCAGCCTGACCACGTAGGGACAAACACTTTCAAACACGTCGGGGATGCCACAGAAACGGTACAAGATAAAAGATGAGTCTGCTGGTGGTTTCTGACTCAGAAGCTGCAGATAGTGGGAGTGCATTTACAGCTCAATGTGAAAGTCATTACAGACTCCTGACTTTTTATGGCTCTTGTGGAAAGATGCCGAGCCAGTGGGGTGAGTCATACATGGAAGGATTGCATGTGTGCAGCTACAGCAGTAAAAAAATCTTCACTGCTTTCCCCACCTCATGTTCTTTTGGCTGCATGCTGTATAAAACCAACAGGATGGAGAAGAGCTCCCACGCTTGTAGTTTAACCTTGCCAAGTTCATCAATTGGAAAATAGTTGAGCAAACCACAACTACATGATCATTCAGCAGGGGGATCATTCAGCTTCAGGACCCCATTAAATGCTCCTTTGCTCTGGTTTCCTAACATCAAAACACAGTTTGAACCATCAATTATTATTTCAATCCTCTTCAAAAAAGTTCATGCAGATGAAACCAATGAATTTTGGTTTGCAAAGATTCCCCAGACTTGTTCAGAGAAACCCACCCATGTTTCAATGAAGTCTTTGAGAAGTTTAAGTTTGTGGCATAAAGCTCAGCAACCATCTTCCCTCCAACAGTGTTTAGACTGGCACTCCCATTTCTCTATATGAATCATCAGCCTGTGGAAATGACCACACAACCACGGGTTTGGTGAAGGTACCATGAGATGGAACCAGCGGAGCCTCTTCAGTAAACTGGAAGTGATGAAGGCCCTCTCATCTATTCTGCTCTGTGGATTAAAAAATGTTGCATGTGATTGTTAACATCTTCCTGATTGTGAATTACAGAGACATTAATGAGAAGGCTTGAAGGTCTTGGAAAATGAATGGCTGTCCATGTTGAAGTAATCTGATTTCTAAAGCCACAGATGAAAGATTCAAATGTCATGAGTCTTTGTTTTCCCCTGAGCCTATTTTCTTTATTTACCGAAAAAGCCAAATCAAAACATCCACGGGGAAACCCACAGTGGAAACCTAGAGCAGAGTTCATATCTATGAAAATCTGCAAAATCACTAAAGTACCCCCAATGGATTATTACGTGAAGCCAAGCATACTAAACTCATCAGTTCAGAGTATCCGGATGGAGCCTGAAACACACTTACAGAATATGTTAGAGGAGGTTTGAAGTAAAAACAACCAAAGAGAAATGAAAGGTTTAAGAAGTAAAGTCTACAACAGGAGAAACATGGAGTCAAGGGCCGTATGGACTACATCGAACTTAAGACAGAGGAGAAGGATTCCCGTAATGCACATGTTGTTTATGACTCATTCAACATAATAAAGATTTGCACTGTTAGAGTGTGCTGATGTTATTTGTTTAATTCATATTCTACCGGGTGGCTGCACGTTGGAAAAGAGGGTGGTTAGTGTTGGCATGTGCTGAAGGTCTGGGCAGTGTACCACAGTGAGCTGCTGTTAGTCTGTTAGTCAACTTCAGCTCATTGTGGAAACTCTGACACAGAAGTACCCACTCCTGTGGCCTCTGTTTTTTGTGGTTCTTGGATGAATGGCAGTGTTTGTCTTTATTTGTTTTATTCTCTTTGCCTGTTGCTCTGCTTTTCTACTCCACTGACTGTAATGTACACCCAACACTGACACTTGTTGACTTGGGAAAAAACCTTGGAAATAAAAAAAAAGACATGTTTCCGCAGGTTTAAGTGATATATCTGAACATAATGCATGACAACTGAACCAGAAATAGAGAAGTATTCAGATCCCTTGTAAGTTAAAAGTCAGTCTGATATTGTTTGATTAGGTTTTATTTAATAATGAAAGGCTGGTTTACCCTAATTGGTATAAGACACTTTAAAGCACATTTTCAGTATTTGACACTTATTTAACTTCAGAACTACATCTTTAATTGAAAACGTATTCTACAACAAAATATCCTGCTTTACCTCTTATGATTGAAGGAAAGTATCTGGTACAGGAAGTAGAAAAAAGGTCTTTCTTCTGACCAGTAAACCGTACACAAACAGTGCACAATGAGACA
Organism: Notolabrus celidotus; assembly: GCF_009762535.1. Lineage (NCBI taxonomy): Eukaryota > Metazoa > Chordata > Actinopteri > Labriformes > Labridae > Notolabrus > Notolabrus celidotus. Next base: position 8,825,794 of record NC_048281.1, on the reverse strand, counting down.
AGTAGCTCAACACAACAAAGGCCTCAAGTTTCAGACTTTCTTGGACACCATCTTGGTTTTTTTATGAAGCCAGAAGTGACCATATGTGGAGGAAATGCTTGAGCTGGAAAGAGTGAAAGGTTGGCAAACAGCTAAGATCAATCCATGCTATTATTAGCTTACTTAAAGGGATGCATCTCCAAAGATATTGTGAAACAAATGGGGACTGAATTTGCAGAGCAGAAACAGGCTTTTACCTAAGAAGAAGCTTTTTTGTCTATTTTTCTCTAAATAGGATGATAATTCACAAACAAAAAACATCATGCCATACAAAAGACGACTAGAAAAATGCAAATCAGGCCATACATTTATTACGTACATTTAAACAAACGTAATAAACCAACTAAAGCCTGGTTTATACTTCCGCGTATACTCTACAGCCGCTGTGAGCTCTATACTTATGCGTTGGAGTGGCGCGTTAACCTGTAATACTCTGCCTAAATGCTAGCTAGCAGTGCGATTTCTATGTTGCCATATCGCCAGTTTCATTTGTGCTCAGGACACCACAGGAAAACTTTATCTGAGTGTATCCTGTTGGAGTTGGAGCTGATAAATGTTGAACAGAAGTTGATCATACTGCAACCATTGCCAAGGAGAAAAGAGAGGAGACGTCTGAGGGGATCGACTGTAAGGCAGCTGAATTAGTGCTTATCGGTGGACCAGTCACTGGGCATGAAGTCTGCATTGTTTTGACACATGGTTACATTTTTGAGGAGGTGAACTTAAGGCTATGTGCATAGGCTACTCCACACGTACAGGGCTGCACAAACCTATGGTATAGATTTGATGCATAAGCATATGTAAACCAGGCATTAGATATGAGCTTGTTTTATCATTGACTCGTATGCAATCAGATGTGCTTTTTGCACTTAGTGGAGTCCCTTCTTCCTTCCCTTCTAAAATGATGGGTTTAAGACCCATTGGCTTCAAACCTGCAGGTTAAGTCCACCTCTTACACAATCTGTAGGTCTGAGTTGACAAAAAGTATGCAAAATGTATCTCTAAGAAAGCTCTTCTCTTACTTTATGCTTTTGGACAGTCTGAACGTAAAGTTAGGCCGGTCACAAGCATCTAGAGCTTTACTGTATATCCTGTTTCTCAGCAGTGATGACAACATGATTTATGGATTGACTCTGTCAGTTTTCACATGTATAATCCATTTGCAGAGTGCCATCACAACTCACAGTGACACCAGGATGGTTGCACACAGATGAGAAATGACTGCAGAGGCAAATGTGTTACTGATCATTTGGATACACTGCATAGCGTCTCATGTCAGAGTGTATTAATTTTACGCTACAAGGTTTGCACGTTGTACAGATAAATGCAAGTTATTATGCTCTTGTGCAAGCTCTCCACAGCTGTTTGATTTTTTTCACACATCTGCCGAAAAGTACAAATTCCCACCCTGAGAGGAAAAGAGACAGCACTGGTGTAAATATATCATGTCTCACCACTAATTGTGAGCAGTTGTGTTCAGTTGGGGTTTGGGATCTGAATTATTGTCCTCTTGTGTAATGTTATAATGTGTTAACACGATTTAACTCTATGTGATGTGGGAACATTTGCTTCAACTAAAGGCTTGAGTAGCTAAGGGTGCAAAACCAAGATGACCAAATTAAAGTGAGGATTTTTCATCAGCCTATCAAGACATGAATCTGCCACTGTAACAGCCTGCTCTGGGTTGAGTCTTTCCACCGTGCAGCCACCAACCTTCGTATTTGAAAAAAGAAGCTAATGCAGAAGTTAAAAAACTGCAGTTCCTCAAGTGTCCACATGGGGCTTACTCCAAAAACCAAAGATGCCCCTTTAACACCCATGTTAAGTGATTTTTGGCAGCAGTTATAAAAATGTTTTCATCATGGCATTTCTTCCTTCATACACACTATACAAGTATATGAACATTATATAACAAGCATATCACATTTTGTTTTCCTTGCTTTATGTATGTCTGATTATTTTGTGGAATGTTTGCCTGTCTTCGAACACCATATTTTGTTTATTTTCTATATTAGAACCAAACTGTTGTTTCATTCTCTAATTCCACTGTTAGTTTTGTGTGAGAGAGGCTTTATAATAATAAAATCTTCAACATCGCCTCATATGTAAAACCATAGACTGTAAATAAAAATGGACAGCATTGCTCCGCCTCTTCCCGTTGTACGGTTCTGAAGCCAAAAAATCCCTCTCCTGGGCGCAGCCATTGTGCAGCCAGAGCCTGCAAAGCCACTGTAACTAGCTCCGCCCTACAGTGTAGCGTCACAAGACGCTGTGTGTCCTTTGAAGTTTCCCTCTGTGAAATAAAGGAAACCCAGAAATAAAACCCCGTTTTTCCAACTCTAATAACTAACGAAAAATAAACTTTTCAGAAAAAAGAGGCCGTGAACACAAAACAGTCAAACAATAACTACATATCACCACAGCATACGGATGTGAGAAACATTTGTACAATGTGTATTTATTTTTTAAAGTGTGACTGTAGCCCCATTCAAATGAATGGGGGAGATTTTTACCTATACTGCAGCCAGCCACCAGGGGCCAGACGCTCTGCTGAAAGCTTCACGTCAGGCCGAGCAAGATGCACCCCTGTGTAAAACATGTTTAGACAGCATAGAGTCCATGTTTTCATCACCATGTGATTTACAGCACATTTAGTTTAACACAATGTTGCTGGGAAAAGTTGTGGACCGTGGTGTGAAATAAAACGGTGATGAAATACTGAAATTGAAGAGGTGAGTGTGAGAGGAAATCCTGAGAGTTTATCAAAATAATGAACGTTTCAAATCACCCAGGAGAAATGATATCTGAAACACTCACTAATGTCAGAGAGAGAGAGAGAGAGAGCGAGAGAGAATGAATGGAAAGAAAGAGAGAGAGAGAGAGAGAGAGAGAGAGAGAGCACATCCCCCTGGGCCTTTTGCATTTACTGACCAAGTATTTCATCTTCTCCTTTCCAGACGATGACACAGCGCTGAGGTCTACCTCCCCCCCTTTGTTTGCTTTTAAATTCTGTAGGTCTGATCTCTCAAAGGACAACGCCATCTTTGTTCATGGACAATAAAGTTGATAATTATCAGGAGAACTAACAGCGTCGTCAGAGGTCTGTGAGAGTCGATAAAATGGGAGTTTCTTTATCAGTCACTGACCTAACGTCACTGAGAGTTGTTTACATCCTCAGCATCTGTCTGTTTCTCTTACTTCTAAATTTATATTTTTGGGCATTTTGCCTTTATTAGATATGAAAGCTGGAGAGAGACAGGAAATGTGGGGAGTAGAGAGCAGGGGAAGACATGCAGCAGATGGTACAGGCCGGGAGTTGAACCTGCGACCATTGCAACAAGGTTTATAGCCTCTGTGTATGGGGCGCCTTCTCCTTCTTCAACCTTAAGTGTTTTTATTCATCCTGTTGCGTGTCACTCATCTGGATTCACACCAGTAGCATGATACAAACGTCATCAACGCAGGGAATTTTCCCAAGTATTTCCTGTTGTGTTCTGACGTCTGCAAGCTCCAACTTCACCTGGAATGTTTAATCTGGGGGGGCTGGCAGGAAAAAAAAAGTCTGATCACGCGCTGCTTCCACAGAAAATTATGCATGTTTTCATGAGTTTTGGGCTCATGTGAATACAACTTGGGAGTCAAAACAAATTCCCATTACATTAAAATGTTGTTTCCAATCAGTATATGAATAAGCGAGTGAGAAAGTACAGCTTTATTTATACTGCATATTTCTAACACCTTGTTCGAGCTTAAGCAAATCAAAATCCCAACCCTAAATCTGAGTAATATTGAGGGTAATGGGATGGCTATAACCTATTCTGTGAGTTATTGGTGTAACCTAACCAGAGCAATACAGACAAGTGAGCTGCTCCTCTAATGATAACATTTTAAATGTAGGAAAAATGTAACGTCCTTCATGTGCTTGATTTTTTAGAAGGATATATTAAATCACTCAAACCTCTGAATTCAAAACAAGAAAGAAAAGAATCAGTTGCTCATGTTTATTAGAAAGACTAATTCATTTTTATTTCCCCTATACCCAGATGAAACACAGATTTCAGTAAAACCAAATAAAACAAAAAAACAGCTTGACAAGTACATTTCATTTCTCAATAGCTGGAACTGATGTGTTTGAGGCAGTGGATCCAGAAGTGCACTTAACATCACATCAATGTTTGTTCGCATTTAGCTGTTGGTCATTCTCATTTAAATACACACATCGCCATACGAGGCTAGTGTAAACATTGCTGTGTATTCTGTGACTGTCGGATCTGAAGGAATGTTTCCACAGGGATCAGTGAGCTAACAGTAAAAATCAAACAAAGCATTTGTTTCCATGTGAATGTGATATGCAAATAAAAACACAATATAAAAACAATTGCTGCATTGAGTAATGGCAGCCCTGCGTGTACTGATGTGTGGCTAATCTCTGTCCAAGATATTCATATATGTTTTCTTGCTTATTTATCAAACTGCATTTAAAAAAATATGAAAACTCATGTGATGTCATTGTTCCAGAAAACAAAAATAAAAAGAATGGACTTGAAGTACAAATCATCTGTAAAACAAACATACTATGTAGCACCAGTAGGTTAAAACAAATCATGCAGCAATTCGTGTTGGTTTCCTTCTTTTTGTGAAAAAATACTACTTCAAGAATTTTGGGGATACAGTTCTTTTTAGTGGAATCCAGTGCAGCTACCATCACTTTGGTATTGCATCATTAAATTATGGCCTCTTTGGATGTTTCTCCTCAGAATCCCCTGAACAGAGGTGAAAGCCGGCCATGGGTGTCACTCTGTCCTATGTTCTCATTGCAGCCAGGACTCCTCGCTTGATTGGTGCTGGGAAGACAAACGGGAAAAAGAAGAAATTGATTAGCCATTTTTGCAACCTCTGTCACGTTTTGAATGTTTGTTCATAAGACATTTAATTAATACCTTATGTAAGATTTTTCTTTATGATCTAACACATGCCAAATGTGCACTCATTTACAGATTTTAAATACAAAAGGATGCAAAAGTTGTCTGAAAAGTCTCTGATTAAGATACCCTGTTAATTCATGTGGCTAGGTCTCCTTCAAGGTCTGTTGTTTTCCCTAACAAGCCTCATCATGTTCGGATTTCAGTCATTAAATCAGTGTGAGAAATCTATTACTTAAACGTAAATCAAATTATCCTCAGTTTCATATCTGCCTCTCTTTTCACCCATGCTTTATTTTGTGCACGCTTTTCTGTCTCCCTTTCTTTTACAAGAAAGCCTACAATTTTCTTGTGATGCATGCAATTCACTTCCATGAAAATAAACCAAGAATAGAAGTGCTGCAGTTTTTCAGCATGAATCATACAGCACACTGTAAATGCTGTAATTCCTCTGCAGCCCGGAGAATGTAACTGGGCGGTAGTTGTTTTTCATGCCAAATCAAATTACAAGAGCTTGTTGTGTTTGGCGTGCTTAATCAGATAACTGCCAAAATAAAGTTAACAGCAAAATAAAGATGTTCTTGTTCAATGTTTATGATGTTTGTGAGCACAGGATTACTCCCTGCTGCTGCGTGGGGACAATAACTAAGGAGGAAAAACGATGAAAAGGAAAAGTACCTGGTTTTCCACAGGCCTTCACACACTGGTCATGTGTTTCGAAGCGATTCTGGTTTCCTCCACAGCCTCCGTACCAGAAGCGTGTGCAGCTCTTGCTGGGGGCATCAAAGTGCCACTTGAGGACAAATTTGGCACAAGTTCCCTCCTCTTTGGGAAGCTGGCAGATGTCTACTGCTGCAGACGCTGCTGTGAGGGAAGCTACGAGAAACAAAGGACAATTAGAGAAGCAGGAGATCACATGCAACTAGGCTACATACTTTATTAACATGAACCATAATGTGGAGTGTAACCACTGGTAATGTATCACTCCCATTCCACATAAAACATTGGCTATAACAGTGAGGATTTGCTTGTTATGGGATGAAATCAGTGAAATGCTTTTATGTTTCAATGAAGGAACAAAAGGTCTTCCACCCAGCAGACTTCCTTTCCTCGATAATCATGAGATAAAGATTTGGTTAGAGTAAGCTTTTTATTTCTGGGTCTATCTTGTGCCAATTCACTCAAACAATAATGAAGTCCTGACGACTTCCTTTGTGTGCCAAAAAACAAAAACAGTGAGCAAGGCTTTCCATTTATTCTCTCTGCGGTCCTGACTTGGCTCGCCTCGCTGTGACAAAAGCATAACCACTTTTTCCGTACTTGGCTCTCAACTTGTTCCAGTCATTGTGTTTACCTGAGGGGCAGCAGGATTTGGGTGAAGTGAAAACAAAGCACCTATTGTCTTTGCAAAGTGAGCAGGAAGTAGAATTATGTAACAGTGATGTAACGCACACACCACCGGTTGCTAGATGTCCAGATTTGTGCGGATCATTAGAGGCTGTCTGACACTCTATGATTTCTTAATGAGAGGAGCAAGACGGGGAAGCAGATACTTTATTCTCATGTTAGTGACTGTGTGTCAGGTCTCACCTGGAGCTGGGAGCACCGCCACCTGTTCAACCTGCTGCACTTTAGGCTGAGGCTCTGGCACTGAGGAGGAAGGGGATACAAATGTGATGTCAGATTTAGAAAAACAGCTGCTGACAAACAGTTCAAATGTTTAACGCTGTGCCCTGTGCCATGACCACAGAATACTGACCAAATAACCTCTGCTCTTGATAAACACAAATATGCTTGCAGTATTTTTTTAGACTTTTCAAAAGCATTTGATTCAGTCAATCTTCATATTTTTTTGCAAAAGTTGTTTAAATATAGTTTTCACGATATAACTATAACTGGTTAGAAAGTTATCTTTCCAAAGCAGACTACCATTTGGGGTCCCACAATGGTCCATTTTGGGACCTTTATTATTTTAAATCTATATAAATGATTTGTACTTTTCCTACGACTCTCAATAAAATTTTGCTCCTTCAGAAACGTTTCGTTAGGATGGCAACTCGATCGAACCACACGTCTCATCTGCTCCTTTGTTTCAGAAACTCCAGCTTCTTAATATCTATAACATCAATATCTCTCAAATATGTGTTTTTTTGTATAAAATACAACATGAAGGGAATATCCCTGATCACTTCAAGTCTTACTTCAAATTAAATTCACAGGTCCACTCTTTCTTCATCCTTCTAAATGTTTAACCTGTAAAAGTCAATTCTCGATACGTTTCAGGGGCACCAAATTCTGGAATATTTATTCCAATGTGGCCAAAAACTGTTGGTCTTTAAAATGTTATAAAAGATGCTTGAAAAACTTTTAACCACTTTTACTTAATTATACTCATTATGCTCAACCACATACTCATAAACAGGTATCCATACACATCATATTCATATTTTCTACTTTTGAATTCTGTTGATGTAATAACTGTATTTATATTAGAACACTATTTGGGTGGAGGCTTTGAATAAGCTCTCTGAGTTTTCTGCCTCTTCCTGCACTGTATATTATTTATCTTTGTTCTTTTTTGTGTATGTTTTTAATTGTGCAAATAACAAACAAAACAATATAAATGAAAACAGATATTTACACACAGAAAACTCTTGTGATTCACTTTCCTGTAGTATTTTTCCCTGATGTTGCTTCTTTCAGTCCAGTGTTAGGATGTGATCCACATTTTCTCAGTGACACAAATATGTATATATTTTCCTTTTTATATATTTCAACTATAATATTGTTTGCTCTGCTTCCTTTATCACTCCTGTCAGCCTAACTGCAGTCAAGCTGATTATAAGCTCATGTATCTTACACCATCACATCAGGGTGCTGCACATCCCCTCAGGTACCCTGACACCGACAACCACTCACCTGACCTCATGCAGTTTTTCAAGCAGAGGGCCTCAGTGTCGAACCTATTGTCATTTCCTCCACAACCTCCATACCAGAACTGTGCACAGATCCCGTGCTTTCTGTCAAAGAACCACTTAGCCTGATAGTCTTTGCATGGATTTCCAGCGTCAATGTCAAGTGAGCATGGGTCTGCAAGATCATTAACTAGAACATGCAAAAACAAACAAACAAACAAACAAAAAAAACAACAAAGCAAAAAACAGCGATGATGAGGAAAGTCAGAGGGAGAAGATGCTTTATGTTGAGGATAATTGTCTTCATTCTTCATGACATACAGAAATCACTGTGCTGTTAAAAGTGACTGAAAAGATATGAGTGTGTTTTGGGAAAGTGAAGGTGATCATTGACATTTTCATTATGGTCGATCAAAAGGAAGCATTCAACTGAACAGCATGACATGCTACTGACGGTTCAGGACTCTTGCATTGTTAGGAATTCTGATATGTGAAAACTAAAAGTTGTCAGTGGAAAGAAATAGGTTTAAATAAAGATTTCCACAGATTAATTGAAATGTTAGTTTGTTAAAATTATAGTTTCTGTTATTGTTAGTTCATTCAGTGCTAGTTAAAAACCTGTTCATACCCCTGATGGGATATCAGAGGATGAAACTCACTGACTTATTTATCTTAGAGTCAGTGGAGGTTGGACTATTTGAAGGCTCAGTTTTTCTGTGTGTCCCACAGAAAGCAGCAGCTGTAAAGCTTCACTCCTAAAACAAACACATGAGCTTCTCCATTGTTTCTAACAATAGGCATTTTTCTCTGAAGTGACGCAGACAGAGCAACCTCAACTCTTGTGTTTGTCACAACACATCATGGAAACAAATAACTCCATGAGTTTGTTTGTATAGCTCTTCTTAAATGCCCCACAGTATGTTTGAGCATGTAATAGGGATTGATAGATCTCAGAGTTGTGTAGTATTTTATTGAAATATTGCTGCACTGAAACAAAGCACGCTTTCCTCTTTAAGCTGTGCCATCAGGTTTTATTTATAACTTGAGCTTTGTGTGGAGACAGCGCCAAACACAACTTTATAGAGACCATTAGTGTTGATGCACAAGGGAAACACAAAGAATATATTTATGGGTTTGAGCTGAGAGTTCAAAGTCGTCCGTTGCTCAATCCTTTTGGATGTCAATGCAGAGTTTTACTGTTCTGATTTGTTGCTTAAGAGGTCAGAGGTCAGCAGAAAAATGTAAAACAAAGTATTTTTCCTGTTTTTTGCAAGAAGCCCCAAATTATGCTTAATCTGTTGCAGCATCACTTTTAAATCTACAGCATACGGATGTGTTAATATATTACAGAGCATTTAAGAAAATTCACCACTCTTATAAAACCAAGAAAGTTCCCAATAGTATGAGTTCTCTCAAAGAAGCTTTTCTTTGTGCTAAACTCTGCAGGCTCATCAATGTCCAGAACATACAACAAGGAAGATAAAATGTGACACACCAACATGCACATTCATGCACAGTCACTCACCAGTTTCTGGCTTCTCCAATGGTGCCGTATTTACAGTGCTGGTGCCATGGATGACTGGCTTTTGTTGTGTCTTAGGCACTGCTGCTTCTGTTGAAGTAAAAACAAACAATCATGGAGCAGTTTGCCAATGTCTGCACTAATTCAGGAAGTTTAAATATTCAGCTTTTGTTTGAGTTTAACACGTTTTCAACTTTGAGTAGTTAATGGCACAACTCCCCTTGAAACAAATGCTGCAATGTAAGTTTCAAACCCCCCAAAACGTAGCCATGTGGTCCAGTTAGCGGCAAGTCTAATACTAAGTATATCGTTATTTTGTGTTATGAAAGGGAGAGGTATCAATTACAGTTCTGTTTAACACCACCACTCATCTTGCAGAATAAGAGAATGCTTAATAATAAGTATCTGTATGCATGTTTATGGACTTACTTGTAGTGACGATGCCTTTGCGAGTGGAGACAACTTGTCCCTCTGCAGTATATGCAGTGACCACAGCATGATACGTTTGTGCACTCTCTAAGTTGTCCACAGAGAGCTCGGTGCCTGACACATTGGTCTTCAGAGCCAGGGCATGGTCATGCAGCCGGGTCACCGTCACCTCGAAGAAGACAAAGTGTTTGGGGTCCGGGCTGCTCCAGCGCAATTTCAAGCTGCTGGAGGTGACGTTAAAGACGTGCAGCTCATCTCCATCTGAGAGAGAGACGTACAGTGATATCAATGCAGGAATATGCATAACTTAGAGTCTAATGTCTGCAGAAAGAAACAGTGAGCCAGCAGCTAATATGGACAAATGTAAGACTGATGACGATAATCTCACTTTCCAATTTAAATCAGTAGTAACGATTAAAAAGACCAAACCAAAAAATACATCCAGTTCATTTTAGTGGCGTGTCAGTCTTACCTTGATGCTTTTTGTGATGGACTGCTTGATTATTTTCATGATGTTTCTGATGTTTCCTATAAATATACCAATACATAATGAATACATCATTAATATGTAGAAATAAACAACAGCTACTAGTGATGTAAAATAAAAATATCACAACACTTACTCCTGTTGGTGTGAGGATGTGACAGGGTTTTTCAGTGGCTGGTCACTCTGGAACCAGGTGCAGTTTTTGGAGACTTCAGGGGACATGTAGATTGCATTTTCAACTGAAAATAAAAATATAGTCATAGTCATTCACCAGGTTGTGGTTTAACAGATGGAATCAACGCCAAAATAGAAAAAGAAGTGTGCACACAGGCAACAGACATAGGTTGATCTGTGTTGAACTTACTGCTGATGTATTTGGGAAGCAGCTGGCCAAAGTTCTGGATGTGTCTGTCGTAAAAGAAGGAGACGCTGTCCAACCGTTTAAAGAAGACATCTGATGGCTCACTGGCCATGCGAGACAGGACACGTGCGTCCTCAGCGTTTATCTTCTCACCCACACCAAAGATGACCAAGAAGTAGCCTCTACACCTGACCTCAGTGGCGATACGCACCAGCTGCTCCTCTTCTTCGGCCACGCTTCCTGTCACAAAGAGAACCAGCATTCTCTTGGCACGCTGCAGAGGAGCCTTCTCAAACACCTGCTCCAATGTGGTTCCGATAGCTGCTGCCAAAGCTCTGCCTCCCTCTAACTGTGGCGTCTTCTGCAGCAGAGTGGTGATGATATCCTGAGACGATCCGTGCTCAGTCAAACCGATGTCCACGTGGATGGGAGAGACAGTTTTGTTGAGGAGGTACTCGTAAGGAGCTTGTTGGATCACAGACACTCTGGCATGATGAGGAGACAAAGCTGGATTTGAGGACACTTGAAGCTGCTCTACCATGTGGGCTATGTAGCGCTTAATCTCTGTAAAGACTGCAGGGTATGTAGTCTCAGAGCTGTCCATGATGAAGGCCATGTCGATGTCAACGTCTGTGGTGAAAGACCTCCTGTCTCTGCTGGGAAACAGGGGCACATAGTCACACATCTGGTCCGGAGAGCAGGTGTCTAGAGACAAGAAAAAACAGAAAATTAATGTTAATGTTTGTTGCTCCTACGTGGGGATGATGTACTTCTATGAAGACTCTTATTGGATTAATTCCTTTATTTCTCCTGGGACTTTTATACAATATCACACATGTTTAACAATATACAAACAGTACAGGATCTCATTGTAACTTTCTGGAGATGAACACAACTTTCAAACTTTGTTTTCTCACACTGGGAAATTAAACACTCATCGGATGCTGCAGGAAACAGATGTAGAAAAACACCAGGCTGCAAGAATCACTGAAAACAGATAAAGTCGTTACTATTGCACAAACACAGAACTCTTACCAAAGCAGATGTGGCAGTTCATGACCTTTTTGATGACTGAGTCATACTGTGCACTTCCAGGGTCGGGAAGGACAATAACCTGGGCCAGCGCTGTGTTGTTGACCTGGAGTGAAAACGAGAAAAATGTGGAAAATGCATTAAACCCTGCATGGTACACTTACAAAGGGATTCCCTAAGTTTTGCTTTTGCAGTCTAGTTCTTGAAGCACAAGTAAAGGATGAAATATGACCCTAACTGTGAAGACATTGTTTGTTATATTTTATTCTAAAAGTCCTGCAAGGAGCGTTGAGCAGGGTTTTTCAACAACAAAGATTCACAGTAATACTATGACTCCACTTCTCCGTCTGCAACATAAAAGTAAAATTTAGGAGAACTTGAATATTTATGTTGAAATTAGTGCTCACTGGTCTTGCAATTGATGTGCAATTGATGATGCTGTTAAGTGTAATTTTTCTAAAGGGATAGACCTTGTCTGATATCTGATTTGTTTTACCTGTAGTGCTCTGGTGAGTGCTCTGTCTTCACGGTTGACCAAGAACAGCGTGGCTATTCCAGCATTATGGAGGCGGAGAGCAGCTTTGGAAATTGCCTGCGCCTGTCCGGCTGTGCCTCCAACAAAGAAGATGGCCACCTTCCTCATAAGGAAACCACTTCGCACTCTCTTGAAGGTGTTCTGTGCCACAAAGCTCATGGCCATTTCCAAGTTGCGTGGCTTCTTGTTTTGGAGGGTCTGCAGTCCCTCGATGTGACGTATCAGGTTACGTTTCTTCATGGCATCAGCAAAGCGGATCTCTGTGTTCACCTCGTTGTTGTACAGGGTCAGAGCAACACGAGCTCCTCTGGGACAGTTGCTCTCAGCGATGGTGATGTCTTTTACCAGACGCAGGACGGTGTCACGCATGCTGTTGAAGTTCTGGCGGCTGCTGGTCTCGGAGACATCCAGGGCAAAGGCCAGCTCGGTGGGGTAGAGCGGGCACTCCTGCTGACCTAAAACAAAACATAGAGATAGGATTTATGGTAAAGTAACGGTGAAGTGCATAAACAGTCAGTCATAATCGATTCAGTATCATCGTCTGGTACTTACCGAAACAGCAAGCTGGTGAGAAAAAGGATAAAAATGTGGTGAGACGTTTTAGAGCACAAAACATGAACATCACTGATCTCATTCTACATTTTTGAAAGTTATGAAATCAAACTTACGACAGTTGTCCCTGATTTTCTTGACCAGGTCACATTGCTGAGGAGAAAGACACATAAACATAAATAAATATCTCAGACACATCTCAGAGATGGTTTTTAACACTCGGATGATTGAGAACGTACCACAACACCTGGTCCTCTGGGTCCCTTCTCACCCTGCAAGAAGAACCAGAGTTGTGTTAACAGCTGGCTGACATTTAAAAAAACATCACTTTGCAAACATTACTCAATCGTTTCCCATAATGTTGGGAACTTCCTGTGCAGTCATGTGTCTTGAGTTTAAGTGATGTGAATCCACGCTGACACCAGAGTAAAAACAGGTCCCACAAGTTAGATTAGAATTGAAATCATAACTTCACATGTCGTTCATTTAATTTATGATACTGGTTCAAACTTGGATGACTTGGTGTGATGACTGTGAGACATATGAGTGTTGTGATTTTTATGTGTATGGTTTTGATTATAGCATTGTTCTGCCTCTCTGCCTGGTGAGGTGCTGTTGTGTGTGCTCCTTCCTTTCCTCTGCTCTATGCTGCAGGTGTCCACCTCTAACACGATATTTGAGTTCATTTGAGTGTTAGAGAGGACAGTTTTGTAAACTTGTAGATTTTGTACATAGTGTTTATACTTTGGTGTGAATTGAAAGCAGTCCTAGGAGTGGTAGAGGAGAGCAGTCTTTTATTTCATGCATTCTTTTCTGCTGTTTTTCAGTTCAAGAGTTCGGTAAGTTTTTTTCTGGTTTATTTAATTCAAGGTGAGATAGTTTGGGTAATTAAAGAGATTTTTTGTTATTTTGGCATTCATCTTCACTGAAGTTTTCTGTTATTTAATGTTGTGTTAAATAAATTAAAGGTTAATTTGATCGTCCTTGGGAGTGAAGAAGGAGAGCGTCACTTTTATGCTGTGCTCTGGTTTCCCTCAGGGCTGGGCATTACATTGGACAGATCTTCAAATATCAGCTTCTTATTCAACAAAGTTGTATATTTATTAAAGATCCAAGTGACACATTTTATAATTTCAACAGTTAGTGTCATACTGTCCGCTCCAAAAATTTGTCAGTAAAGACGATGCTAAATTTAAAAGTTTAATAACAAAACTTTTAGTCTGTAATAAATCTAATTTATAGATGTGTTTTTAAAGATTGTATTAAAGTTTATACAAGTAGGTCTATTACAATAGTTTGTCTCTAAATGTATTAATGCAAATTACTGTAGATTTTTCCGTCTTTGTATAGGGCATAAACTCGATCACACCCATTCAGAAAATAATAGTTTATTTGACCAAACATTATCATTGCATCTTCATCTATATCTCACTTTTTATTTGACTATACACTATCTATATTTTAATTAATCTGCTTAGTTCTACTACATTATACTATACGTTGCGTTATCACAATCTTTGTCGCTTTGAACAAGAGAGTGAGCTGAATGCAATAGTAAATTGTAATCGTACAATCTTCAACAATGTACTTTAAACAAATGGTAAAACATTGTGTTGCTTACGTAAGGTCCAGCGTATCCAACCTCTCCTTTCTGTCCAGGTGTGCCAATGTTACCAGAGACACCCTGAGAAGAAGAAACAGAGTTCACTTTCAGAGCCATGAAGTCGTTCAAAAGAAGAACTTCACATCAACCATTTCTCAAAGACTGAATAGAGAACTGCACACTCAGTATTACAAACAAAACTTGTTTCCAGTCCTGTATCAGATTACTAAATGTACATGTGAAGACAGTATGAAATAAAAACATACCCTCTGTCCACGATTTCCTCTGGGTCCAGGTCCGCCTTGAGTGCCGGCGTCACCTCCTGCTCCCTGAAATGATGAAATAAAATGATTTAACATTTACATCCATCACAAGGAAGCCCATTAGATACAGTTTTAAAATGAAATTACAGTTTGCATCAGTGAAAATATCAGGGCTGTTTCTGTTACCTTTGGTCCTGGGAATCCTGGGAAGCCCTCATCACCCTGCAGAGAAAATGCACATGTTTTGTTAGTATTCTTCTACAAATACTGCCCACTGCTGCATGGTTGCATTTCCACGCTTCTTGCACTCTTTCTGTATTTGATTGGGGGTTGAGATGCCTTCCATGATTGCTTGAGTTTCTTTTTTTCTTTCTGTGCATGTGCTTTCTGAAGTTGCTGTGAGTTCAGCAACAGTTCAGTCACTTCAAGGTATTGTCATCAATTGTTGTTTTAACTACAGCTTGTAATTTTTACATTCTCTAAAAATCACAAAACATATTAGAGCTAAATCTACTTCATCCTTCATGTAATGCCTGCATGAATTTTCCTGAAGATCAGAATGCGTTGATACTTGCCTTTCTTCCTTTGGGTCCTGGGGTGCCAAAGCCATCTCTACCATCTTCACCCTATGACAATAAAAGACAGAAGTGCTCATCCACTTTCTTTTTTGAGTGTTATGTTGTTCAGCTGCAGACAACCTTTACTCTAAAAGTGACACAAGAGCAACACACTCTCCCTGACTCGTTGTAGGGGAGAGTGCATGTTACTACAGACCATTCAAAAACCCACTGCATACATCCTCCAGCATTTAAGACACAGTATGCAAAGAATTACTGTTCCACAAGGCCAATTATCCAGATAATGAATCAAAAAAACATCTGTTACTGTTTCATGAAATATTGACATTTGGTATTATAAAGAACATAACCATGACAGTCAGACAATAATTGATATATTAATTTTCCCAGATTTTACTTCAGGGTAATACAAAGAAGATGTGGATTCATTCTTACAGGTTCTCCACGGGGACCGAGAGGGCCTTCAACACCATTAGGTCCAGGGTCTCCTGGCTCTCCCTACATAGTCACAGAGACAGAGATATAAAGAGTTAACCCTTCAAATACACGTCAACGCTTTTCATTAAGAGTGAAATGTTTCTTTAAATTCTCAGGTCACTTTCTATAGATTTAATTACAATCATGTGTTTTTATTGCAGCATGATCTCAAGCAGAGCATTTAATGTTTTCTTTACAGAGCTCTCATGTTTGCTCAAATAGACGACACATGTGTGTCCAGACATGTGAGAGAGCTGGCTTATGCCTGTGTGTTTAAAAATGAAACAATTTATGGAAGAACATTAGCCACGGCAAATCACACTGCACTCTGTACCTTGCGACCAAGAGATCCTCGTCTTCCTTTTTCTCCAGAAGGACCCGGGAGTCCTCCGGGACCCTAAAAACAAAAAATAGGCATGATAGAAGATTGAGTGTCTCTTGTCATAATGAATTTGAGCAGATTTGTCAGTGTGCTGTGGAAATCTTTGAGACGTGTGCTTTTTTATGTCTAAGGATTTGGAACACGTCTGGTCTCTGTAGGTTCACTCCGACTTGGGTTTCATTTGCTCTGTTAGTTTATATTACTTGACTTGTATTTATATGTCACACATACAGCTGACATTGAATTTAATAAAATTGGTCCATCATGTGCACTTACCCTGGGTCCAGGGTTTCCACCTTCTCCTCCAGGTCCTGGAGGACCAGATGGTCCAGTAGGGCCCTTAAAACAGACAGACCAGAGTTTATTTCATATCAGAGCTGAACTTCAAACGCACTAGCAAAGAATGAAGACACATTTCTATTTGTTTCAAAACACCATTTACAGTCCAGTCAAAACTATTTGTCATGTTGCTTATGAAGCCAAAAAAAGTATTAAGAGGAAAGACAGCACGTGTTTTGGAGAAAGATGACAAACTTACTCTAGATCCAGCAACACCGGCCTCTCCCGGCTCTCCATCAGCTCCTGGCTTGCCAGCAGGTCCCTTCAATGACAAATTTGATTTACAACAACATTTACAAGAGTCCTGCATCAGGATACAAATCTTTTATGTGATCACCAAAATAAAGACTTACAGACTTCCCAGGTGGGCCTCTTCTGCCATCAGAGCCCTGAAAGATGGAGTTAAAAATAAGTGGATAAGAATAAAAACATGGTATGTCAGTATTTGGAAAAAAAAAATTGACTAAGGGAAAAGTTATTTACCTTTCGTCCAACTTCTCCGGGGCCTCCACTCTTTCCATCGTCACCAGGTTCTCCCTGCAGATCAGGAATCACAGTGAAACAAAACCCATCCAAGCATAAACAACTTTGGATTTAAACTGCTTAAGTGTAAAGTATTCTCATTTACATCCATGCAGGATTTTATACTACAGCAATTAAATGTGGGAAGGGGATATTACCGCTGGTCCTGCATCACCGGGGTCTCCTTTGGGTCCTCCACGGTTGTTATCTTGTCCACTTGTACCCTGTTAGACAGATATGACATTTCAATTCTTTCACACTTGCAGCGGCAATCAGAGTCAGCAACAAAGTGGCCAAATAGTTGCCTGAGGTGAAATGGTAGTGAGAGGAGGAAACTACATTCTGAATAATAAAACTCTGCCACAGGCAGGAAAAAAGGATTTAGTCACATTAATACCATGTAATCAGGAATTACAGGCACTAGCAGCAAGCTACTACAAGTGTGTTTTAACTTTGACCTCAATCACATGTAGGTTACTACTCTCTAATATTCACCACTACTATTGATGCATGTCATGAATGCACACAAACTCTGCAAGAAATATATATGCTATCACTCCACAATTAGCCGGGATCTGTTCAGGTGTCCATGTTTAACAAGAAATTGTGGATATTCAGATGGCGCTAGAGCCAATTCCCGTAATACTCACAGGGTCTCCTCTGATTCCAATATCTCCTCTATCTCCTCCTTGTCCTTTGAGACCTTTGGGACCCTAAAAGCAGTAAAGATGTTTTGTGAGAATTTATCAACACTTGGCAAAACACAGATAAAGATTGAAACAAGAAAAGCTAAAATTAAACCCACTCTTCTTCCAGGACTTCCTCTGTCTCCTGGGGCCCCAGCCACTCCACTTTTTCCCTGAAAACATACAGAAGATGTCAATTAAAGCCAGCAGTCATACATAAACCTCAGAGGATTATGATGTATTTCTGTTTATGAGAAAGATTACATATCGTATAATACACGTACCTCTTCTCCATTGATTCCATCGAGCCCAATTTCTCCAAATTCACCCTGCAACATGGTGACGGTTGGTTTGGTTATCATTGCACAAATCTACAGTCTGACAGCTTTATTGCAAAATACAAAAGAAGGAGAAAGAAACACCCACCTTTTCTCCTGAGTAGCCACGAGAACCCTGAAGAAGATAAAAAATATTTTAACACTTAAAGAAATCATGATATATGTACATGACTTACACTAATAGAAATGTATTTGTTCAATATTAAAGTTAAGTAAGTGCAGTTACCTTGAGACCTCTTGGTCCAGGACATCCCTGGAAACCCTGGGTTCCATTCACACCAGGAGGACCTCTCTCTCCCTGTCAATAAAGACGAACAATGAATAAAATACCACATAGAAAACAAGAGGGGGGACAAAATAGAAACACACAGATCATGATGACTGCTTAGGTTTCTGAAAACAGAAAGGCAGCATATAGATCAGTACATTTTACTTCCTGTGTCTAAAACAGTATAAAGAAAAAAATGTGTGAGGATGTAAAAACATGCATATGAAAGGCAGTCAGGCTTACAGGTCCACCCTCGTCTCCTGGATGTCCTTGGCTTCCCGGTGTTCCTGGACCACCCTGAAAGACAAAACAAGTCAAGTTATTTTCTGTTAGAATCAAAAGAAAGGTCTGTGTCTTAGTTTTCAAACATCAAAAGTATCTAAATGTTATTTGATATTGGATACCTTGGACCCTGAAAGTCCAACTGCTCCTCTGTCTCCTCTGGTGCCAGTACATTTGCATGGCACTCCACAGCAATCCCTCTCTGCAATGTTGTCCTGTGCAGACAAATGAAGCAAACATTACATAATCTATAAGGCAGGGATAAACTCCTCATAGTATTATGTCTGACTGATTAGCACCTACCAGTTCTTCCATTAGCTCATAGTCCAAATCCATGAGATTGACTCGTAGGGGTCTGGTGTACCTGAAGCCACGGCCAAACTCCAACAAAGTAGCTTCTTCAAATTTAGGCACCCGCTCCAATCCAACCAGGATGAAAGCGTTCACTCCTGTTTTGCACATACAAGAGGTTCAATAAACAAACGTATCCTCACTGTTTTGTCAAAAAGCTTTTATGGTGTCACAGAGGATTAGATGAGATCTTTTTACCTGACTCACGAAGCTCCTCAGCTCGCCTTTTCATTTCAGCATACGGGCCATCAAGACCATCAGTCAAATGAATGACAACCTACAAGACAGTTACAGAGTTTAGTTTCTCATGTCCTTACTTTCTTCATGACTTATTGCATTTGTATGTAAAAAAATAAAAATAAAAAAGTTTTTTATTGTCATTCTGATAGCTCTGTAGTAGCTTTACATGATTTTGTTGTCTTTGAAAGCAGTAATTTCAATGTAGAACTCCAAAAGCTTCTTCCACTGTTGCCGTGCTCCAAAGTTGTTACCATGATTTAAGTGGTGTTTTAAAATGACAGATTATGAAATATGGCTATACGTTTTCAGCCCTAAATCTGACCCGGGAAGTTTTGAAATGGAAAAAGAAAATCCCTACAAAGAAGTATTTTGTGAACATTTCTGTTTGGTAAGTGGTTCATTATGCTCTTTTTAAGGAGTTTCACCAATCAGTGATTTCATGATTTGAGCAAAACTTGTGTCCCTCTTGCATACTTTTGATGTGATTATTTGAACAAGCTGCTCAGGACAGTCTGCTATCTCGTCCTGAAATAACTCCAACAGATGTTGATTGCTTGTGAAACGTGAAAAAGCATAACACCATCTCTTTTCATCAGATACTTAATAAAAGTAACAAATAAAATTATGTTTTGATTTAACGCTGCTCAATCAAATGGAGCGACGCCTGCGAGCTAGTTCAGGCAGACAACTCGAGCTGCAATGCCATACACGTCACATGTCCCACTCTCTTATCCATCATCCAATCCTGCCCTCTGCCTCTCAAATTGGCGGTCTATTTAAACTGGGGAAAAAATCTCCCATCTCTCCCTCTGCCTGTCAACGACTCTGCTGCTGCATGCCATTGCTGATATTTTCTTCTTCCCCGCCGCCTCCCCAGCTTCCACCTGCAGGCTCCGGGGGTGTTTAGTATGTTTGCTCATCACTCCTCAAAGTCTGCATGTAAACTTATCTGCAGGGAGTGATGAGGCTGGAGCCTGGGCGCCAAACATGAATATGTATTTGCTGCTACAATAAACAATTTAAACGTGAGTTGTCTGACTGAACTGACATTTTTGACACAACATAGATGAAAGTGTAAGTGTAAATTTGGACCCTACAACACAATTTTCATAAGAGAGGAAATATAAATCCCACGATTAATATCCCCCTGTATCTACTCAGGATATCTTTAGTTTCAACTTTTCAGTAACCCACCTTGACAACATCATCCTGTCTTGCTTTGAACCTTTTGTTGTAAGCTGCTATTGTCCTGCCATTAAAGACAAATGGTCCACGGCTACGCAAGTCTTTGAAGTCACTGAAGAGCTTAGCTGCATTGTCCGTGAAGTCCAGCTGGACGGGCTCAGAGGCAGAGTCCATGGCCAGCATACCAACTTGCACAGAGGGAGCCTGCCCAGATGAACAACTTATCGCAGCCATTTTGGAAATTCTCTGCAGGATAGCATCCACCTTGCTCTGGAGGTTAGTCTGAGTACTGAAGATGTTCTGGCCAGAGACGTCAAAGCCCACCAACACCTCTATATTACAGGCTGTAAAATGGAGAACAGTTTTATTTCATGAACTTTTGTAAACCACATAAAGCATATGAAATCAGTTATTCTTCTTTTTTATTCTTAATGGGAGAAAGCTTGAGAGTAAGGTCTAATTTATCAGTGTCTTTTACCTCTTGGAGCTTCATCTACACCAACACATAGCTTCCCCTTCACTTCATCATCCAGAGTCTCTAGGATTTGCTCATTGAGCTCTGAGAGTTCCTGGAAGGTGCTTGATCGAGCAACAGTGGTAGGCTCACTAGCAAGGTCTTCTAATTCAGTCACAGAATCTCCCACTCCTACAGCAAAGATCCTCACACCTTTTTTCTTCAGACCAAGGGCTGCTGTTTTGCCGTCATCAGCAGAGCGACCTCCATTGATAACCATCAGGATCTGAGGAGTGCCCTCTTCTTTCCGACTGCCCTTCTCTTTCGTAAAGAACACATTTTGAGCGTGACGAATGGCTGCACCAGTGTTGATTTTCTGTCCACCTTTATACTCAGTTCGGCTGATGGCATCTATGATGTCTTGTCTGTTTTTGTGCGTGTTGAGGTAGAAGACGTCTGTCACATCTGCAGCGTAATGCGCCAGACCAATACGCAGGTTGTCTCTTTCATTGAAGAACAGATCCACTAGGTTGCCGATAAACTGAATCACTTCGTTGAAGTTGTTCCTTCCCAAATTAATGGAGCCATCCACTAAAAACACAATGTCTGCCTTCTTGGGAGGAGGCAGGCCCAGTGCTTTAAGAAAGATGATGAGACATTGAAACCGTTAGGGCAGAAGGGTGAGATAAGGAGATAAAGTTGATCATAAGATTTTTCATGCTTCCTAATAATTATGATAATACATTTTATTTATAGGCGCCTTTCAAAACACTCAAGGTCCCCTTACAATACCATGACTAGGGTTACTGTGTTAATTATTTGGAAACTGTCAACAATTTTGCACTACTCACCAGGATCCTCATAATCAGTTGGTTGTTCCTCAGGGAGACTACCTCTCAATCTGGTTATAAACCTGTCCTTAATTGCTGGCAGTCCAGGGAATGTTGGGACCTGAAGAACATCATCTGGGGTTGTTGCAATTTGCGTTAACTGCCTTGTGTTAGCGCCACCGGCGCCAACACCAATGCAGTTGACCCGAGAGCCCTTGAGCAGAGGTCCGTAAATAGAAACATCTTGGGGAGATCGTGCACCCGAGAGAACCACAAGATGCTGGGATGCTTCAGACAGACGTACGCCTGCTGAGGGCTTCAACTCATTCTGTATGACATACTTAATAGCATCAGCCAGATCTGATGATCGGCCGCCCATCTGGCGGAGTCTTTGGATGGCAGAGATAACAGATGGCTTGCTGTTGTGGGAGTTGAGGGAGAATTCTGTTTTAACACCATCTGCATACTGGACAACAGCCACCCGCACTTGATCAGGACGCACGTCGAGTTGTCTGACAATGGTGAGGATGAAGTCACGGATATGAGCCATGCCATCACCCGTGGTGTCTGAGCCATCAATAAGGAAGACAATGTCCTTTTTCCCAAGATCTAAAGTGTCTGCAATTGTGGGACATAAAAGAAAAGGAGGATATACTTTATTTACAGTACATATAAGAAAATGGTTGATGCATCTTTAATTTTTATGCACCACTATTACAGAGCTCCAATATAGGATTTGGTTCTGTGGCTTTGGAGTAGTGGACACATACATCATATGTGATATAATCAGATACTGATATTTGATAGCTTTTTTGTGATGCCATGTGCTGATCAGTAAAAAATATTGTTTTTTTTAAGTAAGACATAAAATATCTTAAGAGTTCTTGTTGGAAGTTACGTGTGAAAAAAACTATTTTAACTTCTTAAGCTTTGAACATGTCTATCATTTAATTTCCGTGGTATGTGTTACATTACGAAATGGTATTGTGGATGCTGGATGTTGTCTTTCAAATTCATGAAATCAATCATACCATAAATAAGGTATATGTTTACTGTGAAGTAGCCATAATAGAATAACATAAAGTAAAACAACTATCTTATCATTACATTTTATAATTTATGACTTTTCAAAACTACTATGTACTTATCAATATCTTACTAGAAAATCTGCCACCATTTTTGTTTGTTTGTTTTGGAGAAAGTTGCAAAGTTAGCAAGAAAAAATGTAGTTTTTATAGGTTTCCAGTAGTTCCTTCAGTTTCTCTTGTTTACAACAAACTAAATGTTATAAACTTTGTATCACAATTAAGGAAGTGAAATTTGCTCTGTTAAGATTAAAGTTTCAAATATTGCTACCAGAGGTTGCTTATGACACAAATATTGCTTCCCTTCTAACTCAAAGTATCAACATACAGCAGCAACCACTGAGTTTATGTACCCATGAACCAACAGTGTGCCATAATTGTATTCAGGTTTTGAGCAATATATGCTTAAAAGCACTGATGCAAGCGTTAAGCCATCTTTTCTTTGAAAACACATCACTTTAATGTAACTAAATTTTGAATATTGATAGTATTTCTTACCCAAGAGAACAGTGGGGGGAACATAACTATTGATGATATCAGCTGTTGATATTGTTTTGACTGAATCGATCAGCTGGGACTCCACTGCTGGAAGCTGCTGGAAATTGTCCACTCTATACACAAGCTCAGGCTTCAGGGAAATCTGTCTCAGTTCATTAGGGTCAGCATTCCTTGAACCAATGGCAACAGGTGCAACTTGGCTCTTCTTAAGTTGGTCAGCTGCAGATGCAACATCATCTGAAGACTTGCCACCTGTAACTAGGATGAGGAACTGAGGCACACCGTCCTCAATACGGCTTCCTGCTGACCTCTGGAAGATGGTTTTGCCGACATATTCAAGAGCACGGCCTGTATTTAGACGGTTTCCACCTATGCTCTTCAGATTTGCCACTGCCCGGCGCACCTCATCTTTTGTGGAGAAATTATTCAGAAGAAATTCTAGTTTTGGTTCATCACTGTGCTGTACCACTGAAATTCGGACCCTATCCAATCCTACATCCAGCTTTTCCACAACTCTTCCTATCATTGCTTGGATCGCAGGGAACTCATTTCGCACAGCATTTGTACCGTCAATGAGGAATACAACATCCCTTTTTTCTCCTTCTCTGGGTACTGGTGTGATTTCTGCTCGAAAGACAAAAGGCACAGTAACAAAGTGTGATTACAGACAACAGTTCTACATAGAGATAGAGGAAATGCAACATTTCTAATTTTTTAAAACCAGACTTAGAACTTTCCAAATGCATTTAACACATGCTGAGGTAATACAAGTGAGTGAATTAGAATGTGCTTTGGCTGTAAAACATATTTTAGACAAAATAAATTACCCTCGAAGGTTAATACTGGACGCATCCTGGCGATATCATCATCTGACAACTCAGTGAGAGTGGTGATCAAGTTATCTTGGACTGTGTACAAGCCAGGGAGGTCATCCACAGTGTAGGCGAAGTTTGGCACATATGACACCATCTGGAGCTCTGTAGGTTTAACATCCCTGGTCCCAATACTGAATGGAAGAACTCTTGATTGTTTGAGGGAGGATGCTGCCTGACCGATGTTATCTGTTGACGACCCACTGGAGACAACGATCAAAAACTGTGGCACGCCGGCGTCCTTCCTGCTACCACGTGCTGTAGTTAGCATGTCCTGACTTACAAACTGCAAGGCCTGGCCAAGGTTGCGTTGTCTTCCTCCGCGCCGCCTCATTCCCCTGACGGCATTCAAAACACCTTCTTTGGTTGTATGTGTGTTCAGATACATGTCAGCCTGGGCATTGTCAGCATACTGGACCACGCCAATCTGGATCTTATTCTCGCCAACATTGAGGTTCTCAACAATTCTGCGGATAAACTCCTGGATGATAGGAAACTCCCGTCCAACACCATCAGATCCATCAACAAGGAAAACGATATCCTTCCGGGGGCCCTGGGAAGCTGGAAGAGATAGAAAAAAAGGTATATTACTTTGTGCTAGAGATCATAACGTGAAACAAAGACTCTGGAGTAAGAGCAGCAGATACAGGAGATAGTATAGGTGTCCTGTGTGCGTGACTTTTAAGACTGTTAAATTGTTTCTTGACTTGATAACGTAAAGAAAAGTCAATCAGAAAATCTGTTGCTTAACAATAGGAATATTTTATAATTTATGGTTATTTAGAATTTTCACAATGTATGCATTTTTCTTTGTATAGAACCCAGTGTGTAAGGAAAAAGGAAGCCTGTTCCTGTTTTTGAGGAAGGATAAGAGGGGGGCTGCACATTTCAGTCATTAGTGTTCTGAACCACTGCCTTTTCTATATTAAGGTTGAATTCATTCAAAGTTATGTAGAGGACCAATCCTCCATTCATTATCATACCAATGGGAATAAATAATCAAGAGGAGACACACAAGAAACTCTTTGAAAAAAATAGACCAGTAGAAAATAAAGACAATTGAGTTTACCAGGGTCCAGGAATTCAATTTTTTTTTTTCAACACATCAGATTTGGCATGGATATAAATAAGCCATTGAAGAAAAAATATATTTGCTGGCAATGGCAAGCATTTGGATCTAAAATGCCACAAGAGCTTGTTACATATATATATATATATATATATATATATATATATATAACATATTGTAAACGCTTTGTAATATTATGAAAGTATTGGCTTTATCTCTTTTCAAAAACATTTAAAAAATGCAGGCAATGTGACCCAAATTAGAGGACACAGAATTTCCGTTAATTTCTGCCAGAAATTCAGACTTGATGAGATCTTAAAGGAAGGAAAATGAATTGCTCATAGTGGCACAGCCACTTCATTCGGGCCTAAAAAGACAATTCAATCAGTAAATGTTCAGGAAACTAAATTCAATGTGAAAATGAGAACAGGGAGTAAACTCTCCCCTTTAGCACAGAATGAAGCTGATAGTTAACACACTGTTGTCCACAGTAAGTTTCAAAATTACATTTAGAACACTGAGAGTAGAAGCTCAAACCAAATCCTTTGACATTTTTAAAAGTGTTAAAAGTAAGGGTTACAGTGCCAGTTTTTCTTATAAGACATTTTTTGGTTGGTTGTCACAGTGGGGTAGCAGTTTTTGTTTTTCAAGCAGGTATTGTAAAAACAAAAGGTAAGACATCAAATCTCTATAATCCCCAAAAAAAACATGACTCTTACATAATATTTTTCTGAGGCAATGTGTTTATGGGTGTTTGGGCACATGTGTCTGTCTTGTTGCATGTAAAAGACTATATGTCTTTTTAAAAGTGGACTAAAAGACCTGCAGAGAGACAATAAGCTTGTGGAAACACTGAAGACAAAAAAGGAAATTAAGTTGTGACGGTAAATGTTTTGAGTATATGTTTGTTAAGCCACATATATTGGTAGTTAGTAAAGAAAAAATCTAAGAAAATATTGCAGGGGAAAAGAAATATGTGAAACTATTCAACGACTTACGAGACAGATAGATAATTGAGGATCAAGAAGGTATGAGAATTAAAGAATACTAAATCTCATCAAAGAAGACACCAAAACAGAAAAGGTCCACAAAAGACATGAAAACTGACATTTGTCCAAGAAAAAATTAAATGAATTGTTCCGTTCAATGATAAGAGAATCTGTCACATTCTTACCAGTTTCTGTTGGTGTCACAGACCTGGCCCTCACTAGCGCTGTGTTCATTACAGAGGAGAGCTGCTCCTGGACACCAGGGAGGTCGGTGAAGTCAGACACTTTCAGAGCGTAACTAGGCTCATATGATATCTTCTGCAGCTCTTTACTGTCAGAGTTCCTTGTTCCAATGCCTACCACAAAGATGCCCTGCTGTTTGAGAGCAGAGGCTGGGGTGTCTACATTGTCAAAAGACCTCCCACCATTTAGCAGGATCAACATCTGTGGAACCCCTTGCAGACGCCTGCTCCCGGAGGAGCTTGTAAAGACGTTGTCCCTGACATACTGGAGGGCTGCCCCGGTGTTGAGGGGTCTACCTCCTCTATGTCTCAGCCCTCTGACAGCATCCAAAATATCCTGTTTTGTGGTGAATGTGTTCAGATAGAAATGGACCTCTGAGTCTCTGCCGTATTGGACCACAGAGACGCGGTCTTTGTCTTGTCCCACATTTAGTTTCTCCACCACTCTCTCTACAAAATCACGCATGGCAGGGAAGCCATTCCTTGTGCCATCAGAACCATCCAGAAGGAACACAATGTCCTTTTTGGCAGTGTCGACTGAGAAAAGACAGGAAGACATGACATAAGTTTTCTTGGCATAATGTACACTGCTGGGCTAAGCATCAATTGGTTGAATTTTATGCCTTGTTCATTCACCTAGCGCTGCCTAACTCAGTTCTAAAACAATGGTAGGTAGAGCACATCTGCCTCATCTGAAAATGCAGCTAAACTAAAGTCACACTAAATGTCCTTGCCTCAAAGTAGGCCAAACAAGTAAGGTGTCATGTCAGGCCAGCATGGGCCTTGTTAACATACCAGGTGCAGTTGGTGCTTCTGGTTGGACCTCAACAATCACAGCCTCCACGGAGGACTGAAGTTGCTGTTGGACATTTGGAAGGTCAGTGAATTCATTCACAGTGAGAGCATAGCTGGGATCGTAGGCTATCTTCTGCAGTTCTCTGATATCAGCGCTCCTGGTTCCAATTGCAAAGGTCAAGACACCCAGCTGTTTGAGAGCAGAGGCTGGCGCATCAACACTGTCAAAAGACCTTCCACCACTTATCGATATCAGGAGCTGTGGGACTTGTTCAGGGAGCCTGCTTCCAGCAGAGGCCGTGAAGACATTATCCCTCAAGTACTGGAGAGCTGCTCCAGTCTTAAGGGGACTTCCACCCTTGTGCCTCAACACTCTGACAGCGTCAAGGATGTCGCCTTTTGTGGTGTACGTGTTCAGATAGAATTGGACAGCTGGGTCTCTGCTGTACTGAACCACTGAGACACGGTCTGTGTTGTCATCCACACTGAGCGTCTCCACAACTCTTTGGACAAAGTCTCGCACAGCTGGGAAGCCAGTTCTAGTGCCATCAGATCCATCCAACAAGAACACAACATCTTTTCCTCCTTGCTTTCTTACCACTAGGGGACAAAACAATTCAGACATATTCAGCTTCACGTGTCAAATTTCCCATGTGAAAGCCAGATGACAAACGTTAACCTAGACTTTTTTTTATTCCAACTAACTCCTTCAGTTCTGGACCCCCTTCCCCCTTTTTTTCTAAGAGTGATGCTTGCTAACCTCAAATGTACTTGGAAGTAAAAAGGGTACAATAAAAATACTGTTCAGTTCCAATCCTACCCTGAGCTTTGAGTGTAAAAAGTCTGTCACATTCTTACCAGTTTCTGTTGGTGTCACGGGCGCGACCTTCACCAGCGCTTTGCTCATTACAGAGGAGAGCTGCTCCTGGACACCAGGGAGGTCGGTGAAGTCAGACACTTTCAGAGCGTAACTAGGCTCATATGATATCTTCTGCAGCTCTATACTGTCAGAGTTCCTTGTTCCAATGCCTACCACAAAGATGCCCTGCTGTTTGAGAGCAGATGCTGGGGTGTCTACATTGTCAAAAGACCTCCCACCATTTAGCAGGATCAACATCTGTGGAACCCCTTGCAGACGCCTGCTCCCGGAGGAGCTTGTAAAGACGTTGTCCCTGACATACTGGAGGGCTGCCCCGGTGTTGAGGGGTCTACCTCCTCTATGTCTCAGCCCTCTGACCGCATCCAAAATATCCTGTTTTGTGGTGAATGTGTTCAGATAGAAATGGACCTCTGAGTCTCTGCCGTATTGGACCACAGAGACGCGGTCTTTGTCTTGTCCCACATTCAGTTTCTCCACCTCTCTCTCTACAAAATCACGCATGGCAGGGAAGCCATTCCTTGTGCCATCAGAACCATCCAGAAGGAACACAATGTCCTTTTTGGCAGTGTCGACTGAGAAAAGACAGGAAGACATGACATAAGTTTTCTTGGCATAATGTACGCTGCTGGGCTAAGCATCAATTGGTTGAATTTTCTGCCTTATTCATTCACCTAGCGCTGCCTAACTCAGTTCTAAAACAATGGTAGGTAGAGCACATCTGCCTCATCTGACAATGCAGCTAAACTAAAGTCACACTAAATGTCCTTGCCTCAAAGTAGGCCAAACAACTAAGGTGTCATGTCGGGCCAGCAAGCGGCTGTGCTTGTTAACATACCAGGTGCAGTTGGTGCTTCTGGTTGGACCTCAACAATCACAGCCTCCATGGTGGACTGAAGTTGCTGTTGGACATTTGGAAGGTCAGTGAATTCATTCACAGTGAGAGCATAGCTGGGATCGGAGGCTATCTTCTGCAGTTCTCTGATATCAGCGCTCCTGGTTCCAATTGCAAAGGTCAAGACACCCAGCTGTTTGAGAGCAGAGGCTGGCGCATCAACACTGTCAAAAGACCTTCCACCACTTATCGATATCAGGAGCTGTGGGACTTGTTCAGGGAGCCTGCTTCCAGCAGAGGCCGTGAAGACATTATCCCTCAAGTACTGGAGAGCTGCTCCAGTCTTAAGAGGACTTCCACCCTTGTGCCTCAACACTCTGACAGCGTCAAGGATGTCGCCTTTTGTGGTGTACGTGTTCAGATAGAATTGGACAGCTGGGTCTCTGCTGTACTGAACCACTGAGACACGGTCTGTGTTGTCATCCACACTGAGCGTCTCCACAACTCTTTGGACAAAGTCTCGCACAGCTGGGAAGCCAGTTCTAGTGCCATCAGATCCATCCAACAAGAACACAACATCTTTTCCTCCTTGCTTTCTTACCACTAGGGGACAAAACAATTCAGACATATTCAGCTTCACGTGTCAAATTTCCCATGTGAAAGCCAGATGACAAACGTTAACCTAGACTTTTTTTTATTCCAACTAACTCCTTCAGTTCTGGACCCCCTTCCCCCTTTTTTTCTAAGAGTGATGCTTGCTAACCTCAAATGTACTTGGAAGTAAAAAGGGTACAATAAAAATACTGTTCAGTTCCAATCCTACCCTGAGCTTTGAGTAAAAAAAGTCTGTCACATTCTTACCAGTTTCTGTTGGTGTCACGGGCGCGACCTTCACCAGCGCTTTGCTCATTACAGAGGAGAGCTGCTCCTGGACACCAGGGAGGTCGGTGAAGTCAGACACTTTCAGAGCGTAACTAGGCTCATATGATATCTTCTGCAGCTCTATAGTGTCAGAGTCCCTTGTTCCAATGCCTACCACAAAGATGCCCTGCTGTTTGAGAGCAGAGGCTGGGGTGTCTACATTGTCAAAAGACCTCCCACCATTTAGCAGGATCAACATCTGTGGAACCCCTTGCAGACGCCTGCTCCCGGAGGAGCTTGTAAAGACGTTGTCCCTGACATACTGGAGGGCTGCCCCGGTGTTGAGGGGTCTACCTCCTCTATGTCTCAGCCCTCTGACTGCATCCAAAATATCCTGTTTTGTGGTGAATGTGTTCAGATAGAAATGGACCTCTGAGTCTCTGCCGTATTGGACCACAGAGACGCGGTCTTTGTCTTGTCCCACATTTAGTTTCTCCACCACTCTCTCTACAAAATCACGCATGGCAGGGAAACCATTCCTTGTGCCATTAGAACCATCCAGAAGGAACACAATGTCCTTTTTGGCAGTGTCGACTGAGAAAAGACAGGAAGACATGACATAAGTTTTCTTGGCATAATGTACACTGCTAGGCTAAGCATCAATTGGTTGAATTTTATGCCTTGTTCATTCACCTAGCGCTGCCTAACTCAGTTCTAAAACAATGGTAGGTAGAACACATCTGCCTCATCTGAAAATGCAGCTAAACTAAAGTCACACTAAATGTCCTTGCCTCAAAGTAGGCCAAACAAGTAAGGTGTCATGTCGGGCCAGCAAGCGGCTGTGCTTGTTAACATACCAGGTGCAGTTGGTGCTTCTGGTTGGACCTCAACAATCACAGCCTCCACGGAGGACTGAAGTTGCTGTTGGACATTTGGAAGGTCAGTGAATTCATTCACAGTGAGAGCATAGCTGGGATCGGAGGCTATCTTCTGCAGTTCTCTGATATCAGCGCTCCTGGTTCCAATTGCAAAGGTCAAGACACCCAGCTGTTTGAGAGCAGAGGCTGGCGCATCAACACTGTCAAAAGACCTTCCACCACTTATCGATATCAGGAGCTGTGGGACTTGTTCAGGGAGCCTGCTTCCAGCAGAGGCCGTGAAGACATTATCCCTCAAGTACTGGAGAGCTGCTCCAGTCTTAAGGGGACTTCCACCCTTGTGCCTCAACACTCTGACAGCGTCAAGGATGTCGCCTTTTGTGGTGTACGTGTTCAGATAGAATTGGACAGCTGGGTCTCTGCTGTACTGAACCACTGAGACACGGTCTGTGTTGTCATCCACACTGAGCGTCTCCACAACTCTTTGGACAAAGTCTCGCACAGCTGGGAAGCCAGTTCTAGTGCCATCAGATCCATCCAACAAGAACACAACATCTTTTCCTCCTTGCTTTCTTACCACTAGGGGACAAAACAATTCAGACATATTCAGCTTCACGTGTCAAATTTCCCATGTGAAAGCCAGATGACAAACGTTAACCTAGACTTTTTTTTTTTCCAACTAACTCCTTCAGTTCTGGACCCCCTTCCCCCTTTTTTTCTAAGAGTGATGCTTGCTAACCTCAAATGTACTTGGAAGTAAAAAGGGTACAATAAAAATACTGTTCAGTTCCAATCCTACCCTGAGCTTTGAGTGTAAAGGTCTGTCACATTCTTACCAGTTTCTGTTGGTGTCACGGGCGCGACCTTCACCAGCGCTTTGCTCATTACAGAGGAGAGCTGCTCCTGGACACCAGGGAGGTCGGTGAAGTCAGACACTTTCAGAGCGTAACTAGGCTCATATGATATCTTCTGCAGCTCTATACTGTCAGAGTTCCTTGTTCCAATGCCTACCACAAAGATGCCCTGCTGTTTGAGAGCAGAGGCTGGGGTGTCTACATTGTCAAAAGACCTCCCACCATTTAGCAGGATCAACATCTGTGGAACCCCTTGCAGACGCCTGCTCCCGGAGGAGCTTGTAAAGACGTTGTCCCTGACATACTGGAGGGCTGCCCCGGTGTTGAGGGGTCTACCTCCTCTATGTCTCAGCCCTCTGACAGCATCCAAAATATCCTGTTTTGTGGTGAATGTGTTCAGATAGAAATGGACCTCTGAGTCTCTGCCGTATTGGACCACAGAGACGCGGTCTTTGTCTTGTCCCACATTTAGTTTCTCCACCACTCTCTCTACAAAATCACGCATGGCAGGGAAACCAGTCCTTGTGCCATTAGAACCATCCAGAAGGAACACAATGTCCTTTTTGGCAGTGTCGACTGAGAAAAGACAGGAAAACATGACATAAGTTTTCTTGGCATAATGTACACTGCTGGGCTAAGCATCAATTGGTTGAATTTTATGCCTTCGTTCATTCACCTAGCGCTGCCTAACTCAGTTCTAAAACAATGGTAGGTAGAGCACATCTGCCTCATCTGAAAATGCAGCTAAACTAAAGTCACACTAAATGTCCTTGCCTCAAAGTAGGCCAAACAAGTAAGGTGTCATGTCAGGCCAGCAAGCGGCTGTGCTTGTTAACATACCAGGTGCAGTTGGTGCTTCTGGTTGGACCTCAACAATCACAGCCTCCACGGAGGACTGAAGTTGCTGTTGGACATTTGGAAGGTCAGTGAATTCATTCACAGTGAGAGCATAGCTGGGATCGGAGGCTATCTTCTGCAGTTCTCTGATATCAGCGCTCCTGGTTCCAATTGCAAAGGTCAAGACACCCAGCTGTTTGAGAGCAGAGGCTGGCGCATCAACACTGTCAAAAGACCTTCCACCACTTATCGATATCAGGAGCTGTGGGACTTGTTCAGGGAGCCTGCTTCCAGCAGAGGCCGTGAAGACATTATCCCTCAAGTACTGGAGAGCTGCTCCAGTCTTAAGGGGACTTCCACCCTTGTGCCTCAACAC
The DNA here is from genome assembly GCF_009762535.1 of Notolabrus celidotus. Classification (NCBI taxonomy): domain Eukaryota; kingdom Metazoa; phylum Chordata; class Actinopteri; order Labriformes; family Labridae; genus Notolabrus; species Notolabrus celidotus. The sequence continues at coordinate 8,793,134 of NC_048281.1, read as the reverse complement.
TCTGACAGCGTCAAGGATGTCGCCTTTTGTGGTGTACGTGTTCAGATAGAATTGGACAGCTGGGTCTCTGCTGTACTGAACCACTGAGACACGGTCTGTGTTGTCATCCACACTGAGCGTCTCCACAACTCTTTGGACAAAGTCTCGCACAGCTGGGAAGCCAGTTCTAGTGCCATCAGATCCATCCAACAAGAACACAACATCTTTTCCTCCTTGCTTTCTTACCACTAGGGGACAAAACAATTCAGACATATTCAGCTTCACGTGTCAAATTTCCCATGTGAAAGCCAGATGACAAACGTTAACCTAGACTTTTTTTTTTCCAACTAACTCCTTCAGTTCTGGACCCCCTTCCCCCTTTTTTTCTAAGAGTGATGCTTGCTAACCTCAAATGTACTTGGAAGTAAAAAGGGTACAATAAAAATACTGTTCAGTTCTAATCCTACCCTGAGCTTTGAGTGCAAAGGTCTGTCACATTCTTACCAGTTTCTGTTGGTGTCACGGGCGCGACCTTCACCAGCGCTTTGCTCATTACAGAGGAGAGCTGCTCCTGGACACCAGGGAGGTCGGTGAAGTCAGACACTTTCAGAGCGTAACTAGGCTCATATGATATCTTCTGCAGCTCTATACTGTCAGAGTTCCTTGTTCCAATGCCTACCACAAAGATGCCCTGCTGTTTGAGAGCAGAGGCTGGGGTGTCTACATTGTCAAAAGACCTCCCACCATTTAGCAGGATCAACATCTGTGGAACCCCTTGCAGACGCCTGCTCCCGGAGGAGCTTGTAAAGACGTTGTCCCTGACATACTGGAGGGCTGCCCCGGTGTTGAGGGGTGTGCCCCCTCTATGTCTCAGCCCTCTGACTGCATCCAAAATATCCTGTTTTGTGGTGAATGTGTTCAGATAGAAATGGACCTCTGAGTCTCTGCCGTATTGGACAACAGAGACGCGGTCTTTGTCTTGTCCCACATTCAGTTTCTCCACCTCTCTCTCTACAAAATCACGCATGGCAGTGAAACCATTCCTTGTGCCATCAGAACCATCCAGAAGGAACACAATGTCCTTTTTGGCAGTGTCGACTGAGAAAAGACAGGAAGACATGACATAAGTTTTATTGGCATAATGTACACTGCTGGGCTAAGCATCAATTGGTTGAATTTTCTGCCTCGTTCATTCACCTAGCGCTGCCTAACTCAGTTTTAAAACAATGGTAGGTAGAGCACATCTGCCTCATCTGAAAATGCAGCTAAACTAAAGTCACACTAAATGTCCTTGCCTCAAAGTAGGTCAAACAAGTAAGGTGTCATGTCAGGCCAGCATTGGGCCTTGCTTGTTAACATACCAGGTGCAGTTGGTGCTTCTGGTTGGACCTCAACAATCACAGCCTCCACGGAGGACTGAAGTTGCTGTTGGACATTTGGAAGGTCAGTGAATTCATTCACAGTGAGAGCATAGCTGGGATCGTAGGCTATCTTCTGCAGTTCTCTGATATCAGCGCTCCTGGTTCCAATTGCAAAGGTCAAGACACCCAGCTGTTTGAGAGCAGAGGCTGGCGCATCAACACTGTCAAAAGACCTTCCACCACTTATCGATATCAGGAGCTGTGGGACTTGTTCAGGGAGCCTGCTTCCAGCAGAGGCCGTGAAGACATTATCCCTCAAGTACTGGAGAGCTGCTCCAGTCTTAAGGGGACTTCCACCCTTGTGCCTCAACACTCTGACAGCGTCAAGGATGTCGCCTTTTGTGGTGTACGTGTTCAGATAGAATTGGACAGCTGGGTCTCTGCTGTACTGAACCACTGAGACACGGTCTGTGTTGTCATCCACACTGAGCGTCTCCACAACTCTTTGGACAAAGTCTCGCACAGCTGGGAAGCCAGTTCTAGTGCCATCAGATCCATCCAACAAGAACACAACATCTTTTCCTCCTTGCTTTCTTACCACTAGGGGACAAAACAATTCAGACATATTCAGCTTCACGTGTCAAATTTCCCATGTGAAAGCCAGATGACAAACGTTAACCTAGACTTTTTTTTATTCCAACTAACTCCTTCAGTTCTGGAACCCCCTTCCCCCTTTTTTTCTAAGAGTGATGCTTGCTAACCTCAAATGTACTTGGAAGTAAAAAAGGTACAATAAAAATACTGTTCAGTTCCAATTCTACCCTGAGCTTTGAGTGTAAAAAGTCTGTCACATTCTTACCAGTTTCTGTTGGTGTCACGGGCGCGACCTTCACCAGCGCTTTGCTCATTACAGAGGAGAGCTGCTCCTGGACACCAGGGAGGTCGGTGAAGTCAGACACTTTCAGAGCGTAACTAGGCTCATATGATATCTTCTGCAGCTCTATAGTGTCAGAGTTCCTTGTTCCAATGCCTACCACAAAGATGCCCTGCTGTTTGAGAGCAGAGGCTGGGGTGTCTACATTGTCAAAAGACCTCCCACCATTTAGCAGGATCAACATCTGTGGAACCCCTTGCAGACGCCTGCTCCCGGAGGAGCTTGTAAAGACGTTGTCCCTGACATACTGGAGGGCTGCCCCGGTGTTGAGGGGTCTACCTCCTCTATGTCTCAGCCCTCTGACTGCATCCAAAATATCCTGTTTTGTGGTGAATGTGTTCAGATAGAAATGGACCTCTGAGTCTCTGCCGTATTGGACCACAGAGACGCGGTCTTTGTCTTGTCCCACATTAGTTTCTCCACCACTCTCTCTACAAAATCACGCATGGCAGGGAAACCATTCCTTGTGCCATTAGAACCATCCAGAAGGAACACAATGTCCTTTTTGGCAGTGTCGACTGAGAAAAGACAGGAAGACATGACATAAGTTTTCTTGGCATAATGTACACTGCTAGGCTAAGCATCAATTGGTTGAATTTTATGCCTCGTTCATTCACCTAGCGCTGCCTAACTCAGTTCTAAAACAATGGTAGGTAGAGCACATCTGCCTCATCTGAAAATGCAGCTAAACTAAAGTCACACTAAATGTCCTTGCCTCAAAGTAGGCCAAACAAGTAAGGTGTCATGTCAAGCCATCATTGGGGCTGTGCTTGTTAACATACCAGGTGCAGTTGGTGCTTCTGGTTGGACCTCAACAATCACAGCCTCCACGGAGGACTGAAGTTGCTGTTGGACATTTGGAAGGTCAGTGAATTCATTCACAGTAAGAGCATAGCTGGGATCGTAGGCTATCTTCTGCAGTTCTCTGATATCAGCGCTCCTGGTTCCAATTGCAAAGGTCAAGACACCCAGCTGTTTGAGAGCAGAGGCTGGCGCATCAACACTGTCAAAAGACCTTCCACCACTTATCGATATCAGGAGCTGTGGGACTTGTTCAGGGAGCCTGCTTCCAGCAGAGGCCGTGAAGACATTATCCCTCAAGTACTGGAGAGCTGCTCCAGTCTTAAGGGGACTTCCACCCTTGTGCCTCAACACTCTGACAGCGTCAAGGATGTCGCCTTTTGTGGTGTACGTGTTCAGATAGAATTGGACAGCTGGGTCTCTGCTGTACTGAACCACTGAGACACGGTCTGTGTTGTCATCCACACTGAGCGTCTCCACAACTCTTTGGACAAAGTCTCGCACAGCTGGGAAGCCAGTTCTAGTGCCATCAGATCCATCCAACAAGAACACAACATCTTTTCCTCCTTGCTTTCTTACCACTAGGGGACAAAACAATTCAGACATATTCAGCTTCACGTGTCAAATTTCCCATGTGAAAGCCAGATGACAAACGTTAACCTAGACTTTTTTTTATTCCAACTAACTCCTTCAGTTCTGGACCCCCTTCCCCCTTTTTTTCTAAGAGTGATGCTTGCTAACCTCAAATGTACTTGGAAGTAAAAAGGGTACAATAAAAATACTGTTCAGTTCCAATCCTACCCTGAGCTTTGAGTGTAAAGGTCTGTCACATTCTTACCAGTTTCTGTTGGTGTCACGGGCGCGACCTTCACCAGCGCTTTGCTCATTACAGAGGAGAGCTGCTCCTGGACACCAGGGAGGTCGGTGAAGTCAGACACTTTCAGAGCGTAACTAGGCTCGTATGATATCTTCTGCAGCTCTATACTGTCAGAGTTCCTTGTTCCAATGCCTACCACAAAGATGCCCTGCTGTTTGAGAGAAGATGCTGGGGTGTCTACATTGTCAAAAGACCTCCCACCATTTAGCAGGATCAACATCTGTGGAACCCCTTGCAGACGCCTGCTCCCGGAGGAGCTTGTAAAGACGTTGTCCCTGACATACTGGAGGGCTGCCCCGGTGTTGAGGGGTGTGCCCCCCTCTATGTCTCAGCCCTCTGACAGCATCCAAAATATCCTGTTTTGTGGTGAATGTGTTCAGATAGAAATGGACCTCTGAGTCTCTGCCGTATTGGACCACAGAGACGCGGTCTTTGTCTTGTCCCACATTCAGTTTCTCCACCTCTCTCTCTACAAAATCACGCATGGCAGGGAAACCATTCCTTGTGCCATCAGAACCATCCAGAAGGAACACAATGTCCTTTTTGGCAGTGTCGACTGAGAAAAGACAGGAAGACATGACATAAGATTTCTATGCATAATGTACACTGCTGGGCTAAGCATCAATTGGTTGAATTTTATGCCTCGTTCATTCACCTAGCGCTGCCTAACTCAGTTCTAAAACAATGGTAGGTAGAGCACATCTGCCTCATCTGAAAATGCAGCTAAACTAAAGTCACACTAAATGTCCTTGCCTCAAAGTAGGCCAAACAACTAAGGTGTCATGTCGGGCCAGCAAGCGGCTGTGCTTGTTAACATACCAGGTGCAGTTGGTGCTTCTGGTTGGACCTCAACAATCACAGCCTCCACGGAGGACTGAAGTTGCTGTTGGACATTTGGAAGGTCAGTGAATTCATTCACAGTGAGAGCATAGCTGGGATCGGAGGCTATCTTCTGCAGTTCTCTGATATCAGCGCTCCTGGTTCCAATTGCAAAGGTCAAGACACCCAGCTGTTTTAGAGCAGAGGCTGGCGCATCAACACTGTCAAAAGACCTTCCACCACTTATCGATATCAGGAGCTGTGGGACTTGTTCAGGGAGCCTGCTTCCAGCAGAGGCCGTGAAGACATTATCCCTCAAGTACTGGAGAGCTGCTCCAGTCTTAAGGGGACTTCCACCCTTGTGCCTCAACACTCTGACAGCGTCAAGGATGTCGCCTTTTGTGGTGTACGTGTTCAGATAGAATTGGACAGCTGGGTCTCTGCTGTACTGAACCACTGAGACACGGTCTGTGTTGTCATCCACACTGAGCGTCTCCACAACTCTTTGGACAAAGTCTCGCACAGCTGGGAAGCCAGTTCTAGTGCCATCAGATCCATCCAACAAGAACACAACATCTTTTCCTCCTTGCTTTCTTACCACTAGGGGACAAAACAATTCAGACATATTCAGCTTCACGTGTCAAATTTCCCATGTGAAAGCCAGATGACAAACGTTAACCTAGACTTTTTTTTATTCCAACTAACTCCTTCAGTTCTGGACCCCCTTCCCCCTTTTTTTCTAAGAGTGATGCTTGCTAACCTCAAATGTACTTGGAAGTAAAAAAGGGTACAATAAAAATACTGTTCAGTTCCAATCCTACCCTGAGCTTTGAGTAAAAAAGTCTGTCACATTCTTACCAGTTTCTGTTGGTGTCACGGGCGCGACCTTCACCAGCGCTTTGCTCATTACAGAGGAGAGCTGCTCCTGGACACCAGGGAGGTCGGTGAAGTCAGACACTTTCAGAGCGTAACTAGGCTCATATGATATCTTCTGCAGCTCTATACTGTCAGAGTTCCTTGTTCCAATGCCTACCACAAAGATGCCCTGCTGTTTGAGAGCAGAGGCTGGGGTGTCTACATTGTCAAAAGACCTCCCACCATTTAGCAGGATCAACATCTGTGGAACCCCTTGCAGACGCCTGCTCCCGGAGGAGCTTGTAAAGACGTTGTCCCTGACATACTGGAGGGCTGCCCCGGTGTTGAGGGGTGTACCTCCTCTATGTCTCAGCCCTCTGACTGCATCCAAAATATCCTGTTTTGTGGTGAATGTGTTCAGATAGAAATGGACCTCTGAGTCTCTGCCGTATTGAACCAGAGAGACGCGGTCTTTGTCTTGTCCCACATTTAGTTTCTCCACCACTCTCTCTACAAAATCACGCATGGCAGGGAAACCATTCCTTGTGCCATTAGAACCATCCAGAAGGAACACAATGTCCTTTTTGGCAGTGTCGACTGAGAAAAGACAGGAAGACATGACATAAGTTTTCTTGGCATAATGTACACTGCTGGGCTAAGCATCAATTGGTTGAATTTTATGCCTTGTTCATTCACCTAGCGCTGCCTAACTCAGTTCTAAAACAATGGTAGGTAGAACACATCTGCCTCATCTGAAAATGCAGCTAAACTAAAGTCACACTAAATGTCCTTGCCTCAAAGTAGGCCAAACAAGTAAGGTGTCATGTCAGGCCAGCATGGGCCTTGTTAACATACCAGGTGCAGTTGGTGCTTCTGGTTGGACCTCAACAATCACAGCCTCCACGGAGGACTGAAGTTGCTGTTGGACATTTGGAAGGTCAGTGAATTCATTCACAGTGAGAGCATAGCTGGGATCGTAGGCTATCTTCTGCAGTTCTCTGATATCAGCGCTCCTGGTTCCAATTGCAAAGGTCAAGACACCCAGCTGTTTGAGAGCAGAGGCTGGCGCATCAACACTGTCAAAAGACCTTCCACCACTTATCGATATCAGGAGCTGTGGGACTTGTTCAGGGAGCCTGCTTCCAGCAGAGGCCGTGAAGACATTATCCCTCAAGTACTGGAGAGCTGCTCCAGTCTTAAGGGGACTTCCACCCTTGTGCCTCAACACTCTGACAGCGTCAAGGATGTCGCCTTTTGTGGTGTACGTGTTCAGATAGAATTGGACAGCTGGGTCTCTGCTGTACTGAACCACTGAGACACGGTCTGTGTTGTCATCCACACTGAGCGTCTCCACAACTCTTTGGACAAAGTCTCGCACAGCTGGGAAGCCAGTTCTAGTGCCATCAGATCCATCCAACAAGAACACAACATCTTTTCCTCCTTGCTTTCTTACCACTAGGGGACAAAACAATTCAGACATATTCAGCTTCACGTGTCAAATTTCCCATGTGAAAGCCAGATGACAAACGTTAACCTAGACTTTTTTTTATTTCAACTAACTCCTTCAGTTCTGGACCCCCTTCCCCCTTTTTTTCTAAGAGTGATGCTTGCTAACCTCAAATGTACTTGGAAGTAAAAAAGGGTACAATAAAAATACTGTTCAGTTCCAATCCTACCCTGAGCTTTGAGTAAAAAAGTCTGTCACATTCTTACCAGTTTCTGTTGGTGTCACGGGCGCGACCTTCACCAGCGCTTTGCTCATTACAGAGGAGAGCTGCTCCTGGACACCAGGGAGGTCGGTGAAGTCAGACACTTTCAGAGCGTAACTAGGCTCATATGATATCTTCTGCAGCTCTTTACTGTCAGAGTTCCTTGTTCCAATGCCTACCACAAAGATGCCCTGCTGTTTGAGAGCAGAGGCTGGGGTGTCTACATTGTCAAAAGACCTCCCACCATTTAGCAGGATCAACATCTGTGGAACCCCTTGCAGACGCCTGCTCCCGGAGGAGCTTGTAAAGACGTTGTCCCTGACATACTGGAGGGCTGCCCCGGTGTTGAGGGGTGCCTCCTCTATGTCTCAGCCCTCTGACTGCATCCAAAATATCCTGTTTTGTGGTGAATGTGTTCAGATAGAAATGGACCTCTGAGTCTCTGCCGTATTGGACCACAGAGACGCGGTCTTTGTCTTGTCCCACATTTAGTTTCTCCACCTCTCTCTCTATAAAATCACGCATGGCAGGGAAGCCATTCCTTGTGCCATCAGAACCATCCAGAAGGAACACAATGTCCTTTTGGCAGT